>NC_140994.1:247735354-248153287 GCF_052327205.1 Somniosus microcephalus | reverse complement strand
GGTGGGGGAGGGAGGGAGACTGGTGGGTGGAAGAGAAAGAGAGAGACTGGGGGGGGGGGAGGAGAGGAGGAGGAGGAGGAGGAGGAGAAGGGGGAGGAGGAGGAAGAGAGAGAATCAGACTGGGGCGAGAGAGACAGAGACAGAGACAGAGACAGAGACAGAGAGAGAGACAGAGACAGACAGAGAGAGAGAGAGACTGGGGGGGGGGAGAGAGAGAGAGACTGGGGGGGGAGAGAGAGAGAGAGAGAGAGAGAGAGAGAGAGAGAGAGCTTGCCATAAACAGAGGGACAACCATTAAATCTAAGAATAGAGTATATACAAATTATATGAATGTATATTTATACACTCAGGGATATATCTGTTTATACACTGTATGGATAGATCTGCGTTTATGTGTTCAACCATAAATGTTTTTTTCGATGCTTTGGCAACATAAGATGTACCTTGTCATGCCAATAAAGCGATTTGATTTTGAATTTGAAGAAAGAGAGAGGGAAGGAAAGAGAGAAAGAGAGAGGAAAGGAGAGAGGGAGAGAGAGAGAGGGGGAAGGAGACAGGGGAAGAGAGGGAAGGAGAGAGACAGAGACAGAGAGAGAGAGAGAGAGACGGGGGGAGAAAGAGAGAGAGAGAGACTGGGGGGGGGGAAGAGAGAGAGAGAGAGAGAGAGAGAGAGAGACAGACTGGGGGGGAGAGAGAGAGAGATGGGCGAAGGGAGAGAGAGACTGGAGAGAGAGAGAGAGAGAGAGAGAGACTGGGGAGAGAGAGAGGGGGAAGGAGACAGAGAAAGAGAGAGAGGGAAGGAAAGAGAGAGAGAGAGAGAGAGAGAGGGAAGGAGCGAGGTGATTGCCCAGTGGTGGGGGGAGGAAGGAGGAAATGGCGCTGAGTCTCTCTCACACACCCCGAGCCCCCTGTAATAGAGCCAGCTTCCCGCTCTCGGATTGCACAGTTGAGAACGCGGGGAAGGGGTAGGAGCACCCATACGCGGCGGCTCCCGCTCTGGACCGCAGCCGCCACTCACCTTGCTTTCGGTTGGGCTGACCCCTGATAAGCTCCTGCTCCGGGCCCCCGACAACCGTCCCCTGCTAGATTTATTTCTAGCTGTCAGGCCTACGAAAAAAAATTAAAATTAATATCTTATTTTTTTAAAGGAAAAGACTGAAGTAAAAAAATTTTTAAACGGTAACTAAATCGGCGAGAAATCCGTTAAACCTTCTCCCCCTCGTCTGCCTCTGAATGAAAACCGCAGCGTCTGTCAGAAAATGCTCCCAGTTTAAGCCTCTTGTAGCACCAGCCCGACAACGGCGGGCTGACCCCTGATGAGCTCCCGCTCCAGGCCCCCGACGACGGTCCCCTGCTCGATGTATTTCTACCTACGGAAAAAATTAAAAATAATCTATTTAAAAAGTTAATAAAAAAATAACCGTAACTCCTAACTACAACACCCGGAATTTTTTTATTTAAAAAAAAGATAAAAACCCGAGAGAAATAAGGAGCTATTAACAGAGAGTTTTTTTATGTTTTAAGGAAAAGACTGAAGTAAACTTTTTTAAAAACGGTAACTAAAGTGGCAAGAAATTCATTAAACCTTCTCCCCCTCATCTGCCTCCGAATGAAAATGGCGACGTCTTTGGCAGAAAGTGCTCCCGGGTTGAGCCTCTTGTAGCACCGACCTCAGACCGCCGATTGCGTCTTTCTGGCTGTCAGGCCCACGGGAAAAATGTTAAATAATCTATTCAAAAATTTTTTGAAAAAATAACCGTAACTCTTAACTACAACACCGGAAAAAAAAATTTTCAAAGATAAAACCCCGAGAGAAATAAAGGAGCTATTAACAGAGAGTTTATTTATATTTTAGGAAAAAAAATGAAGTAAAATATTTTAAAATCGGTAATGAAAGCAGCGAAAAATCCTTTAAACGTTCTCCCCCTCGTCGGCCTTCCGAATGAAAACCGCGGCGTCTTTGTCAGAAAGCGCTCCCGGGTGGAGCCTCTCGTGGTGCCGGCTTCAGACCACCGATGAGTCTTTCCTGCTGTCAGGCCTACGAAAAAAAAATTAAAATAATCTATTTAAATAGTTTTTCAAAAAATAAACATAACTCTTAACTACAACACCCGAAATTTTTATTTTTAAAAGATAAAGCCCCGAGAGAAATAATGAGCTATTAACGGAGAGTTTATTTATTTTTTCAGGGAAAGAACTGAAGTAAAATCTATATATAAAAAGAGAGAATAACACACCATGCGCCGCCACTCACCTGCTCGCTTCCCTGTCCCCTGGGATCCCTGCAGTTCCCGGTATTAAAGTTTAGGTTTTTAAGAACAGTAGAGGGCTTTACTCGGTAAATAACCAGTGCTGTGGTTGCACTGGCAGTTTGATTGTGCAATGCATCGGCAGATTTACTCTATATCTAACCCAGGCCCCGCCCACTAATGAGCATTAGGATTGGTCAACAGCTAATCAGCGGATTTAGTCTGTTTTTTGAACATTTTTTAAAAGTAAACACGACTATGACACTCCCCTGATTGGTCAACGGCTAATGAGGATTGCAATTCAACTCACTGTTTCTCTCAACAACAACGAAGCTCCCCTGATTGGTCAACGGCTAATGAGGTTTGCAATTCAACTCACTGTTTCACTCAACAACAACAAACCCCCCCCCCCCCGGATTGGTCAACGGCTAATGGGAATAGAGAGCGACTGGTGGGGGGGAAGAGAGAGAGAGAGACTGGGGGGGGAAAGAGAGAGAGAGAGACTGGGGGGGGGGAAAAGAGAGAGAGCGACTGGGGGGGGGAGAGAGAGAGAGAGAGAGAGAGAGAGAGACTGGGGGGAGAGAGAGAGAGAGAGACTGGGGGGAGAGAGAGAGAGAGAGACTGGGGGAGAGAGAGAGAGAGAAACTGTGGGGGAGAGAGAGAGAGAGAGAGAGAGACTGGGGGGAGAGAGAGAGAGACTGGGAGAGAGAAAGAGACAGACTGGGGGGAGAGAGAGACAGAGACAGAGAGGAGAGAGAGAGAGGGACGGGGGGAGAGAGAGAACGAGAGACTGGGGGGGAGAGAGAGAGAGAGAGAGAGAGAGAGAGAGAGAGAGAGAGAGAGAGGCTGGGGGGGAGAGAGAGAGACAGAGACTGGGGGGAGATAGAGAGAGAGAGAGAGAGAGAGACTGGGGGGGAGAGAGAGACTGGGGGAGAGAGAGAGAGAGAGGGAGAGACTGGGGGGAGAGAGAGAGACAGAGACAGAGACAGAGAGAGAGAGAGAGAGAGAGCAACTGGGGGGGAAGAGAGAGCAACTGGGGGGGAAGAGAGATGGGTGAAGAGAGGGAGCGACTGGGGGGGAATAGAGAGAGCGAATGGGGGGGAATAGAGAGAGCGAATGGGGGGGGAATAGAGAGAGCGAATGGGGGGGGAATAGAGAGAGCGAATGGGGGGGAATAGAGAGAGCGAATGGGGGGGGGAATAGAGAGAGCGAATGGGGGGGGAATAGAGAGAGCGAATGGGGGGGGGAATAGAGAGAGCGAATGGGGGGGAATAGAGAGAGCAACTGGGGGGGGGAAGAGAGAGAGCGAGTGGTGGGGGGAGAGAGAGCGCGAGTGGGGGAAGAGAGAGAGCGAGAGAGACTGGAGGGGGAAGAGAGCGAGAGTGAGTGGGGGGGGAGAGAGTTTATTTATTTTTTCAGGGAAAGACTGAAGTAAAATCTATATATAAAGAGATCATAACACACCGTGCGCCGCCACTCACCTGCTCGCTTCCCTGCCCCCTGGGATCCCTGCAGTTCCCGGTATTAAAGTTTAGGTTTTTTAAAACAGTAGAGAGCTTTACTCGGTAAATAACCAGTGCTGTGGTTGCACTGGCAGTTTGATTGTGCAATGCATCGGCACATTTACTCAATATCTAACCCAGGCCCCGCCCACTAATGAGCGTTAGGATTGGTCAACAGCTAATCAGCGGATTTAGTCTGTTTTTTGAACATTTTTTAAAAGTAAACACGACTATGACACTCCCCTGATTGGTCAACGGCTAATGAGGTTTGCAATTCAACTCACTGTTTCGCTCAACAACAACAAACCCCCCCCGATTGGTCAATGGCTAATGGGGGGGGGGAATAGAGAGAGCGACTGGGGGGGGAAGAGAGAGAGCGAGTGGTGGGGGGAGAGAGAGAGCGAGTGGGGGGTGAGGTCGGCGCCCTCCCTCCTGAGGTCGCTGCCTCCCGCTCTCCCGGGGGGGAAGGGGAAGGGGGGGAAGGGGGGGGAAGGGGGGGAAGGGGGGGGAAGGGGGGAAGGGGGGGAAGGGGGGGAAGGGGAAGGGGGGGGAAGGGGGGGGAAGGGGGGAAGGGGAAGGGGGGGGAAGGAAGGGGGGGGGAAGGGGGGGGGAAGGGGAAGGGGAAGGGGGGGGGAAGGGGAAGGGGAAGGGGGGGGAAGGGGAAGGGGGGAAGGGGGGGGAGGGGGGGGGAAGGGGGGGGAAGGGGGGGGAAGGGAAGGGGAAGGGGGGGGGAAGGGGGGGAAGGGGAAGGGGAAGGGGGGGAAGGGAAAGGGGGGGGAAGGGAAGGGGGGAGGGGAAGGGGGGGGAAGGGGAATGGGGGAGGGGGGGAAGGGGAAGGGGGGGAAGGGGAAGGGGGGGAAGGGGAAGGGGGGAATGGGGGGAAGGGGAAGGGGAAGGGGGGGAAGGGGGGGAAGGGGAAGGGGGGGAGGGGGGAAGGGGAAGGGGGGGAGGGGGGGAAGGGGAAGGGGGGGAAGGGGAAGGGGGGAAGGGGAAGGGGGGAAGGGGGGGAAGGGGGGAAGGGGGGAAGGGGAAGGGGGGGGAAGGGAAGGGGGGGCGGAAGGGGGGGAGAAGGGGGGGAAGGGGGGGGAAAGGGGGGAAGGGGGGGAAAGGGGGGGAGAAGGGGGGGAAGGGGAAGGGGAAGGGGAAGGGGGGGGAAGGGGGGGAAGGGGAAGGGGGGGAAGGGGAAGGGGGGGGAAGGGGAAGGGGGGAAGGGGAAGGGGGGGAAGGGGAAGGGGGGAAGGGGAAGGGGGGGAAGGAGGGGAAGGGGGGAAGGGGAAGGGGGGGAAGGGGGGGAAGGGGAAGGGGGGGAAGGGGAAGGGGGGGGGAAGGGAAGGGGGGGGAGGGGAAGGGGGGGAAGGGGGGAAGGGGAAGGGGGGGAAGGAGGGGAAGGGGGGGAAGGGGAAGGGGGAAGGGGAAGGGGGGGAAGGGGAAGGGGGGAAGGGGGGAAGGGGAAGGGGGGAAGGGGAAGGGGGGGAAGGGGGGAAGGGGAAGGGGGGAAGGCGGGGAGGGGGGAAGGGGAAGGGGCGGAAGGGGAAGGGGGGGAAGGGGGAAGGGGAAGGGGGGGAAGGGGAAAGGGAAGGGGGGGGAAAGGGAAGGGGAAGGGGGGGAAGGGGAAGGGGGGAAGGGGAAGGGGGAAGGGGGGAAGGGGAAGGGGGAAGGGGGGGAAGGGGAAGGGGGAAGGGGAAGGGGGGAAGGGAAGGGGGGAAGGGGGGGAAGGGGAAGGGGGGGAAGGGGGGGGAAGGGGAAGGGGGGGAAAGGGGAAGGGGGGAAGGGGGGGAAGGGGAAGGGGGGAAGGGGGGGAAGGGGGGAAGGGGAAGGGGGGAAGGGGGGGAAGGGGAAGGGGGGAAGGGGGGGAAGGGGAAGGGGGGGAAGGGGAAGGGGGGGAAGGGGAAGGGGGGGGAAAGGGGAAGGGGGGAAGGGGAAGGGGGGAAAGGGGAGGGAAGGGGGAAGGGATGGGGGGAAGGGAAGGGGGGAAGAGGGAAGGGGGGAAGGAAGGGGGAAGGGGGAAGGGGAAGGGGGGAAGGGGAAGGGGGAAGGGGAGGGGAAGGGGGAAGGGGGGAAGGGGAAGGGGGGGGAAGGGGAAGGGGTGAAGGGGAAGGGGGGGGGAAGGGGAAGGGGGTGGAAGGGGAAGGGGGGGGAAGGGGGGGAAGGGGGAGGGGGGAAGGGGAAGGGGGGGAAGGGGGGGAAGAAGGGGAGGGCGGGAAGGGGGGGAAGCAGGGGGGAAGGGGGGAGGGGGGAAGGGGGGTAAGGGGGAGGGGAAAGGGGGGGGAAGGGGGGAAGGGGGGAGGGGGGAGGGGGGATGGGGAAGGGGGGAAGGGGAAGTGGGGAGGGGGGAAGGGGGAAGGGGGAGGGGGGAAGGGGAAGGGGGGAGGGGGGGAAGGGGAGGGGGAGGGGGGGAAGGGGAAGGGGGGAGGGGGGGAAGGGGGAAGGGGGGAAGGGGGGGAAGGGGGAAAGGGGGAGGGGGGAAGGGGAAGGGGGGAGGGGGGGAAGGGGAAGGGGGGAGGGGGGAGGGGAAGGGGGAGGGGGGAGGGGAGGGGGAAGGGGAAGGGGGGAGGGGGGGAAGGGGAAGGGGGGGAAGGGGGGAAGGGGAAGGGGGAGGGGGGAAGGGGGGGGGGAAGGGGGGGGAGGGGGGGGAAGGGGGAAGGGGGGAGGGGGGGGAGGGGAATGGGGGAGGGGGGAGAAGGGGGGGAAGGGGGGAAGGGAGGGGGGAAGGGGAGGGGGAAGGGAAGGGGGGAAGGGAAGGGGGGGAAAGGGGAAGGGGGGGAGGGGGGAAGGGGAAGGGGGAGGGGGGGAAGGGGAAGGGGGGGAGGGGGGGAAGGGGAAGGGGGGGAGGGGGGGAAGGGGAAGGGGAAGGGGGAGGGGTGGAAGGGGAAGGGGGGAGGGGGGGAAGGGGAAGGGGGGAGGGGGGGAAGGGGAAGGGGGGAGGGGGGAAGGGGAAGGGGGGAGGGGGGGAAGGGGAAAGGGGGGAAGGGGAGGGGGGAAGGGGAAGGGGGAGGGGGGGAAGGGGGGGAGGGGGGAAGGGGGGAAGGGGGAAGGGGGAAGGGGGGAGGGGGGAAGAGGAAGGGGAGGAAGGGGGGAAGGGGAAGGGCGGAAGAGGAAGGGGGGGAGGGGGGGAAGAGGAAGGGGGGGAAGAGGAAGGGGGGGGAGGGGGGAAGGGGAAGGGGGGAGGGGGAGGGGGGGGAAGGGGAAGGGGGGAAGGTGGGAGGGGGGGGAAGGGGGGGGGAAGGGGAAGGGGGGGAAGGGGATGGGGGGCTTGAATTCCGCCGATTGCGGCTCTAGTTGCCGGGGTAACCCTGCCGCCCCGCACTGCTGAGTGCCGCGCTCTCCGAGCCTCGCCCCCCGCCCCCCCCGCCGGCCGAGAGCCACGCTCTCCGAGCCCCGCCCCCGGCCCAGCCGGCTTGAATTCCGCCGATTGCGGCTCTGGTTGCCGGGGTAACCCTGCCGCCCCGCACTGCCGAGAGCCGCGCTCTCCGTGCCCCGCCCCCCGAGCCACGCCCCCCCTGCCCCCGGCCGAGAGCCACGCTCTCCGAGCCCCCCCCCCCCCGGCCGCGTCTCACCTGCTCCTGCTGCGCACGCACCCTGACCCTCGTGGCTGAGGCCGTTGCCCCGGGTAACGTGACGGCGTGGGGGGGGGTGGATGATGAGCTTAGCAGAAGCCCTAGCTCGGGCCTGGCTGGGCAAGAAAGTCCCAGGCTTTCAGGCCTAACAAAAAAACGGGAAAATGTAGGAAAAAGAATGTTCAGTTTAGAAAAAATATTTACAAATGAATGAAGTTTTTTTTAAAACAGTTTAATAAATTCAATTTTATTTTGCTGGAAATGTATATTTGAAAAGAAAGATGCAGAAAGCAGGAAAAGGAATGGACGCAAGATGGCGGCCACTCACCTCGGTTCAGAATGATAAGGCCCGCCCACACACGCACCGATTGGTCGACTGGTCAGGTCACCGAAGCGTAGGATTGGTCAATCGTCGAGTCACTCGACACTCAACTGTAGGATGGCACGCGCCAGGAACCCGCCGTCCGATTGGTCGACCTCGACATCACACGGTCGCTAATGAGATGCTAATGAGCGGAACGCTGAATGTTTTTCGGATACCGCGGGCGGGATTTTTGTCCGGCCGAAAGGTAAATACGCCTATGACCGGTCCGGAATGGCAAGCTTTCTTTTGAGGCGACGCGCGCGTCGGTACGCTCTATAACTTTCAAACGTATAGAACACGGACAGACAGACAGACATCGGGACAGACAGAAGAGCCGCTTTATAGATATAGATTTGTGTGTGCTTTACATGAACCTTGCTTTCAAAGTGGTGTTGCATTTTCTGCTGTCCTGCATATGCGCTGAGTTCATTGTTTGCTGGCTTGATGCATTATTTATGGCTATTTACTCCTAATTGAGGTACATTGCTGGTGTTCTCTTTCTATGGGGGGAAATAGTTGTGGAGGGCCCGTCGATAGTGATTTTGCATGTTATTGCCTTATTTCCCACACTGTGTAGAAACTTTAAACAGATTAAAAACAAATGCTGCCTGTTATCCCCAGAGTCTGCTGACCTGCAGTCATACTTTGCAGAGAATTGAATTACAGCAATTGCATGTTCTTTGTAAAGACATGTAAAGGACATTGTGCCCACGATGCCATGCCGGCGTATGTGATACGCATCTTTGGGCTGCCTTTCCTTAACAACCTCGCATTCAGCAGAATGAGATCTGACTGGGACAACTCAAGGAGAAGGTCTTTTTGCAGCGTTAATCTCAACTGTATGGATCGGATTTTCATGCTTTAGGCACTTTGTGCAAAAAACCAGCGCTGATGTTGTGCACAAGTCTCCTAAAGAAGCAAACGCAGTGGCCCGGAATTTGCTGTCAAGATAACGGTGAGGCTAATGGCGCTCACCGTTATTTAGGCGCAAATTGCACAGCAACTTCAGGGGAGGGAAGATATGCGGTTAAAGGCGGAATCCAAAAGTTCCTGTTCCCGTTGTGCTGCTCTGCCGTTAGCTTCACGAAAAAGGCATCTGGCTGCTTGCCTCACCACTGAAATGCATTGAACGGCGCGAGGTTGCTGCATTTGCGCGGTAGATACGAACTAAACTTGCCACAGGCATTTAAGTCTTGTCTATTTCAGTCTAAGTACCCTTATAATGACATGATAAATGTTAATTACTGCCAGCCAACCGCTCTGGCACTGTAAATGAACTATTACAAGTGCGGAGTCTCATTCCTTCAGGTTTTAATTGTTGTTGGAGATTTTACAAATGTCAAATTTTAAATAATTATTTTAAAACTTTTCCTTTCTGTCACTTTTTCATCTCGCTTTTAATCCAATCTTTCTTTCCCTCCCTTTATTTCTCTTTCTGTACCTGATTTGACCTTGAGTTCATCCACTCTAGTTGACACTTCCTTCTCAGTCCTTGCGCTGTTAATTTCACAGCCCTTCAACCTGATTGGTTAAGGAGATATACTGTTGTTTGCCCTGTTCACTCGGGCCCCAGGTGCCCGGTTTCCCTCGCTGTCCTGCTATCAGCTCGCACTTTCAGCAACTTGCCGCACACAAAATTTAAAAACCTAAACATGCAAGTCGAACGGCAGACACCATGGCAAATTATGGCCCAATGTCAATACTAGTAAGTAAAAAAGTACGTGCCCAAAATTCCAGGAGTACCCACTCTTGACAGTGGATGTGTGGTGGAATGGAAATTCCGACTAGCGACAGATCTGGTGCAGACACCTATCACAAATTGTGGGGATAGGATCATTATGCAAGGCAGACAGGCCATATTTTTAGAAGTTCACCGAATTGTTTCACCTAAATTGTACAAAAATAAACTTAAGGTCCAGAGCAGGAGTTCTCTACCCCAGAGGGCTGTGGATGCTCAGTCGTTGAGTATATTCAAGACTGAGATCGATAGATTTGTGGGCACTAAGGGAATCAGGGTATATTGGGATAGGGCGGAAGTGGAGTTGATGTAGCAGATCAGCCATGATCTTATTCTACTGTGGATGTCTCGCCCTGCTCCCCACCCTCTCTTATCTATCATTAAAAAGATCAAGCAGAGTTGTTAATACCCCTTCTCCAACAACATTGATCCAGCTCCCTTTTGATGATTTCAATTTACCCTAAACTAAATAACACTAAATGTGGAATGGGTTCACAAGAGAACCATTTAATTGTACAATAGCAAAATATTGCTGATGCTGGAAAGCTGAAATAACAACAAAAAATGCTGGTCACATTCAGCAGGTCAGGCAGCATCCGTGGAGAGAGAAACAGAGTTAACGTTTCAGGCCTGTGACCCTTCGGAAAATGTTAGAGATGTAACAGATTTTAAGCCGGTGCTAAGGCTGGGAAAGGGGGGGTAGGAAAGAACAAAAGGAATGGTCTGTGATAGGGCGGAGGGCAGGAGTGGTTCAATGCTGTAAATGGGGATGGCAGAATCATCAACCGCTGCTGCCTGAAAAAATAGGGGCAGAGGTTATGGTCTGAAATTGTTGAACTTGATGTTGAGTCCAGAAGGCTGTAAAGTACCTAATCAAATGATGAGGTGCTGTTCCTCGCACTTACGCTGAGCTTCATTGGATCAGTGTCCGAGGCCGAGGACAGAGAGGTCAGAGTGGGAGTGACGCGGAGAATTAAAGTGACAGACGACCGGAAGCTCAGGGTCACCCTTACGGACTGAACGGAGGTGTTCCGCAAAGCGGTCACCCAATCTGCGTTTGGTCTCCCCAATGAGGAGGAGACCTCATCGTGAGCAGTGAATACAGCCTACTAAATTGCAAAAAGTACAAGTAAATCGCTGCTTCACCTGGAAGGAGTGCTTGGGGCCCTGGACAGTGGGTATCAGTTAATTGAGTTGCTCTAACTTTACAAAGAAAATCAACAAAGAAAGTCTCTGACTGAGTGTGTAGCACTCAGAATGCTGATTCTCAAGAAGCCTTTATTGAGTTGCGTCTCTTTCATGTGTCCTTTATTCTTAAAATATATGAAGCCCAAACAGCTATGACATTTTCTTTGATTACACAATAATGAAATTGCAGTGCGAATTGTAGTAGTAACTTAATTTTGTCATAACAATACCAGCCCTGAGGTGGTAATCACTAACCTAAGCAAAGCCATAGAGGGTAATGAGAATCTCAGAGCCTGTAATGATTACAACAGCCAAACAAAATGATATTTTTCCTATTCGTCTATTGATATATGTGCCCTTTTTAAAAATTCTTTCAGATGCCTGTGATATTTTCTGTGATTTAATTGTCTCGCCTACAATGATGGTTCAGAATCTTCCAATATTTCCGATGTTGTATCACAATAATTTTTTATTAATGTGTTTGCATTTAAAAGAAAGACTTGCATTTATATAGCGCCTTTCAAGACTATCGGCCATCCCAAAGCCCTTTACTGCCAATGAAGTACTTTTTGAAGTGTAGTCACTGTTGTAATCTAAATTGTCAGATTGCTTGTCCGACATCGAGCAGAAATTTTCTCCAATTAAATATTGGGAAGACCGAAGCCATTGTTTTCAGTCCTCGCCACGAATGCCGTTCCCTAGCCATTGACTACATCCCTCTCCCTAACATATATCTGAGGCTGAACCACACTGTTCACAACCTTGGTGTCATATTTGACTCTGAAATGAACTTCCGACCACATATCCGCGGCATAACTAAGACCGCCTATTTCCACCTCCGTAACAGCGCCCGTCTGCGTCCTTGCCTCAGCTCATCCACTGCTGAAACCCTCAGCCGTGCCCTTGTAACCTCTAGACTTGACTATTCCAGTGCACTCCTGGCTGGCCTCCCATATTCCACCCTACGTAAACTTGAGGTCATCCAAATCTCGGCTGCCCATGTCCTAACTCACACCAAATCCCGTTTGCCCATTACCCCTGTGCTCGCTGACCTACATTGGCTCCCGGTTAAGCAATGCCTTGATTTCAAAATTGCCATTCTTATTTTCAAATCCCTCCATGGCCTCGACCCTTCCTATCTCTGTAATCTCCTCCAGCCCCACAACCCCCTGAGATATCTGCACTTCACTAATTCTGCCATCTTGAGCATCCCTGATTATAATCGCTCCACCATTGGTGGCCGTGCCTTCTGTTGCCTAGGCCCTAAGCTCTTGACTTCCCTGCCTAAGCCTCTCCACCTCACTACCTCTCTTTCCTCCTTTAAGAAGCTCCTTAAAACTAAGCTTTTGGTCACCTGCCCTAATTTCTCCTTATGTGGCTCGGTGTCAAATTTTTTGTCTTTTAATACTCCTGTGAAGTGCCTTGCGATGTTTTACTATGGTAAAGGCGCTATATAAATACGAGTTGTTTTTTGTTGTTGTTGACAGCCAATTTGCGCACAGCAAGCTGCCACAAACAGCAATGTGATAATGACCAGATAATCTGTTTTTTAGTGATGTTTGTTGAGGGATAAATATTGACCAAGGCACTGGGGATAACTCCCCTGCTCTGCTTCAAAATAGCGCCATGCGATCTTGTACATCCACCTGAGGGAACAGACAGGGCCTCGGTTTAATGTCTCATCTGAAAGACAACACTTCCAACAGGGCAGCACTCCCTCAGTACTGCACTGGACTTTCAGCCTAGATTTTTGTGCTCAAGTCTCTGGAGAGGGACTTGAACCTGCAACCTTCTGATTTAGAAGCATGAGTGCTTCCAACTGTACCACGGCTGATACAAACTAAATAAACAATTGGTTTATTTAAACAAACCAAGCCTTGTTGTGTAAATCTTTTATTGGCCCAGAAATTCGGGTCGGGGGCTTCCCGCGGGTGCAAGCCCCCGACCTGCACTTACCTTGCATGCCGGCAGTTGAGCTGTAGGGCCCCGTGGAATTCCGCTCCGGGGCCTGGCCCAGCTGCCGGCGCGCTGTGCTTACATGTCCCAGGGGCGTAGTTAGTGCGATGCGTCCCCTGGGATCACGTGAGCCATGGGCAGCCAATCGGAGGAGGGAAAAGCCCATTCATAAGTAGTGACAAAACTTATAAATACTATGGGCCCCAAAATAGCAGTAAGCCTTCAAATAATTTTTTTTTTAAATCACACTTTTTAAATAAACTATAAATTACATTAAATAACTATTTTAAACAATAATAAATTTTTGAAAAAATAATTTTATATTCTAACAGGGCTAAAAATAAACTTACCTTGCTTTAAAGCATTTAAAAATAATAAACCTGTGGAAAAAATATTTTAATTAATTGACCACTTACCTTGTAAAAAGCAGGCCTTACGCCTACTTTTTAAATGTGTAAATCCTGCAGGCTTAACCTCGCGTGAAAACCTGCAAAAAAAACCTAAGTTCAAAGCGCACGCGCAGCCTCCACTGCGTGCGCGTTCGACCTCTGAACCCCTTCGTTCAGAGGATCGGAAGTGCCGGTTTCCCGCGCATGCGCAGTGCATGCAGGAAACCAACACTTCCATTCGGCCTAAGGGTGAGTACCCCGTGCGTACTCACCAGTGGAGACCCGAATTTCTGGGCCATTATTTCATGAAGTTAGTGCTGGGGGCATTTGACAGGAGGGAGAAGCAAGGCCGGGACTGGGGAAAGGTCCAAGGACTCCTTGCTGGTGCCAGGGAAGCTCTCCTGCTCCTCCTGGCCGACAGGGAATCCTCAGAAAAGTTAAAGGTGGAAAAATTTGGTTGCTTTGCGCAAAGCAACTAGCGCCCGGGCGCGGTGTCGCCAAAGCCTCCTGCGAAACTCAGCAGGAGGTTAGCAACAGCTGTAACCATTAGCGCCCTGCGGCGCTGCGCCACCAGCGATGACTTCATTGGCGTGTGCAGTGCCCCGCTTCTGCCCCGGCCGTGATCTTCGGTAGCGCCCCCCAACTTACCGCCAGAAACTATGTCCGATGGTGTCAGGGGGGCCTACTTGCGGCCGGGGCGGTGCTATTTAAAGGCGAGGTGCTGGGTGGCCATTTTTGTTGCTGGCCGCCTGCCAGCACCTGCCTCCGTTGCCGTTCCCTGGCCTCCTGAGCACTCCACCCCACCCCCAGCGGAGTGTCGGCAGCGCTCCATGAGCCCGGCACTTCTCTTGAGTGCCAGGCACTTTTGCCGGCACTCCGATCCCAGTTGCCCAGCTGGGCCCCGGGTTCTGCTGCGCAAGGCTCCTCCCCATTAAAAAGAGGAGGAAGGCCTGCAGTACCGCGGCGCGATGTGCCCTCGCAGCGTGTAGTGCTGAGGCACATAGTGCCGCGATATTCACTTGCAGCACCCCAAGAGGGAGGTGGGCCACTTCCAGTAGCGCCCCACTTCCCTCTTGGGGCGCTACCACTCAATTTTGGTCGCGGGGGCGCAAATTTTATTCGGGGCGCTAAAAGCGGCGCGATTTAATTTTCCCCCCAAAGAGACTTGACTCTGCCTTTCCTGAACACTCAGCTGTCTGTCGCCAGGTCTGCCTGTCGGCTTTGGCTCCCCCAGGGCCGACCAAATATTTGAGTTAAAATGGTGCCGCAGAACCGATGATATCATCAGGCCGTGCCTGTTGAACGTAAAGTGGGCCCTTCCCTGTGGGTGGACCTCCCCTGTCTGGTTGGAGGTGATTCAAGATGGTGGGGTCGGGAATGCAGTGCAAACCAACCCTGGCATTTTAACTTTTGCATGGAGCGCGCTGGGTTAAAATCTGCCCTTGTGTGCAGAATCATTTGGGGCAAGGTGTGGGAATGTCTCGGACAAATAAGTTGCAGACTGTTTCCACAAAGGGAACCATTGTAGTCGTTGATGGGAGACAAATATTTGTATATGATAGTTTCTGGTGTTTGTGGAATAGAGGACAGGTCTGGTCCAACTTGATAAGGTTTCTTCTGTGCAACCTTTACCCCAACTGGAACCTTGGCTTGGAAGGCCTCACTGAACATCCCCATCCTCAATGATGGTAGAGCCCAGCATGTGAGTGCAAAAAGATAAGGCTGAAGCGTTTGCAACCATCTTCAGCCAGAAGTGCCGAGTGGATGCTGCATCTCGGCCTCCTCCTGAGTTCCCCACCATCACAGAAGCCAGTCTTCAGCCAATTCGATTCACTCCACGTGATATCAAGAAACGGCTGAGCGCACTGGGTACCGCAAAGGCCATGGGCCCCGACAGCATCCCAGCTGTCGCGCTGATGAATTGTGCTCCAGAACTAGCCGCGCCTCTAGCCAAGCTGTTCCAGTACAGCTACAACACTGGCATCCACCTGACAATGTGGAAAACTGCCCAGGTATATACTATCCACAAAAAACAGGACAAATCTAATCTGGCCAATTACCATTCCATCAGTCTACTCTCAATCATCAGCAAAGTGATGGAAGGTGTCGTCGACATTGCTATCCAGCAGCACTTGCACACCAATAACCTGCTCACTGATGCCCAGTTTGGGTTCCACCAGGAACACTCGGCTCCAGAGCTCATTGCAGCCTAGCTCCAACATGGAAAAAGAGCTAAAATTCTAGAGGTTAGGTGAGAGTGACTGCCCTTGACATCAAGGTAGCACTTGACCGAGTGTGGCATCAAGGAGCCCTAGTGAAACTGAAGTCAATGGGAATTAGGGGGAAAACTCTCCACTGGCTGGAGTCATACCCAGCACAAAGGAAGATGGTTGTGGTTGTTGGAGGCCAATCATCTCAGCCCCAGGACATCGCTGCAGGAGTTCCTCAGGGCAGTGTTGTAGGCTCAACCATCTTCAGCTGCTTCATCAATGACCTTCCCTCCAACATAAGGTCAGAAGTTGGGATGTTCGCTAATGACTGCACAGTGTTCAGTTCCATTTGCAACACCTCAGACAATGAAGCAATCCATGCCCGTGTACCGCAAGAGCTGGACGACATTCAGGTTTCCGCTGATAATTGGCAAGTAACATTCATGCCACACAAGTGCCAGGCAATGACTATCTCCAACAGGAGAGCATCTAACCACCTCCCCTTGACATTCAACGGCATTACCTTCGCCGAATCCCCCAACATCAACATCCTGGGGATTACCATTGACCAGAAACTTAACTGGACCAGCCACATAAATACTGTGGCTACAAGAACAGATCAGAGGCTGGGTTTTCTGCAATGAGCATCTCACCTCCTGACTCCCCAAAGCCTTTCCACCATCTGCAAGGCACAAGTAAGGAGTGTGATGGAATACTCTCCACTTGCCTGGATGAGTGCAGCTCCAACAACACTCAAGAAGCTCGACACCATCCAGGGCAAAGCAGCCTGCTTGATTGGCACCCCATCCACCACCTTAAACATTCACTCCCTCCACCACCGGCGTACCATGGCTGCAGTGTGTACCATCTACAAGATGCACTGCGGCAACTCGCCAAGGCTTCTTCGACAGCACCTCCCAAACCCACGACCTCTACCACCTAGAAGGACAAAGGCAGCAGGTACATTGGAACACCATCACCAAGTTCTTCATCAAGTCACACACCATCCTGACTTGGAAATATATTGCCTTTCCTTCATCGTCGCTGGGTCAAAATCCTGGAACTCCCTCGCTAACAGCACTGTGGGAGTACCTTCACCACGCAGACTGCTGCGGTTCAAGAAGGCGGCTCACCACCACCTTCTCAAGGGCAATTAGGGATCGGTAATAAATGCTGGCCTTGCCAGCGACGCCCACATCCCAAGAACGGCTAAAAAAAAACAGCCATTTTTCTTATCAGGTGGTCCAAAACCTCAGGAAATTGAGCGGTGAAACAATGGTAAATCTAGGCCTCAACTTCAAACATTCACAACTTCAGTGTTCATTATGAAGATACATACATTTGAATTATTGCAGCTTATAACTAACTTATAAATGAAACATGTTAACATACCTTTAAGTGAACAAAAATACAGTGATTGTTTCCAAAGAGAATGCAAGAAGGCCGTGCATTCATACAACGCTTTTAACTGAGCAAGATTTTCCAAGGTGTTTCACAGCTGGGAATCAGACCTGAGCAGGTATCTAGGGGATGTAGGTGCTGTGGAACAGGTAGGTTCTAAGGAAGATTTTGAAGGTAAGGAGAGGTAGGGAGATGAAGGGATTTGGAGAGTGTGAGGTTAAGATAGCTAATGTCGAATGGTAGATCTGGAGTGGGGCGGGGGAGGACACAGGAAGGTGCAGCAGAACAGCATTTGAAAAGTGGAGGGTGTAGACATGAACATGTGGCTTAAGAAGTTACACAGACAGGGAGGGGAGGGACTTGAAGGATTTTGACGTCAAAGAGCTGGAAGACAGGAAGCGAATGGAGGTTGGCGAGAGCAGAGGTGACGGGAAGGTGGAATTTTGCCCCGAGAGGGGGCTAATGGGTCTTGGGGGTAGGGCTGGGGGCTGGGGGCATGGTAGGATGCAGAGATTTTGGTGAGAACAAACAGGATGGCTTATTCTTTCCATTGTTCAGCTGTAGAAAATTCTGGCCCATCCACAAGGCTGCGGACCAAGAGCTGGAAAGTGGGATTAGCAACAGACTAAAAGTGGGACAGCTTTTTATCGGCCGGCAGACATGATGGGCTGAATGGCCTCCTTCAGCACTGGTAAATTTCTATGATTCAACGATCCTATGTCAAATGCATTTCCAGCCTGCTGGAAGAGGATGCTGAGAAGTCAATTCAGATTGTCCAACTCATAAAATATGTGCAGGGAATTTATTATTCAATATACATTAGAAATAGAAAAAGCTTAAAAGCAGTTACTTATAATCCCCCCCAAAAAATATTCAGCGTGGCTTTGATAAATGAATGGAAATCAAAAGCACAAAATCATTTTCTCTGACTGCAAGTGCTCCAAAGTTACCACTGTAGTTGGGCGCGTTATTGAATGAATGCTTCTATCTTATTCGGATTACTAACATAAATTACACTCAAGTCACATTTAGCATGACCTCTACTATTTTTCAAACAGCAGCGAGTTAAAGTAATAGATTCTTAAAATTGTTCCATTTCAGCAAGTCTGCTACAATTAATAGCCTACGAAAGATTATTCGATGGAATTCAGATAAAATTTGTCTGTAAATTGGGTGTTGTGGTGAACCGCGCATGCTATTCTAAACATTTAAATACATTGTTCAGTTTTTTTAGACATCATTTATACAGATTGACTGAAAATTGGTAGGTTAAATAACATAGTCAAAATATAATAATCGTATAAATTTAAAACGGTCCAAGGTGCGTGGCAAGCTAAGATTCCAATCCCTCATATTTGCGGAACGGTGCAAAGGAAATAAATATCTTTTTTATTTTCAGCTTATAGGACTAAATAATTGATATATTGAATAGAGATTGTAAACGCCAATAAAAATGAATATATGTATGTGTGTACGTTTGTACTATTGGAATGAAGTTCCTCCATTTTGAAGTTTCAGCAATCTTCAGTAATCTTAATTTCTTGTTCAGTTTTATCGAATCAGTGTTTAGTATTTCTCAATACTAAAACAGGATGCAGTTGTGCCCAACTGACTTGGCAGAGTGCAGGAATAGTAAGATAATTGCCCGTATATTCCGATGCCTATGGGTGTGTACGAGCATGCGCTAACAGAAGGCAGAGAGTTGGGATAAATGGTTCATTCTTGGACTGGCAATCAGTAACTAGTGGTGTTCCACAGGGGTCAGTGCTGGGTCCCCAACTCTTTACAATCTATATTAATGATTTGCAGGAGGGGACCGAGTGTAACATATCAAAGTTTGCAGATGATACTAAGATGGGAGGGAAAGTAGTGAGTGAGGAGGACATAACAAACCTGCAAGGGGACATACACAGGCTAAGTAAGTGGGCAGAGATTTGGCAGATGGAATACAATACTGGAAAGTGTGAGGTTATGCACTTTGGCAGGAAAAATCGTAGAGCAAGTTATTATCTTAATGGCAAGAAACTGGAAAGTACTGAAGTACAAAGGGATCTGGGGGTCCTGGTGCACGAAACTCAAAAGGTTAGTATGCAGGTGCAGCAACTGATTAAGAAGGCCAATGGAATGTTGGCTTTCATTGCTAGGGGGATAGAATATAAAAATAGGGAGGTATTGCTTCAGTTGTACAAGGTATTGGTGAGACCGCACCTGGAATACTGCGTACAGTTTTGGTGTCCATACTTAAGAAAGGACATACTTGCTCTCGAGTCAGTACAAAGAAGGTTCACTCGGTTAATCCCGGGGATGAGGGGATGGACATATGAGGAGAGGTTGAGTAGATTGGGACTCTACTCATTGGAGTTCAGAAGAATGAGAGGCGATCTTATTGCAACATATAAGATTGTGAAGGGGTTGGATCGGGTGGATGCGGGGAGGATGTTCCCGGATGGGTGAAACTAGAACTAGGGGGCATAGTCTTAGAATAAGGGGCTGCTCTTTCAAAACTGAGATGAGGAGGAACTACTTCACTCAGAGGGTAGTAGGTCTATGGAATATGCTGCCCGAAAAAGCTGTAGAAGCTACATCATTACATAAATTTAAAACAGAAATAGACAGTTTCCTAGAAGTAAAGGGAATAAAGGGTTATGGGGAGCGGGCAGGAATTTGGACATGAGTCTAGGTTCGGATCGGTCATGGCCCTGTGGGTAGCGGAGTGGGCCCAGGGGCCGTGTAGCCTGATCCTGCTCCTATTTCGTGTGTCTAATTCTGTTAGATTCAGGAGATGGTTCTGTGATAGTGGATTGGCGGTTAGGATCAGATCAGCCATGATCTTATTGAATGGCGGAGCAGGCTCGAGGGGCCGATTGGCCTACTCCTGCTCCTATTTCTTATGTTCTTATGAAAACCGGCATTTCCAATCTGTCAAGAATGCTCTTGACAGATCGGACGCCTGCCCTGGAGAAGGGCCTCTGCAGGGGGAGAAATCACAGAAATCACAGAAACCCCACAGTGCAGATAGAGGCCATTTCGGCCCATCGAGCCTGCACCGACACATATCCCACCCGATCCCCGTAACCCCTACACCAACTTTTATCCCACCCTATCCCCGTAACCCCACGTATTTAATCCCCCTAACACTAAGGGTCAATTTATCACAGCCAATCAACCTAACCCGCACATCTTTGGACTGTGGGAGGAAACCGGAGCACCCGGAGGAAACCCACGCAAACACGGGGAGAATGTGCAAACTCCACACAGACAGTCACCCGAGGCCGGATTCGAACCCGGGTCCCTGGCGCTGTGAGGCAACAGTGCTAACCACTATGCCACCGTGCTTTCTGCAGAACCTCCGCCCGCTGAAAACATTTAGAAATCTTACGCCTGGTAAAAGCAGGTGTAAGGCTTGCTTTTACCAGCGTAAGAGTTGAGAAAGTAAAAAAAAAAATTTTTTCACTCATTTATAATTTTAAAATACTTTTAAAAAAGGTAAGTTTACTTTTAGCCCGGTAAAAAACTTGAAATTATTTTTTTCAAGAAATTAAATTTTTGTTTAAAATATTTAATTTATTTTTTACTCATTTTAAAAACATGATGGTTTTTTAAAAATGTATTTAATATTTTAGTGTCTTTTTGGGGTGATCTCCATTCATATATTTGACGGGTCTATCTGTCAAAAGTATGAAGGGAGATTCCCTTCTCCTATTGGCTGGCCTGGCCCACGTGATCCCAGGGGCGCTTGCGAACTGCCTGCGCCCCTGGGATACCTGGGCCTCTGTGCATTTCGACTGTGGAGAGTCCCAGGAGCGGACGTGTCCGGACCTCGGGAGCCCTCGGGTAAGTTCGTAGATTTTTTTCCAATAGGAGGCTTCCTGCGTGCGGATGTCTCCTATCGGAAATTAATGTCAAAAATTTGACCCATCTGTGAAATATTGAAATGCACAGTTTAGTAGATTAGCAGGAGTGCCAGTTTAACTTTAAGGGCCTGGAGTTTCCGTCGGTGCAATTCACCCGAAATCGGCCAAACCAGCGCAAAAGATCGCGGAATTTCAAGCGCAAGTTATGCCCAGCACAAATCGAGTTTCCACGACCTTTTGCGCTGGTTTAAAAAACGTTGTGCTGGAAGCCGGCCCCGCCCAAAAAGCTGGCCACGCCCCCAGGTCAAATTAATCACCATGGCGAGGTTCCGCTAATTGCGTCTGTTTGTGGGCCTTCGAGAAGGCTCTTAAAATTAAGCTGGGTATTTTAGGCGCAGGGGCATTAATAGGCACCTTTTAAAAGATTTTAAATATTAAAAACATATTTAATTTACAAAGAAACTGACTGCAGTACACCAATGTAATGAGTAATTGGTTCTCTGTAGTTTTTTTGTAAAGCCATTTTCATATATTTAGAATCAGATTATTCAGAGTTGGAGGACGGGACGCTTTTATTTTTTGTGATAAAACTATTTTCAGCTGTATTAATAAAACTGCACCATGTTGCCACTCTTAAATACATCAATGAATATTTTTTAACGTAAAAAAAACGATTATATTCTATGATGCTGACTGATTGCCCTAGTTCATGGAAATGTTACGTTTTTGATTATGCAATTGCATTTTAGTGGAAACTTCAACTGTAACTTGACCAGCACAATTTGCGCCCAATTTTCTGATTGCACCCAAAGTGGAAACTCTACCCTGTTTATCGTCTGTTGCTATTTTCAGAGAACGTAAGTACAATGCGTGATAGTGGATTTCTTTTACCAATAAGTTTGTTAGAGAAAGACATTTTTTTTTAAAATTCACTTATGGGATGTGGGCATCGCTGGCAAGGCCAGCATTTATTGCCCATCTCTAGTTGCCCTTGAGAAGGTGGTGGTGAGCCGCCTTCTTGAACCGCTGCAGTCCATGTGGTGATGGTACTGCCACAGTGCTGTTAGGGAGGGAGTTCCAGGATTTTGACCCAGCGACGATGAAGGATCGGCAATATAATTCTAAGTCAGGATGGTGCGTGACTTGGAGGGGAACTTGGAGGAGGTGGTGGTGTTCCATTGTGTCTGCTGCCCTTGTCAAATGAAATAATTTTCACAGCCAATGGAAGCCAATGGAATAATTTTGAAGAGCAGTCACTGCTATGCAGGCATTTGTAGGAAACAATTTCTGCACAGTGGTCCCACAAACAGCAAATGACCAACGTATGTCATGTTAGCTGAGTGGTAAATGTTGGCCAGGATTCCCTGCTCCTCTTCAACTATTGCTACACGATCTTTTTATATCCAGCTGACCAGAGAGACAAGAGTTTCAGTTTACTATCTCATCTGAAAGATGACAGTATAGCCCTGCCTCATGAATGTACTGAAATGTCACCCTATGTTATGTGCTCAAAGCTTAAACCCAAAATGTGCTGATTCAGAAGTGACAGGACCACCAACTGAGTGTAAGTTTTGCAAAATTTCTGCATTTCCCCGAAGGCTGTCATTAATAAACAGGACCCTGCGTGGACATTTTAAATCAAAAAGGGGACCCAAGATGGCGTCCGTGCCTCGTGGCAGAAAGCCTGTGAGATTTTAAAATGGACTGTGAAAGGCAGACATCTTGTGGATCGAAACCCAAAGCTACAGTTTCTGTGAAGAGAGACTCTGTATTTTGAAACCAGACAGGACTCTGAATTATGCATTAGACCGAATTGGAGACAAATCTAAATTCAGTTTAGGCCTATAGTTAAGGCCATCAAGCAGTCTACATATATAATCGGAAACAGATTAACAGCCATCGAGGCTGGACAGGCCCATCAAGGAACTATCATGACAATACAAGTCAATTATCAGGCCGGTAGATGCGATTACCGGCCATCTAAAACAGTTAGTATGGATTGCTACCATTATTTAAACTAGCCTGCCAAAATTAAGACAAAGAACTAACCTGATTTGGCGCGCAGATAAGGGCTTTCGAAAAAGGTATAATTGAAGGCCCCCGGGTAGCAATCGCGGGCTCTCTGTGTGCTGGTGCTGCTGCTCTCTCTGCTCTTCAGCCCCTTGCCCTCATGGCTGCTGTTCTTTCCCCATCCCGCGCTTACCCCCTGGCCTTTGCCCGTGCCCTTTTCCCACTCCATCTGGAATCGCCCCGGCACCGGGTCGGGCAGACACGGACAATTCAGGCCAGGCAAGGCGAGACGTGACGAGGGGAGGAGGGAAGACTACCGGAGGGAAGGCCACCTGAGGAAGACCAGCTGAAGAAGGCCAACTGAAGAGACGAACTGAGGGGAGGTTTCGAATTATCGGGCCTTCAGCCTCGGCCGACCTTCGAACATCTGTACACCAATTCAAACTGGCGGCTGGCGACGAAGAATCATCCCTGCAAGGTAAAGAACCCAAACAGAGACTTTAATTTTGGGGTATTCAAACCTGGACAACGCCCTTGCAGCGCCCGGAGACCACGTGACAACGGCAGGCTCTAGAGAGCACCAAGCGCGAACCCCGAACCCAACCGTTGTTTTGAGTTCAACAAACTTTTTGATTGGTGAGCATGAAGTTCTGACTCCTCATAGCTTAATCTAGTTAGGTATAGGGGGTGGGATAAGGATAAGGGGATTGTTAAGATAGTTGTTTTCCCTCGATGTGTGATGTGTTCCCCATTCCCTGTATAAGTATAGATATTATTCTTTTGTGTTTTTTTGCCTGTAGAAGTGTACACTAGTAATTTTCCATAAGATTGTATTGTAGGTATTGTCGTATACCTATCCAATAACAGAGGTCGACTCGGAAGAACAACAAACAGTTTTTAATGTTGGATTAGATGAAATACAGCAGACAACGTGGATAGATGCAGGAGAGCTGTGGAACAGGTCTTTCCCCGGCGGGGACGCCACGAGGGCTGACTCGGCAGTCCCGTGGGTTGCGTGATGACGTCATCGCGTTTTTCCATGCTTGGGCAGTCTTGTGAATGGCGCGATGACGTCATTGCATTCTCCCGGCATTGCGGCCGAAGTCGCGGGAGCGGGAGGCCGAGCTGAGCCGGCGATTGCCGCAGGAGCGGGAGGCCGAGCTAGGCCGGTGATGGGAGCGGGAGGCCGAGCTGGGCTGGCTCGTGTTTAGGTGAGTCACGTGATGCGCGACGTGACGTCATTGCGTTAGGTCGCGTTCTTAAAGCGGCAACGCCCCGTACATGCAAACTGTATATAAACATAGTTAAAGTTAAAGGGAATTATGTATAATAAGTAAGGGACACTCGGTGGTACCACTACATGCGCCCCCCCAGAATTTGCTTTAATGAACGACAAAAGATGAGGTGGTCTGATGAGCCTGTCCGAACGACCCCTGCAGTCTCGAGACGGAGACTGCTGGGTGGCTGGCGGTCTGGTGGGCGATCGTGCTTGGTCTGCAAGTAACAACGATGGGTGTCTGATGGTCTCGGCGGTCGTGCTGTCTCGACAAGGTGGGCGAGGTCTAAAGGTGCTGGTCATGAGCGGATCCTTGCGTGCGTCGTGGCGGATAAAATGTATCCAGCCTTGCGAAGGACCGTGGCATCATGGCGAATAAAACGTATTCAGCCATGCGAAGGACCATGGAGACGTGTGACCTCTGCAGCCCGTGGTTCGAAGCGGGCACCGGGGCGAAACAGCTGGCCGCTTCATAGTGACTGGCAGGTTGGGCAAACATGGACCATGGCTCCGTCATTGTTGGAAGACGTTCCTCAGTCTGACGAAATCTGATTCGCGAGGGATGGGTCCTCGTGGCTCGTGAGGAGTGCATCCTCGTGGTTTGCGGGGGTGAGTCCTCGTGGTATCTCCGCGGGGGCGCGCTCCAATCTTGTGGGCCCGAACGTGCTGTACCCGCGCTGTGAGGGGTTTATACTTGCTGTTCCTTGAAGGGTGTCGAGGAAGCGGACGACCCGAGCGGCGGTAGAGGAGTCGAGTACGGAGACCTCGTTGGTCTGCGCCGCATCGATGTTCTTGGCGAACGGGGCTTCTACCAGTACAAAGCACGAGGGCAATTGTTGCTCCCAGTGTTGCGGTAGCTGAGCGAAATGGCTTCAGCTTCCATGCGTGCTTCTTTTGTGAAAATCGTTCACAAAACGCGGGGTCCGGCTGCGCTGCTTTCGTGAAAAACGGGGTCACCAATCGATGTAGGAATTGATGAGCTCCCGTCCTCACGTTGTCTGGTCACCAATGTAGGAATTGGTGGTCGTCGGTCATTGTTCGCCGGATGTTGTTCGCCGCGCTCTTCTTCTGTGAGAGCGTTCACACGAATTCAGCTGTGCATGTTGGTCGGCGTCTGTGAAGACGAGGTTCAGGCTGTGCGCTTCTTCCGTGAAAAACGTTCATGGAGGCGGGGTCACCAATGTAGATTTTGATGAATTCCCGTCCTCACGTCGGTGGGTCACCAATGTAGATATTGTTGTATACCTATCCAATAACAGAGGTCGACTCGGAAGAACAACAAACAGGTTTTTAATGTTGGATTAGATGAAATACAGCAGACAGCGTGCATAGATGCAGGAGAGCTGTGGAACAGGTCTTTCCCGGCGGGGATGCCACGAGGACTGACTCGGCAGTCCCGTGGATTGCGTGATAACGTCATCGCGTTTTCCCGCGCTTGGGCAGTCACGTGAATGGCGCGATGACGTCATCACGTTCTCCCGGCACCCGGCACTGCACCCGACCGTTGCGGCCAAAGTCGCGGGAGTGGGAGGCCGAGCTGAGCCGGCGATTGCCGCAGGAGCGGGAGGCCGAGCTAGGCCGGCGATGGGAGCTGGGCCGGCTCGCGTTTAGGTGAGTCACGTGATGCGGGATGTGACATCATCGTGTTAGCCCGCGTTTGGGTGAGTCACGTGATGCGCGACGTGACGTCATTGCGTTAGGTCGCGTTCTTAAAGGGGCAACGCCCCGTACATGCAAACTGTATCTAAACATAGTTAAAGTTAAAGGGAATTATGTATAATAAGTAAGGGACACTCGGTGGTACCGCTACAGTATCAGTTTTTCCTCTTCAATAAAATCTTGGTTTTTGTTTGCATCCAACCACCTGTCTACTCGAGTTTTCTGTATCGCCGCCTTGTACCTATGTCCGGTGTCTAGAACCCAGGGGTGTGGGAGTGATTCGAACCGCTCACAAAACAGTCAGAGGCATAACTGACTGGGCGTACGCGCCAAACACCACCACACGCCACCCCCTACAGAGCCAAGCTGATGCTCAATTTTAGGAGCTCTATGCAATCGGAAAGAAGAGAAACCATATATTTCCAAATATGCTGTAATAAGGACTAAATTTGGCAATAGCTAACATAACTGGTGACCAATGTTCCCTCTGATTTTCTTGGGGGGCCTGTGGTACCTTTAACATGCATTCAAAATTTTGCGCGTGTGCGGTTTTTCCTTTTAAAAACCGGTGAGCCGGCTGCATGGGACCTCGAGCGCTGCGCAGCCACGCAGCTTAAAGGGAACATTGCTGGTAACCAATAAAAAATATTAATATCTTCTCCTGTCTGGTATGTGCCAGGTTCTGACTAGCTAATTGACCATAGTTAATTCAATTATTTGACCTGTAAATGTTTGTTAAGATTAAGGCCAAATCACCATTTGGTCACATAAATGTTTTTAATTAAACAATGAATGAGAAATTTTGGCACTCGACTTGATCTTAATTGTACTAAAATAGTCAGTGGTGTGCAACCCATGAAAAACTATTGGCCACTCATTCGTTGCTGGTCCTGTTTGACTTTGGATTGGTTTAGTTTCTTTTAATTATTACTACTTGTGCTTATCTTCTGGACGTCCGCAGTTCTATCAGTAGGGATTGGACAACAGTCCTTCCTCAATTAACATCCCAACCAAAAAAAAGGCCAACTGGTCATTTGTCTCGGCAGTGTTTGTGGGATCTTGCTGTGTACAAAAATGGCTGACCCGTTTTTCTGCGTAACAACAGTAATTGCAATCAAAGTCGTTCATTCTAACTGAAGCACTTCGAGTCATTTCTGAGTGACATGCCAAGACGCTATATAAATACGAGGCTTTCTTTTTAACACTCGACTGTAAAAGGATTGAAAGCTGGGGTAATTTATGCAATTTATGCAATGGTTCTTCACTAATTAAAATGTTCCTGTAGGTCAGCCCATAATCTAATATGGATAAATGGAATTTTTGCAGTAAATCTTGTCAGACCTATAGCTATATTTCTGCCACTAGTAAACCCAAAAAGCAATTCAGGAGAAAATATGTTACCCAGAAAGTGATTAGAATGTGGAACTTGCTACTACAAGAAGTAGTTGAGGCGAATAGCATAAATGCGTTTAAGGGAAAGCTAGATAAGTACATGAGGGAGAAAGGAATTGGAAAATATGCTGATAGGGTTAGATGAAGTGGGGTGGGAGGAGGCTCGTGTGGAGAGTAAACACTGGACCAAATGGCTTGTTTCTGTGCTGTAAATTCTGTCACTTGGCTGGCTTTATGAGGGCTGAACAACAATTTACTTTCTCACGAATAAACATACTGGACTTCAATCATGATCCCTTATTCTTATTTCATCAGCCATTATTAATAAAGTCTGTAAAATATTCCAGAAGAATGCACTGATGATTCTGTTACAGATAACAGTAAGAGGATGGCTCGTATTTTCCGATGCCTACGGGTGGGTACGAGCTGTGTACACACCCCTAGGGACATCGGAAATGCTGGTTTCAGGCGTGCGAAGTGCATGCGCTGAAAACCGGTATTTCCGATCTGTCAAGAATGCTCTTGACAGATCGGACGCCTGCCCTGGAGAAGGGCCTCTGTGGAGGGAGAGTTTCGCTTTCTGCAGAACCTCCACCCGCTGAAAACCCTTAGAAATCTTATGCCTGGTAAAAGTAGGCGTAAAGCTTGCTTTTCCCAGCATAAGAGTTGAAAAAAGTTTAAAAAAAAAAAAATTCACTCATTTATAATTTATAAATACAGGAAACTTTGGTTTATCCGGAGGTTATATGTCCGGAATACTCGATCTAACGGCAAAAATCAGGAGCCGTTTTCTATAAGTTTTTTTAGTTCTCGTTGCTTTTTTTTTCCCCAGTCAGGCACTGCAAGGTCTGTAGCTACAGCAACAGCTTCAGCTGGAGACGCTTGCAACTGCAGCCGACTGTTTAGAAGCTGTTGCTAAGCAACAGTGTTTGTTGTCAGATACGGAGATGAAAACCTCCGTATGCTTCAACATTAAATTTGTATGTCCGGCAGTTTTGATAGATCGGCAACAGCTCGGTCACGTCGGTGCCGGATATCACAAAGTTTCGTGTACTTTTTAAAAAGGTTGTTTATTTTTAGCCCCGTAAAAAATTTAATTATTTTTTATCAAAAAATTAAATTTTTGTTTAAAATATTTAATTTAATGTATTTTAACTCATTTTAAAAACGTGATGGTTCTTTAAAAAATGTATTTAATGTTTTACTGTGTTTTTGGGGTGATCTCCATTCATATATTTGACGGGTCTATCTGACAAAGGTATGAAGGGAGATTCCGTTCTCCTATTGGCTGGCCTGGTCCACGTGATCCCAGGGACGCTTGCGAACTGCCTGCACCCCTGGGATACGTGGACCCTGTGCATTTTGACTGTGGAGAGGCCCAGGAATGGAAGTATATGCACCTCGGGAGCCCTCAGGTAAGGGCGTAGATTTTTTTCCGATAGGAGACATCCACACGCAGGTAGCTTCCGATCGGAAATTACGGGCTGATATCTTCCTATATTGTTTCCAACTTCACTAACTCACGTTCGAGCGAGAAGTTTGAAATCCACTCCCATAATTCTAATGGTTTATCAAACTTCTCAAAAAATGTAATTGCCTGTTTTTCTCCAGAGGAACAATTAAGTGGAAGTAAGAGAATGTTTTTATTGAGTATTCAAAGTAGTTTGAAACTTTATTAAGTGACATCAAAATAACCTGAGTAATTCGAATTTTGAAATTCTTTTCTAATGTTGAAAAACACACCTTTTAATAGATGTGCCGCATTGTACAGTTAGCACAGAGCCCTCTCTTATCTTGGTGGAATACTTGATTTAACAGTGGATACACTATAATAAATTACAATAATGTGTGCTTAGCCGAAACAAAGCAAAACTAATACAAACTAGCCACTGAATATAATTCAACAGTTTTTTTTGAAAGTCTTAAGAAAAACATCAAATGTTTCATATTCCTCCTCACGTATATTTATGTTCTCATTAAAAGTTATTGCTAAGTGTCCGCTGTGGCTCAGTCTCGTCTCTGAGTCAGGAGGTTGTGGGTTCAGGTCCCACTCCAGAGATTTGAGCACAAAAATCTAGGCTCACACTCCCAGTGAAGTACTGAGGGAGTGCTGCACTGTCGGAGGTGCCGTCTTTTGGATGAGACGTTAAACCGAGGCTCCGCCTGCTCTCTCAGGTGGATGTAAAATATCCCATGACACTATTTCAAATAAGAGCAGGGGAGTTATCCCCGGTGTCCTGGCCAATATTTATCCCTCAACCAACATCACTAAAACAGATTGGCCCAGAAATTCGGGTCAGGGGCTTCCCGCGGGCGCAAGCCCCCGACCTACACTTACCTACCGCACCGGCTGTTGAGCTGTGGGCCCGCATGGGATTCCGATCCTGGGCCTGCTCCAACTGCCGGCGCACAGTGCTTGTGTATCCCAGGGACACAGTTAGTTCGATGCGTCCCCTGGGATCACATGGGCCATGGAGAGCCAATGGTAGCAGGGAATGCTTCATTTATAAGTTTGACAGGAAGAGCTGTCAAACCTATAAATACTATAAGCCCCAAAACATCACTAAAACTTCAAATAAAATTGTTTTTTTAATCACATTTTTAAAATAACTATAAATTACATGAAATAACTATTTTAAACAATAATTTAAATTTTTGAAAAAATTAATTACATTTTCTAACGAGGCTAAAAATAAACTTACCTTTCTTTAAAGTACAGGTTGAACCCCGGTAATCCGGCACCCGACGGTCCGGCACCTTCAGTGGTCCGGCACGAATTGAAACCGGTTGTCTTTATTTTGCGGAGCAGCCGCTCGGCGGCGCCACCGTTTCCCTCGATATAAACAAACATAATATTGTACCTAATATTGTTATTTTAGGTGTTATTTACCTAACCTTCAGTGGTTCGGCATTTTCAATGGTCCGGCACCAGCCTGGTCCTGAGGGTGCCGGATTACCGGGGTCCAACCTGTATTTAAAAATAATAAACCTGTGGAAAAAATGTTTTAATTTTAATTAATTCACCACTTACCTTGTTAAAAGCAAGCCTTGAACCTGCTTTTTAAAAGTGTAACTGCTGGAGACTTACCCTCCCGGAGAAACCTGCAAAAAAAAAACGTAAGTTCGATGCGCACGCGCTGCCTCTCCGGCGTACGCATTCGACCACTGAACCCCTTCTTTCAGTGGACCGGAAGTGCCGGTTTCCCACGCATGTGCAGTGCATGCACGAAACCGGCACTTTTGTTGGGCCTACGCATGAGTACCCCGTGTGTACTCATGCATTGGAGCCTGAATTTCTGGGCCATTATCTGCTCATTATCACATTAATGTTTGTGGGAAACATAGAAACATAGGAGCAGGAGTAGGCCATTCGGCCCTTCGAACCTGCTCCGCCATTCAATATGATCATGGCTGATCCTCTATCTCAATACCATAATCCCGCTCTCTCCCCATACCCCTTGATGCCTTTTGTGTCCAGAAATATATCTATCTGCTTCTTAAATATATTCAGTGACCTGGCCTCCAAAGCCTTCTGTCGTAGAGAATTCCACAGGTTCACCACCTTCTGAGTGAAGAAATTTCTCCTCATCTCAGTCCTAAAATGTCCTACCCCGTATCCTGAAACTGTGACCCCTCACTTTAGACCCCCCAGCCAGGGGAAACATCCTCCCTGCATCCAGTCTGCCTGGCCCTGTCAGAATTTTATACGTTTCAATGAGTTTGCTGTGTGCAGATTGGCTGCCGAGTTTCCTACATTACAACAGTGACTACACTTCAAAAAGTACTTCATTGGCTGTAAAGCACTTTGGGATGTCCGGTGGTCATGAAAGGCGCCATATAAATGCAAGTATTTCTTCCTTCTCATGCAGGTGGGTTTGCTTTGATCTGCTTAGCATCTCAGGTCGAGAAAGATGTCTCACAAAAGCATAATGCTGAGCTTGTGGAGTATTGTGATCATATTCTATGAAGGACTGACTTGCTCTCTGGTTTTGTGCTGAATCCTAAGAGTTGAGAACGGACTAATTCTTCACAGGCGATGGCCACAGTAGTTTGTCTCTTTCAAAGACATAGCGCCTAGGGTCAATACTGATGACATCCATGACAAACAGCACAGCGATGGCAATAAGTCACCAGTGGCAACTATGCTATTCTTTATTGTTGTTGGTTTCAGAGCTCCAATACTGAAAGTGAGGGGCTCCCTCAGAACACAGAAAGAACCAATCATAGGTCGGAACAGCTTTGTCAACCAAATCAGGCAACATAATGTGCACATGACAATACCATTTTTTTATGGAGCTGTATATTGCAGCAATCACTGACACTCTGAATTCAGTAACTCCATCAGCAAGAAGCTAACACCTTGAAGAATTCATTTGCGGGATACATAATAACATAAGTAGGCCATTTGACTCCTCGAGCCTGCTCCGCCATTGAATAAGATCATGACTGATCTTCTACCTCATCTCCACTTTCCTGCACTATCCCCATATCCCTTGATTCCCTTAATATTCAAGGATGGGAAGCTTTGAGGTCTAACATCTTAATAGTTACTTTCTAAAATGTGTCTCTTTCTGTTAAGTAGTTTATTCATCTATACTTAGTTGGAGGAGCTTACTACTATAAATATTGTGCAATTCCTTGAGCGTTTCTTGTGTATTTAGAATTAAGGCTAAGGCACGAGGCAGTTTAAGAATACTTTATACAAATGGGTGTAAATATCTACAAGGAATATAAAGTTAAAAGGGTAAATTTTACAAAGGAAGGAAAACTTTTTATACAGAGCCTTACGTATTTCAAAAATGTCCTGAAGGGTTTGGCATACAATTAATTGCCTTGAAGTAGTTCCTATTGTTGCGTAGGTGATGGCTTTTGGATCCTGATCGTAAAGAACCACTGGATTTTTCTGTGTGCAGTGATAACTTGCTTTGATCACACTGAAGGGAACCCAATGAGACCATAAATTACAAAAGTCAGGCTGAAGCAGTTTTACAAAGTCAGTTTGCAAACTCATCAAAATCTGAGAAGGTGCTGCAACTCTGAATGTTTTTATTGTGAAATCGTATACAGTTTTATATTGTATCTCTTCTTGGAGCTTTCCCATTAGAGAATTGTCACCAAAGTGCACAGGCTCCTGCTATTATTGCTAACCACCACCATTGTGGCCACTGTGATTCCTGTGCCAGGGTTAAATGGGGTCTAGAGTTCCAGTGGTTCTGTATATATTATGCTGTGGTTTAATGTTCAGCGCTCCGTAGGAAAAAAAAATGAAATTGCTTGGCGTGCAGCCACACAACACTGTTCCACAACAGAACTATGTCACCACAAACATCCGGAGTGTCAGAAAAATATATATATCACTGCGGAGTATATCTCCTGGGTGTTTCTTGGATAAGGTTCACGGCTCTATATATTACAATGCTGGTTTTTAATCGTGATATACAGAATGCAAACACTTGCTGAATGTGGTCGTGATCATTACATAAAAGGAGAGTTTATTGCGTGGTGATATTTTTGAAGGGGGACTCAGCTCCCAGAGCTGCAAGGAATCCCTGCACTGCAGAAATTGTCGGGATGGGCACAGTGGGAATGTTCGCATAGCAGAGTTGGAGTAGAAAAAATGGAAATAGTGGCTGTTTGACTCGATGAGATCGATGCTGTGCAGTGTGATATCAGTAATCGACACGATAACATGTTCGCAAGAAATTCCTGTGCAGACTGCCTTAACCAAGGAACACAATCACAACATAATGGCCCTGAAATTAGGATCGGGGGCTTGCCGCGCGTGCAAGCCCCCGATCTGCACTCACCCTGCGCGCCGACATCTGAAGCCCGGGCCTGCTTGCATTTCCTGCCCCTGGCCCGGTTCTGATGTCGGCGCGATGTGTTTACCTGATCCAGCGGCGTAGTTAGTGCGATGTGCCGGCTGGGATCAGGTGAGCACTCTGCAGCCAATCAGGGGAGGGGAAACTCATTCACGAGTTTGATAGTAAAGACTGTCAAACTCATGAAAAGTACAGGCGCCCAAAAGACTAGTTTAACTTTAATTAAATTTAAAAAAACATCCCAATAATTAAATAAACTATAAATAACTTTAAAAAACTATTTAAAACAATTAATAAAATTTTTGAATTTTTTTTTACGAATTCGGGTCTAAAAATAAACTTACCTTACTGTACAGTCCTTAAAAACAATGAAGCTGTGGAAAAAATGTAATAATTTTAAATAATAGACCACTTACCTTTAAGAATCCACTACTTACGTCTCCTTTTTTCATTTCCAAAAAGTCCAGGCCTTTGCACACGTGCAAACCTGTCAAAACAAAGGAAGTTCAACGCGTGCGCGCAGAGTCCAGCGCGCACGCGTTGGACCTCTTAACCCCTTAGTTCGATGGAGAGGAAATGCTGGTTTCCCGCGCATGCGCTGTGCATGCTGGAATCCGGCAATTCCTCCGGCCACACGTGTGAGTACACCGTCCGTACTTACGCGTTGGGAACGGAATTACTGGCCCATTATATATGTTTTCTAACTCGCATCAAGTCCCGTTCCCACGTCACCCCTGTGCTCGCTGACCTACATTGGCTTCCGGTCCAGCCAAGCTTTGATTTTAAAATTCTTATCCTCGTGTTCAAATTCATCAATGCCCTTGCCCCTCCCTATCTCTGTAACCTCTTCCAGCCCCTTCGAGAACTCTGCGTTCCTCCAACACTGGCCACTTGTGAATTCCCCACTTCCTTTGCTCCACCATTGGTGACCAGGCCTTCAGCCGTCTAGACCCTAAGTTCTGGAATTCCCTCCTTAAACCTCTTTGCCTCTCTACCTCCTCTCCTTCAAGATACTCCTTAAAACCCACCTCTTTAACCAAGCTCTTGTTCACCTGTCCGAATATATCTTTCTGTCTCTGCCTCCATAAGAAGATTTCCTTTTTGGTCCTTAATCGGCCCCACCTTTCCTTTGACTACCCTTTTACTATTTATATGTTTATAAAAGACTTTTGGGTTCCCTTTTATATTACCCACTAATCGATTCTCATAAACTCCCTTTGCCCCTCTTATTTCCTTTTTCAGTTCTCCTCTGTACTTTTTGTGTTCCACTTGGTTCTCTCTCCACGGATGCTGCCTGGCCTGCTGAGTTTTTCCAGCGTTTTCTGTTGTTATTTCAGATTTCCAGCATCTGCAGTATTTTGCTATTGTAAAAGAAAATCTCCTCAGCTTCCCTCTGGCTCTTTTGCCAATTACTTTAAATCTGTGTCCTCTGATTACCGACCCTCCTGCCAGTGGAAACAGTTTCTCCTTACTTACTCTATCAAAGTTTACTCATAATTTTGAACACCTGTATTAAATCTCCGCTTTACTTTCTCTTATTGTTTTTCTTAGAGAGAGTGAGGGAGGGCGGGAGGAAGGAAGGAACTACAGGAAACACTTTTTTTATCCGGGACCGGCGTGGTGCCAGTTTATCAAAGTCCGGATTACAGAGAGGTATAGTAAAAAGTACGAGAGCCCCGTACATGGCCACAGATCCAGGCGTCCCTGTTGCATAGCAACAGGTGCAGGAACCCCGGTTACACGGCCACAGATCCAGGAACGGCCACTAATATGAAGTAAAACTTACCTGAACCTACTCCTGAATTTTGCCGGTTAACAGAGATTTCCGGTTATTTAGGTGCCGGTAAATCGAGAGTTTCCTGTAGAAATGTGTGTTCTTTCTTTAAAATTTATCTCTTTATAAGTGTATATAGGATTGAGTTGACTGGGTTTCAAGCTTACTAGCTTCAGAGGAACTTGTGGTTCCCAAATTGTCGGTTGTCAACCCCTGCATTGAGAGATGAAACAGAATAAGATCTGGAAAGGCAACATCTGAAGGCAGCTCGTTGCAGGCAAGGAAATCGATGGGGAGGATGGGAAAAGAGAAACGACTGAATTGGGAGAATGTTAATTACACCTATAGATCTCGATGGGATATTTCCAACAACAAAAAATAATTGAAATCGGTTATAGAAGAGACTCCAGGGCAATAGCAGGTGATCTGCAGGAAGAATGGATTTGGCTGAATAGGTACTCCCACTGAAGAAAGTGATTTTGAAAACTCACCTCTGTGCACTGGTGAAGAACTATTAAAGGCGGAAAGATTTCAATTCATTTATCATCTTTCGCACCCTCAGGACATCCCAAAGCGCTTCACAGTCAAGGAATTACTTCCTTGTAGTGTAGGTACTATTTTATTTGTAGACAAACATAGCAGCCAATTAGCAAGTTCTCATAAAGAGCAATGAGACATATGACCAGTTAATCTGTTTTGGCGATGATGCTTGATGGAGCAATGATGGTCAGGACACCAGGGGAAATCTTTAAAAAAGTGCAATGAGAGCCTTTATATCCTCCTGAGCAAGCAGACATAAAATTCCCATTAGCCTGGCAGTTGTACAATATTATCAGACAAAGAGTTAATGCATTTGAATCATGTTCCTCACTCTAATAGATTTGAAATAGATTCTCAGCTTCATTAAATTAACAGACCAAGGAATCTTATGCAAGTCATTTATACAATAACTCACGGGTAATTTCCAGCTAGTCTGATGTCAAATTAAATTTCACAACTGTTTTTACATGGTGAACTTTAAGGGCTAGATTTTCAGTTGCTTGCGCCAGCAGTTAGCGCCTTAAGAGAAGTGATTTCCGGGCGCTATGCGTGTAGCGCCCGGGTGCAGCGCAGTTTGCGCCCCGCCCCAAATTAAGTTGCCCGTTAGCGCCGGCGCAAAGTTTAGCGCCCGCCCGGATGCGCGCGCAGAAAATGACGTCACATCCTCGTGCAACGCCCTTTGGCCGCCCCGATTGCAAACTTCAGTCGGACCGCCCCATTGTGCGGCGGGCGGCCGGAGCGTTTGGAAAAAGGAACGCAACACAACCAGCGCGGGCCCCGGGGGGCGCTAATTAAAGGGAACGTCCTCTCCAGTATAAAGGCCATCCTTTTTTCAGAAAACAGTCTTGTGCAACGCATTTCTGGAGACACAACAAGGAGGATAGCTAACTGGTTTCAAGCAGCAAGAGGCAGGTATTTTTGGACTCAGGCAACAGCGCTGCAAGTGGCCATTTGGAAATTAGAGTGTTTGCCAGGATTTGATGGGGGTTGCATGGGGTGCCAACGCGGAGCTGCAGCTCCATGTCCGTAGGGCTCGCAGACGCATTGTGAGAGGGGCAGCCCTGGCTAGAGGCAGAGGGGGCTACAGGCGTCGGCCACGTAGGCCTTACCCAGTCAGGCTATACCGCCAGCAGCGCTCCTACCTAAACATGAGTGCCGCGCGATGTGTTAAAAGGCTCCGATTCCGAAAGGGGGTGATTGCAGAGATCTGCCACCTGCTTCGCCGAGATCTGCGGCCAAAGCTCAGGTGCAGGACGTCTCTGTCGGTGGAAGTGAAGGTGACGGTGGCATTGAACTTCTATGCCACCGGCTCCTTCCAATACGCTGCTGGGGACATAGCAAACATCTCCCAGTACGGCGCGCATCGCTGCATCCGCCAGGTGACCGAAGCACTGTTCAGAAGGAGAAGCCAATTCATCTCCTTCCCCATGGCCCTGGAGAGCCAGCATCAGCGCGCATTGGGATTTTCCAGACTCGGGGAATTCCCCTTGGTGCAGGGCGCCATTGACTGTACGCATGTGGCTTTGCGGGCCCCTCTGGAGCATGGCGAGCAGTATCGCAACAGGAAGGGCTACCATTCTCTGAATGTGCAGCTGGTCTGTGACCACAAGCAGCGCATCATGGCAGTCAATGCCAGCTTCCCAGGCAGCAGCCACGATGCCTTTATCCTGCGGCAGAGTACTGTGCATGACATGTTCCAGGCACAGCCTCCCCCAAGAGGATGGCTACTCGGGGACAAAGGCTATCCTTTGTGCACCTGGCTCATGACCCCGCTCCGCGCGCCCAGGACCGCTGCTGAAGAGGCCTACAACGAGAGCCATCAAACCACCCGCAACATCATCGAGCTAACTATTGGGGTCCTCAAGCAGCGGTTCCGCTGCCTTGATCGCTCCGGAGGAGCTCTCCAGTATTCGCCGGACCGGGTCTCCCAATTTGTGGTGGTTTGCTGCATGCTACACAACCTGGCTATCCGCAGGACTCAGGCACTGCCACCTGACGTTGGACCAGCACCTCAGGAGGAGGAGCAGGAGGAGCATGAGGAGGAGGAGGAGGAGGAGGAGGAGGAGCAGGAGTACGTTCCCAGGAGGGAGCGACCAGGGCCAAGGGCCGCACGACGCCACCTTATTACACGGTACTTCTAAGCCCCCTGTCAGGGAATGGCCAGGGGCCATGAGGGAAGATGAATGCAGCCGCTCCGCAAGCCCTCAGCCGGCGAAGCCAACAAACACTAAGAAGAACAACCATGGAGACTGCATGAATAAAGATAATTTTTTATTACACAAAAATGAAAAGCCCTTCCCACATGAATCCCCAAAAACAATAAACGGGCCCCACAAAAAGCCCAACAAACGACTCACTCCCACAAACTGGGGAGGAGCCACTCCACCTTTATTGAAACCGGGCCTCAACGTCGGCCTAACGCAAAAAAAAAGCCCTCCAAAAGCACAACCATGGGCAAAATAAAGATGGCCACCGCCATATTAAAGGAAAGCTGGCCACACCCTCTACTGAGTGGCCCGCGAGGGCGAGACCTTGGCCAGCATTTTGCCTCCCCTGCCCTGCCTGCTGCTCCTTCGCAAGCTCTGCCCAGTGGCTGCTGCGAGGCTGGGGGAAGGCGCCTGAGGCTCAGATGCCCTTCCGCCAGATGCCGCTGGGGGGCAGCCTACACGGCGTTTGGGCCTCGAGGGGCCGTCTCCTGAGTGGCGCACCTGAGCCTGGCCACCATCAGCTGCAGCCGCTTGCCCTTGACGCCCCAGAGGGGGAATGGCGGCGACGGATGGCGCAATGTGGGCCAGCTGGCGTCTGGGATGCGCTGGCTGGTGCTGTGGCGCGGTGGCACTCGGCCGGGCCCGCACTGCAGGATCCGCAGCAATCAGCCGATGGCCGGCTTGCTGGGATGGTCCAGCGCGGTGCCTGCCCTGGCGATGCCTGCCTGAGACAGCGCGTGTGGCAGCAGTGAGTGGCCCTGTGGTCCTGGTGTGCGCGCGCATCACATCCGCCAGGGTCTTGACGGCATCAGTTAGCATGCGGCCTGTCGCGGCAGTTGCTGCCCCGAACTCGCGCACACTGGTCGCCAGCGACTCGATGGCCTCAGGCATGCGCCCCACCACGCTCATGAGCTCCGTGTGGCGCCGGTCCGAGTCGTCGGCCATCTGATCGAGCTTCCGCACCTCCTCCGAAGTGAAGGTGTCCGGACTGGAGTCGCGACTCTCCCGCTGGGGAGGAGGGGGCCGAACTAGGGGACCCTTGCCGCGTTGGTGACGGCGAGTGTGCCGAGCAGCAGGAGCACTCCCCTCTGATCCTTCCCCCCTTTGGGGGGAAGGCCGCGGGCCACGCGCACGGCTGCTGGGTGGCTGGACGCCACTGGTCCCAGAAGCTGCATTGCCCTGCGACAGTTCCTCCAGGCACTCGTCCAGTGAGGAGGTGTCGAGCATTTCCTCCTCTCCTGCGGGACGTGACTGTTCCCCCGAAGGTCCGGCTTGCTCCTCCTCCTCCTCCTGGTTGGAGGTGCTGTCACTGGCAGCCTCAGGGTCCTGGTCATCACCAGCTGAAAGCAGGAATGCACAAGAGTAGCTTCAGAGTGAGGAGACGGCGTCAGCGAGGGAGTTAGGACTGGTGGGATTCAGCGCATTGGTGGGACAGTGGCAAAGGAGGTAGCTCGGATGGGCCAGTGCGACGCGAGAGGGCCAAAAGGCGAGGTCCTTACCATTGCCGGGCAGTGGAGGGTCGGATACACCGCACGCTGTGGGGACAATCACACGGGCTCCCATGAGCACACACACGCGCTCCTCCAGCCGAGTGAGCTTCTGCAGCTTGGCGCGGCCACCCCTGGCACGGGCCTGGCGATTAAACGCTACTTTAGCCTGCAAGAGAAAGGACGGGCTGTAAGTGCGCAGTGAAGCCCTGATGTAGTGTGCACTGCCTCCCATGGTGGAATAGCTTGGACAGAGTGAAGCCCTGATGTAGTGTGCACTGCCTCCCATGGTGGAATAGCTTGGACAGAGTGAAGCCCTGATGTAGTGTGCAATGCCTCCCATGGTGGAATAGCTTGGACAGAGTGAAGCCCTGATGTAGTGTGCACTGCCTCCCATGGTGGAATAGCTTGGACAGAGTGAAGCCCTGATGTAGTGTGCACTGCCTCCCATGGTGGAATAGCTTGGACAGAGTGAAGCCCTGATGTAGTGTGCACTGCCTCCCATGGTGGAATAGCTTGGACAGAGTGAAGCCCTGATGTACTGTCCACTGCCTCCCATGGTGGAATAGCTGGGCCAAAGTGTAGAGTGCCGAATGGCCATTTGATGCTCATGACTGTCCCAATGCTGCTGGCTGAGGGCTGGCCAAAAGGACTTTCAGGTCCCTTTGCCCATCATGTCAGGTGTACATGCAAGAATGAGGAGGAGACTGGAAAGGCTACTCACCCTCACAATCCTGGTCAGATCGTTGTATTTCTTACGGCATTGTGTGTGGGTCCTGGGGGCCTCGCCGGTGAACGTCACCCTCTGGGCGATCTGCTTCCAGGCTTTGGTGTAGTCGTGGTGGGTTGGATTCCTCCCACTCTCTGGAAACAAGATCTTGCGCCTCACCTCCAGAGCTGTGACCATTATGTCCAGATCACCCTCTGAGAAGCGCAGGGCACGCTGACGGGCCTTCTCTGGCGTTGCCATGACTCCCTGGGGCTGAGCAGTAGTGTTGAGGCCTCTTTGCAAGGCTGCAGTGTGCAGGGCGTGGCAGCAGACCAATTCGTCCCTTCCCCCTTTAAGAGCTGGTCGGCACCACGGGGTCTGCTGTCAGTGCAAAAATGACCGCACCCGTGCTGCGCCCCGCCTGGGCCCTATCCCTCTGGACCGCCGGCTTAGCGCCTAAAGAGAGTAGTGGAACGCCTCTTTTAGCGCTCCACCAACCTCTTAGGGCGAAGCCACTGAATTCCCGGCAACGGGGCGCTACTTTGGGGCGGGCGCTAACTTCGGGCGGGCGCTAAGGTTAGCGCCCCAAAACTGCCTATACTGAAAATCTAGCCCTAAATATCTATTTTTCATACAATGCGTGGCAGAAAAGACAAAACTCAAAGCAGCAAACCATCTGCATGAACAGACAATCAACCTTCAGCCTTGCCTCAGAATGAGTTACAATCAGCCCCAGCTACAGTATCTGGTTAAAAACTTCTGATACATTCATGTTTCCCATGTAGAAGAGAAGCATGGCAACTAAAGGGAGAAATTCATTATAGCCCAAGAATGGGCGGTAACCTTTGAAAAGTTTGAGACTTAGCGCCAGGCGCTAATGCTTCAGACTGCACGCAAAATTCAGTCTCATTGCACAAAGGAAAGGATTGGAGCGCTAAATCAAGCGCTAACGGCCTAACTCAGTGGCGTTATACTCGAAGCGCTGACCAATGTCAGGTGCAGTCTAATCATAAGTCATCATTGCCACAGGCTCTTTCCAGTTCATAAAGGGGAGGTTCATTGATGCTGCAGAACCTCATTCCCATCATTGCTGGCTGTACAGCTGTCTCAGCCAGCAGCAGCAGGACAAGGAGGAGGAGCCGGACGACTCAGGCAGCCATAATGATGGCAGATCCACACCCCAGGGAGAGAGCCCACAGATTCTGTGAGCATGCATCGGAGGCATTGGTGTTCACTGTGGAAAGACGGAGGGCGGTGCTCTACCGGCAAGTGGCAGGAGGCCCTCACCTCAAGTCTTCCGCAACATGTGGATGGAGGTAGCCCAGTGTGTCTTGCGCAACACTGTTGTTCCCAGGCCTCACACACAGTGCAGGAAGAAATTTAATGACCTCACTCGGGTGGTCACGGTGAGTGAGTGCTTCAACAAATGCTATATAGCACCATCTGAACCACAGTCTTCATGCACTGCCCAAAGCACCAAAACCACATCATTCACCCACCAACAATCTCTACCTACCAACACTCACACCAACATCTCACATCTTGCACACACTGACAGCTATTCAACTATGGCAGGCACATCACCCAAACACATTGCTCCACAATCATTCACACACTTTCCTCTCTCTTGCAGACCAAGGTGGCTCACAACATGAGAGAGCAGGAGTAACCGGGGGTGGGGGGGGGGACAAGCAGACACCCAACCACTTTCTGAGCTAGAGGCTCGAGCACTGCACATTATTGGGCGCCAGGTGGTGGGCGCCGTCTCCACCAGCGACATTGACCCCCTTGGGGACAACAATGATATGTTCATCCCACTTCCCCCTCACCCCACAAGCCTTTCACATTTTCCAGCTAATCATGCAGTATGCATGCATTTCTCCCTTCTTGCCCCCCTCCCCTCACCTTAACCCAAACCACAGTCTAATGAGGCGATCACGGACCACCCTTCTGGAAGGCCTATTGAGTGGCTGCCTCCTCCCTTGCTCCCGTTCCTCCTACTCTTCCTCATCCTCCTCGTCTTCCTCTTCCTCCTCGTCCTCCTCCTCGCCCTCTTCTTCCTCCTGATGTGTTCTCACAATCCCTGGTGGCAAGGGCTGAGCCCTCATGATCGCCAAGTTGTGGAGCATGCAGCGGGCACGATGAAATGTGATACCTGCTGAGCTGAGTACTGGAGGGCTCCTCCCGAGCGATCAAGGCAACAGAACCATTGCTTGATCACCCCGATGGTCTGCTCATTGATGTTCCTGGTGGTGACATGGCTCTCATTAGATGAGTGCTGGGCAGGAGTTTGGGAATGCAGAGGGGAATCATGAGCCAGGTGGAGAGCATATAGCCCTTGTCTCCGACCAGCCAGCTGTAAGCTTGATGTGGTGGCTGGAAGAGTGCTGGCACACCGGTCTGGCACAGGATGAAGACAACGTGGCTGCTGCCAGGATAGCGGGCATTCACATTGAGGATTCACTGTCTGTGGTTGAACAACAACTGCACATTGAGTGAGTGGTAGCCTTTGCGGTTACGGAAGATCTCAGGATTGTTATGCAGTGCCCGAAAAGCCACGTGGGTGCAGTTACTGGTGTCCTGCACCATGGGGAAGCCCGCTATCCTGGCAAAGCCGCATGCACATTCGTCGTGCTTCTCTCTGGTGATGGGGAAGAAAATGTAGTCCCTTCTCCTTCTTTAGAGTGCCTCTGCGACATCCCGGATGTAGCGATGGATGGCAAACTGTGAAATTTTAGCTATATCTCCTGTTGCAGACTGGAAGGATCCAGTGGTGAAGAAATTGAGGGTGACGGTGACCTTGACTGCCACTGAGGAAGCCGTGGTCACTCTGATCTGTGGCTGGAGGTCTGGTTGCAGGAGGTGGCAGAGTTCGGCGACCACCTCCTTGCTGAAGCATAGCCTTCTAACACACTGCTCCTCGCTTAATTGGAGTTAGGAGAAGTGGTTGCGGAATACCCTCGGAGGACAAGGCCTCCTGTTGAGAGCCCTCATGGCCCTCCTCCTCCCTCTGGCCACATGTTCCAATCTTTCTCTCTGCCTCCGCGCCCTCTGCCATAGATCCTGGAGGGCGAGGTCGACTGCCAGTACAGCCCCCATTAATGTAAGCAAGTGTAGCACTTTGATATGTTGTGAGAATAAATGTAGTTAATTGTTAGAAGCCACAACACTCCTGATACTGAACAACCTTTAAATGACTGAATTAAACTGTTGCACAATGTTAAACTGACAAAGAAGCAGTGAAACAGCACTAACCTGACAGCTGCAGCTCATTATTCATGATCCCTTTAAGTAGCGCCCTGGAACTGGCACCCGCCTGCTTGACGTCTTCTCTCCCTGTCGCTGTCGGGGCGAGGCGCTAAGGCAGGGTGGCGACAATTAATTTTGCAGCTCAGGTGCCCAGTGAGCATTGCACACACTCTGATGTCACGATCTGGCTGGCACTGAAGTCCCCTGTGGTAACTCGTAGCGGCGACGCTATTGGGGGGGGCGGGGGGGGAGATTTGGCCTGCATTGCTGTATTCGTCATGCCCCAGCGCTACTGCAGGCACTGAACAATTGAATTTTTCCTCCCTAAAGTCTAAGGGGGAGAAATTCGGTATCGCCCCATTTGGGGCACAATTATCGGCCGGGCGCAAAGATCAGCGCTTGGCGCTAATTATCGCCTCCGACTGCAAACTTGGCTTCTATCACCCCTGGAGGTGATTGGAGCGCTAAATCAGGCGCTACACACCTCTCTTAAAGCGCTAAGGCCAAGGAGCGAGGCGCTACCTCAGAGCGCTGGCAACGCTCATGTGATGTCATTCAGCAATGGAACACAGACACACTGGTGCCGGCCAGTTCTTAAAGGGGAGGGTCGATCTTGCTCTCCATCCACATCCTGCTCATTGCAGCCTTGAATCTCGGCCTGGAGACACCTGTACATCAAATCTGCTGGAAAGAACAATGGAGAGACTCAGGGAAAGAGCTCAGAGTGCAGCCCCCACAGTCTCTTCTAAATCGATACAAGGAAGGGCAAATCAAAATGAACCTGCAAAGTGCTGCTCAGTACCCAAAACTCCTTCACACAGAGTTGAATCTCTCCAGAAGTCTCTTTCTCTCTCTCAGAATGCGTGGTGCAAAAATGTCAGCAACAAAAAAAAGGCAGGAAGTGGTCGCCTTTAAATAGTGCTCACCCAGTCCCTTCTTAACTGCAAAACGCTCCCCTCAACCTGTCATTGCTAGCGGCAGGCGGTAAGGAAGGGGGCGCCACTCCATGCCCAGTCCGGGGCGCTAACAGGGCGTTGCACACTCGCCTGACGTCACGATCTGCCAGCGCAGGAGATCATGGTGGTAGTGTTTAGCGCCGCCGCAAAATGTCTAGTTAAATTCGTGAGCGGCGCAAACATCGCCGCGCCCGGGCGCTAGTTGCTTTGTGCCCCATTAGCGCCCTCTTAAGGTGCTAACGGGAGGCACAAACCAACTGAATTTTTCCCCCTACATTCTACCTTAACCATCTCCTGGCCGTGTAAAGGGCCGGGTACAAGCGATCTGCTCTCATGCTTAGAGTCACACTGAAAGAATGGCAATTTGGGCAAGGTGCTAGAGGATGACTGGCATCTGTGGAATCATCCCCTGGCATGGAAGAAACACCTTCTGGAAAGAAAGGGAGAAAACTGGCAGATAAAGCAGGAAAAGTAATCTGTTGACAGGAGGCGAAAAAAACTGCCTCACTATTTCAATTGTTAATCTTGTTTTACAACCAGATCTGCGAATTCGCCATGAGAGTCTCTTAGTTTTGATTATAAAGCTGATATTTATTATTTTCAACACCCAATTCCTCCTTTAATTAAATGGCATTGTATATTTATTAACACCTGTTGAATGGGCCGTTGCTGTGAGCAACAATAGGAAATGCGCGTTTCTAGCAGTGACAGCAGTTTTACACTGATGTCCTTTAGACGTGAAGATGGACCTCAAGATAAACAAAAAATTCACCTAACTACACATTTGGGTGTTGTGATTTATCTACCTAGAGAAAGCTGACGGCTATCAAGAAGTAGTATTGATCCGGAAAAGATGCCATCTCTGCTGAGGAAACACAGACAATTTAATCAGTCAGCACCTTCATTGACACAGGTAGCTTGATTTCAACTGACAAAAGCGTTGACACGGAGGTGCCTGAACTTGCAGCATCAACATTCTACCTGCTCCTCAACAACAATTATTTGTATTTATACAGCACCTTTAATGTCCCAAGGTGCTTCACAGGAGCTGCTATCGAACAAAATTTAACACCGAGCCACGTAAAGAGATATTGGGGCTGCTGATCAAATGGCTTGGTCAGTGAGGTAGGTTTTAAGGAGTGTCTTAAAGGAGGAAAGAGAGGTAGAGAGGCGGAGAGCTTTAGGGAGGTAGAGAGGCGGAGAGCTTTAGGGAGGTAGAGAGGTGGAGAGCTTTAGGGAGGGAATTACAGAGCTTAGGACCTCAGCAGCTGAAGGCACAGCCACCAATGGTGGAGCGATTAAAAACTGGGATGCGCAAGAGGCCAGAATTGGAGGAGCGCAGAGATCACAGTGGGCTGTTGGGCTGTAGGCGGTTACAGAGATAGGGCAGGATGAGTAGCAATCTAAAAATGTGGCTGTGCGAAGATCCAAATGGATTTAAACTACTGGAGTGCTGGTAATAGTAGAGACACATGCTACCTACCTCTGTGAGCTTTCACCCTAGCATAAAAGACCCAGGAAACATGGAGCTGATTCCATCATAAATCCATGAGACTGTGGATATTGTGAATCTGTCATTGGATTAAGGCTACCTCTTCCTGCAGAGTAAGAGTGGAGAGCTCGAGACATGTTTTTGAGCTCTCGTATGATGGCCTTCATCTGAATTTCTAAAACCCTCACTTATAGTAAGATAATAATGTCCCAAGAGATGGGAACTTTATAAAGTCCCTTCTGCATCAGGGAGTTCCTGCCATAGTGTCCAAGAATTGTTTCTCCACCTATGGTTGCAGTCAGTGCTGAGTGCTGCAGTTTAAATACTATGCACCATATGCAAACACGGATGTTCTCCCAGGCCCACTCTTGAATGGGTCTCTGGTGGAGCTACCTGGAGACTGGAAGAAAGTGGTGGTATGCGGGAGGGGGAGAGTGGGGCATGCAGGTCAACCTCATCTGAATGCAATAGCAGAATAAGGCAATAAAACATCCCGGGGGAAAAATTTGTTTGGTTTGCACCTCCCGTTAGTGCCTTAAAAGGGCACTAATGGGGTGCAAAGCAACTAGCACCCATGCGCGGCGATGTTTGCGCCGCTCACAAAATTGACTAAACATTTTGCGGTGGCGCTAAACACTACCACCATGATCTCCTGCGCCCGCAGATCATGACATCAGTCGAGCGTGCAAAGCCCCGGTAGTGCCCCGGACCGGATATTGAGTGGCTTTAAAGGAAATAGCCATATTCCAAGAGATACACCATCCTATGAATGGAATTTTGATTTTATTAATAATGAAAACTGGGTTTAAAAATCTAAAAGCCTCAACGACACAGGCTGCAAACAGAACACAGGCTTCTGAGATAAGATCAGTTGTTAACAAAAGTTGTAAACACCACACAAGCTTTTGAAATGGGAATGGGTTATTGACAATAAAACAATGGCCCTACTGAAGCAAACCATTGGAGTTTCCAGAAAGTCTGCAGTTTGGGAGAAACACAATAGCAATGCCCAAGTAAAGTGTTAAAAACTGACACTTCGAACAGAAACATAGGACATTAAAAAACCATGTGCCTTTGATAAATATGGCATCAAATGAAACAGGAAACATGATTATATATTCACCCAATTGAAGTAGCTAAGAAATGCAGAAAACACCCTAGTTCAAGTGGTTTTGATTTACATGTTGTAAGAGATATCTACAGAAGACTTTGAAAATATGACTTCAATTGATGACACCAAGCAATCACATTGTGTTTGTGTTGAACTTGGAACACATAGGAGTCACAACATCTGCTTCCAAACAGCTAGGTGATTTTAGAATTGAATGGAAGTCCTTGATAAAAATGGCATCAAATAGATATATAAGTTATACCCGTTTTTTATGATACGTTTTGAACACCTAAACAAAAGACAGGATTCTGAGAGTTGGCAGCTGAAATGACAGTAAGAATAGAAAAGAATTCAAAAGAGAATGACTAGAGATAATTAGCTTACATCAGCAGAAAACTTCAAAGAATAAACCACAAAAAATGGTATAAAAATAGAGCTTTTCAGCTGGAAAGTCAGATGTCACTGGAAAGGGCAAGCGATTCTCAACTTCAGAGGCAGGCTCTCTAAGTTTTTAATTCTTTGAGTCTCAGGGATCAAAAAGGTACTCTGATTTTGGTGGATATTCTGGATTAGAAAAATAAAAAATGTAAAAATGTACGAAGTTAAGATTTGAGAATAAGGATCTCTGAGAATAAGAAATGTAAGCTATTTGTATTTTGAACTGGTAAAGTCACAATTGACTCATCAGCTGTTAACTGTATGTCGGCTCTTAAATAAATCTAAATATTTTTAGAATTGTCTCATAGTATTTCAGTATCAAACTTGCAAACTCAATTTCTGTACAATCTTTTGTGAGGAGTTGCAGAATTCTGGGGGGTGTGGCATTCCGGACCCTCATAATATCCGGAAGGTTACAGTCTAGTTAAACTTATTAAAAGTGCTATCTGGAGGATGGTAACATCTTCAAGTCCTTCCTTTCCTTAAGGGAGAGATAGTGTGAACCTTTAGACCCAATTAAGCATCTTATAGAATTTGGCTATCTCTAACTTTAGTTGAAGGTAAACGTCTGGGGAATACACCTGATCTGGGGTAGCCCGAAAAGGGCTAGGACTTGTAATTATTCCTTCATGGCACCCCCTGTCTTACCACCTTCTGCTAGCAATGACAGCTTGAGGGGAGCATTTTGCAGTCGGGAAGGGACTGGGGGAGCACTATTTAAAGGCAACTGCTTTCTGCCTCTTTTTGTCTACAAAATGTTTGCACCACGCATTGAGTGAGAGAGAGAGACTGCAAGAGATATTCAAAGCTGTGTTGAAGAGTTTTGGGTACTGAGCAGCACTTTGCAGGTTCTTTTTGATTTGATCTTCCTTGCATCGATTTAGAAGAGACTTTGGGGGCTGCACTCTGAGCTCTTTCCCTGGGCCTCTCCATTGTTCTGTCCAACAGATTTGATGTACAGGTCTCTCCAGGCGGAGATTCAAGGCTGCAATGAGCAGGATGTGGATGGAGAGCAAGATCGACCCTCCCCTTTAAGAACTGGCCAGCACCAGTGTGTCTGTGTTCCATTGCTGACTGACATCACATGAGCTTCGCCAGTGCTCTGAGGTGGCGCCTCGCTCCTCGGCATTAGCACTTTAAGAGAGGTGTGCAGCACCTGATTTAGCGCTCCAATCACCTCCAGGGGCGATAGAAGCCAAGTTTGCAGTTGGAGGCGATAATTAGTGGCAGGCTCTAAACTTTGCGCCCGGCCGATAATAGCGCCCCAAACGGGGCGATACCGAATTTCTCCCCTGCCCCCCCCCCCCCCCCTTGTCTTAAGGGAGAGCAGGAAGCTGAACCTGAAATTCCAATTCAGCCACATTTTGGGAAACTCAGCTGACCAGCCAGCAAGCTTCTGGTAGCTCAAGTTAGGTTTGGCTTCTCTTTTACTTTTAAACTCATGAAAATGGGTTGGCACTTTTTGAACAAAGTGGAGCTTTGTGTGTGGGATGTGAATAAGACTCATGTTATTCATTGTAGCACTTTTCCTTTTTGCCAAGAATGCTTTTAAAGTAAGATATATAAAAAAGCATGAAAGTTACAACAGAGGAACAGGCCATTTGACCCAACCAGTCCATGTCATAGAAACATAGAAGATAGGAGCAGGAGTAGGCCATTCGGCCCCTCGAGCCTGCTCCACCATTCAATGCGATCATGGCTGATCTTCCAAGTTCAGTACCCGGTCCCTGCTTTCTCCCCATACCCCTTGATCCCTTTAGCCTTAAGAAATATATCCAACTCCTTCTTGAATATATTTAATGAATTGGCCTCTACTGTCATCGGTGCTAACCCTCCATGCGAGCAAATATTTCAAATTACACTTACCCGTCCTGTTCTCATATCTCTTCAACCCCTTTTCCCTCAGACACCGATCCAAACTAATCTTCAAAGCTGACATCATTTGGCCTCAACCACTAACTCTGGAGGTTGTGTCCACCAGCTCACAGCTTTCTGTGTGAAGAAGTTTCTCCTGGAGCTCTGTTCTAAACCTCTTACATTTAATCTTGGACCTACGGCCCCTTGTTCTTGACCATTCAATGACTGGAAATAGTCTGCCTCTATCTGCCCTGACCCATCCTGTCATGATTTTGAGCACGATGTGGCGAATTGAAGAATCTGCATCCAAAGCAACCAATATCTGAACCTATATCGAGGCCACCATCGCTAATTCTAACTGCACGGCATTAAGCCTGATATTTGGACGTCAGACATGTGTACTAAAAGAAAAAAACAGCAGCAACAAATAAAGATATTTGATGACCAATGACTCCAATGGGTGTCCAATGATAGAAAGATGTATTAAGCAGCAAAGTCAGAGTGCGCCCAGATCGACAGCTGGTATCTGGGCCCATTTGGCATGCAGGACTGGTGTATGTTTCCAGAGAAAGTACCAAAACAAAAGGCCTCCATTGAATACCCAAGCGAAGTAGATGATATGGGACGGCTACACCTGCGCTGGATTGATCTAGTGGCAGAAAACTTGTGGCCATTTAAGAGCGAATACCAGGCTCAACAGTTTTGTGAATAGCTGGTACCAGGTATAGACATCTAACATCTCTCATTTCTCAACAGTTACCAGAAGCCCTTTAGCAGTTGCTGATGATTCTTTCAGATCACCCAATGCAATCTGCTTTCCATATCACAGAACCTATCGAAATATATTTCAGTTTGATCTGACTAAGAACAGCTGTTCCTCTGTAGATCTGTGCGGTCTGTTTGTTTCCTTTTGTCTCTTAAAACTTGTTTGATCTGTACTCTCTGACTGCAAATCATTAAAAAAAAGGAAACTGTTCAAAATATCTTACTCAAATACGGAGGAAAACGAAAAAAACAGTCTACTAACAACTGACTCCTCACGGCGATATGATGAAAACACAGCCTGCACATCGACGCAGTCTAGCAGTGAGCGGCACAGAGGGAATTGTGTGCAAAGTCCTGCAGCCACTTATAACAGGTTTTTATTGCTGGCTAGAATGTGCCATTACAAATTACCTCAGTATTCCTCAGAGAAATCATTAACCGGCAGAGAGAGAAAAAAGGAAGGGAACATTAAAGCGTTACCCATTTTTTAAAATCACTGATTAGGCCTCTGGGTGTATGTATAATTGCACACAGCGCAGGAACAATGTTTTATTAAAGTCTAGGAGCCACAGGGAGATGGTAGGGAAGAGGCTGTTGTAGGCAGGAGGCAGGCAAAAGACCTTGTGGGGAGGGGAGGGAGAATAGAGTAATGTGGCCTGGTACTGTTGAGAGGGTGGTATAGGGATGTTAGAGTAGTAGAGGATGGTGGGGTCTGGGAGCAATGGATGGGTTTTGCAATGTGGGCGTATTGGAGAGGGGGGGCGGTGGTGCTTGGATGTCAGAGCAGCGGACTGGGCAGGTGACGGGGTCTTAGGGTCCAGAGATACTGTGGCAGGAGGGCGAGGGTGGGCACTGGACGGTGGTGGCAGGGTGTGGGAGTATTGGGGAGGGAGGTTCCTGGTTATGGGAATGCGGGCATTCTGATTCTGGGGGGGGGGGTTGCTACAGTGGGAGGGAGTCGCAGGGCTCCATGGCCAAAAAGCCCTATAGCTGTGATCAGAACCCAGGAATCGGCAATAAAGCCTTCGAAATATTTACTGTGCTTTTACCAGAGGGGTTCACAGCACAGAAGGAGGCCATTCGGCCCATCATGTCTGTGCTGGCTGCTTCAGTTGTGGAATAGGAGGGAAATGGATGGGGCAAAGGTCAGGGGGAAGCTTGGTCAGAATGCGAGTGGCAGCAGAGAGGGTATGACCACTTTGGACGTTATTTTCAGCATCTTCAGTTTCAACCCCGATCTCACAAAATAATTTTAAGAACTTCCACCTAGAGTAGCACATCATCCCCCTGCCCCCCCCCCCCCCCCCACGCCACCCCAGAGGAGCAGATGCTGGAAGCAAGAGTGGCATTGCGGGGTGGAGTGGGGAGCAGTCTTCATTTTTGGTGCCTCAGGAAGATAAAAAGTGTGTTCTTTTGTAATTTAAAAACATATTTTTCTTTCCTTTTTCTCCTCTAATTCTCCAGGTTGACTCGTACCATGACCCAAATGTTGAATGTTTTCTGCGTGGTACCCAGACATTGAAAATTGGCACGGATTTGCAGGTGGAGGGATGTCACAGCTGAGTGGCAGAGAGAGAGATTACACGCTGATGATGAGTCTCCATTAGCCTGGAAATGTCTGTTGTGTATAAAATCGTCCTTTATGATTTTTCTTTTCCTTTCCTGTGCCCGTTTTTTCCCTTATTGACTGAGTAAATTGTCAATTTGTGCTGAAATGTGGACTGTTTTCTACTGTGGACCTGTGCAGAATTAGAAATTGGTTGAAGCTATGCAAACCCTTGCAGGGCCATTACAGCCAGGCGAGAGACAACTATCATCCTTTTGGTCTGGGCTGCATTGAAATGCAGGTCCCATAGGTAAAAGAACCATTTCCTAACTGAAACCACTATTCAGTCCCTAAATGTTTAAGGGCTTTCAAATTAATTGACTTTCGTTTAACTTCAATTTAGCGTTTGGTTAATTCAATACAGTATTCAAATCAATTTGTTGACAAGTGGTTTCTCTAATATGTAAAACAGTCCTTACACTTCCAGGCCATTAAAGGATACTGGCATGGATTTCTGCAGTCCGACAATGGATCTAGCCTCTTAGGACAGACTTCAGAAGAACTGCTGTAGCTGTCTGCTGTGCCATGTCCAAGAAAGGTCAAATTCAAATTCTCAGGTAATGTGTCATAATGTTCAGAATTCAGGCACACTAGGTTTTGACATCTTTAAGTGGTGAATACTTAAAATAAGGTGTGCATAGTTTGGGATCAACTTAATTCATGCAACCTGTCACATTGCTGGCCCAAGGTTATTGGTGGGATGCACGGAATAAATTCAATGCCATCGTTGATTCCAACTAGAAAATTGGCGTGCAATTGGTTTGACTGAAGTTCTAGTCATTTGATTTGGATACTTTATAGATGCATTTGGCTGTTTTTCTGCTTGTTTTTGGCTGGAATATGCCATGGATCTTCAAGTGACTGCAGACTAAGCTATTTCAGGGGATTAGTCATGAAGGGTTGTTGTGTAATTTAACACCTCGCAATTTATATGTACTACTTGATGGCTGTTGATTGAAGAGTATTTCATAATTATTTTGGCACGAAGGCAGTTCATGATGGTTTGTTGATGAACACAGTCCTTTTTAGCTGAACATTCAGGAATTGGCACCGATTCTGAATCTTCCAGTTACACTTTTAATAGTCATTAATGTCGATGAATCTGAAGAATACCATTAAAAGCACAAGGGTATTTTAGAACTAGACCATACCATATGGACTTCAGTTTAATATGGCATTTACCAATTGTACCTTTATTGGATATGCCACTCGTGATTTCCTTATTCACGTGACATGGCCAATTGTTTGATCAAATTCCGATCCTTCTGTTCAAGTCCCTCCATGGCCTCCCTCCTCGCTATCTCTGTAACCTGCTCCAGCCCTACAATTCTCCGGGAACTCTGCGTTCCTCCGACTCTGGCCTTTTGTGAATCCGCACTTCCTTCACCCCCACCATTGGCGACCAGGCCTTCATACGTCTAAGCTCTGAAGTTCCTTCCCCCAAGCCTCTTCGCCTCTCTTTCCCCCTTTTAAGAAGGTAGCTCAATATCTACCTCTTTGACCTATCGTTTAGTCATCTGTCCTAAGGTCTCCTTCTTTGACTCGGTGTCTGATTAGGCTCCTGAAAAGCTTCCTGGGTAGTATTGCGACGTCAAAGGCGTTCTGTAAATGCAGGTTGTTGTGAAGGGTTAAGATGGCAAATCACACTGGGTTCTAAGTGGTGTTCTGTGTCTGTGATAGTGGTTTGACACACTGTGACATAATCCAGCCCCAAAACTGATGAAAGTTTATTCTCTCCATTAACTCCGACTTAAAAAAGAAAAGCTTGGTCCGTCTCAACCCCCGTTTCTGAGGGACATGGGCTTATAGCTCAACACTGCCTTTCCTGCAGCACCAAGTAGCGCTAAACCGGCAATATCCCGGAGATAAGCTGATGGCTGGTGCCATAATTGGAAAATGCTACTCTGGTACAGTGCAAAGTGTTTCTCTAAGGCTCGAGCTGAGCCACATTGCGGAAGGAGATAGTTGGGTATGCTGGACGTAACCTCGGAGTGACTGATGCTGACACAAGGTACCTAAAATAGAACTAACATCCCTCACCTTGAAGCCACCGGGGAGCTTTCGAGATTTTTTTAATATTCAAAACTTGACTCATGAGAGTGATGAATTGTGCTTATGCATACATAAAGACTTTTTTTTTTAAATAGAAAAAAAATAAATCTTGCCAGTGCCTGTTTTTGTTCTGTTCCCAGTTCATGTCTGAAGTGGCAATTTGATGGAATTTTCGCTGGCATGCACATTCCCAAAACTCCCATGAACAGTCGCCTAACAGTAGAAGGAAACGAGCTGAGCCCCAGTACATGTCAAAAGGTAAAACAGCGAATGCTGGAAATACACAGCAGCATCTGAGGACAAAAGTTGGGTTTAAGTTTGATTATTCTTCCTGCGCTTTTGAATTTTCCCGTGGGACAAGATTTCCTTTGTTTGTAATTCAAAGTGAAATAGGAGCCGTCAATATTAAGATAGTCACTAATAAATCCGATAAAGAATTCACGAGATGCTTATTCACCCAAAGAGAGGTTAGAATGTGAATCTCGCTACCACATGGAGCGGTTTCTCTTGTGTTAAATCAAAAACAAACAAGTGCAACTAAAAATCTAGTAACTTTTTAAATAAACCAATTCAGAAATCAAATTAAAATTTGGTCATGTGGACCGATTATGCACTCCAGTCCCCGCGGTGCCCACCGGTCACGAAATTGCTCGAGCGTGCCGGCGGAGACCGCGTGCTCCATCTCCAGGGCCACCCGGGCGCGAACATGGCCGCGGAAGCGCGGGCGGAGGCTCGCGTGGAGCATTGACACCGACAGTGACCAGTTGGGCCGAATGGCCTGTTTCTGTGCTGTAAATTCTATGTAATTCATCGTGAATTCGGACAAGAATTCTTTGCATTCACATTTAATGTTGAGTTGGATCAAGATTCTGTACCATGTGGTGCTCTGTTTAATTGGTAGTTGCTATGAGTTGTTAAAATTCTATTAGAGGGGGAATTAAGTCGGGCAGTATTTCAGTCCGCTTCTACTTTCATCTCTGGAACCTGGATTAAATCCAACCATAACTAACTGGCTGGAAGTCCATTTTGGCTGCAAGGATCCAATGCAAAAAGAGCTTTAACATTTTAAACCTTCTCTACTCCTCATCCAGCGTCTTCTCAGTATGCAACCAAACTATAATTATCCACCTTTCATAATTATCTGAAGGAAATGTTGTGGGCTAAAAAAGAAAGACTTGCATTTATATAGCGCCTTTCACGACCACCGGACATGCCAAAGTGCTTTACAGCCAATTAAGTACTTTGAAGTGTATTCCCTGTTGTAATGTAGGAAAGGTGGCAGCCAATTTGCGCACAGCAAGCTCCCACAAACAGCAATGCGATAACGACCGGATAATCTGTTTTAGTGATGTTGATTGAGGGATAAATATTGGCCAGGACACTGGGGATAACTCCCCTGCTCGTCTTCGTACTAGTGCCATGGGATCCGCTATATCCACCTGAGAGGGCAGACGGGGCCTCAGTTTAATGTCTCATCCGAAAGACGACACCTCTGACAGTGCAGCACTCCCTCAGCACTGCACTAGAGTGTCAACCTAGATTTCTGTGCTCAAGTCTCTGGAGTGGGACATGAACCCACAACATTCTTGAATCAGAGGCACAGCTGACACACAAACCCGCACCTATCTCTGCCTTCTTGCACAGCAATGAGCACCAATTCCCCTTCCCTGTCTGAGTAATCAATCTCATAAGCTTAAGAAATATTAAATTCAGTTCAAGCCATATGTACTGCACTCATCTTCATTCTTTTCCCTAGGTTATTGCTGCACTACATTTGTAAGACAAAAACTTGTGAACTCGTGATTAAGTACATATATAGGCCCAGTAATTCCTGTCGGGGGCTTGCCACGCGTGCAAGCCCCCGATGTGCACTTACCCGGCGCGCCGACATCTGAAACCTGGCCCGCAGTGGATTTCCTGTAAGTGGCCCAGTTCTGATCTCGGCGCGCTGTGCTAACCTGACCCAGCGGCGTAGTTAGTGCGATGTGCCGGCTGGGATCAGGTGAGCACTGTTTAGCCAATCAGGGGAGGGGAAACTTCATTCATAAGTTTGATAGTAAAGACTGTCAAACTCATGAAAAGTACGGCACCCCAAAACACTACTTAAACTTTAAATAAAATGTTAAAAAGCATCCCAATAATTAAATTAACTATGAATAACTTTAAAAAACTATTTTAAACAATTAATCAAATTTTTGAAAAAAATAAATTTTTAAAAAATAGGGTCTAAAACTAACCTTACTGTAGATTCTTTAAAAATAATAAACCTGTGGAAAAAAAATTCTAAATTGTACTAAAAGACCACTTACCTGTAAAACTAAGTACTTACGTGTGGTTTTTCAATGAGTAAAAACCGGAGCCCTTTACACATGTGCAAATCTGTAAAAATACAGGAAATCCAAGTCGCACGCGCTGCCCAATACCGCGCATGCGTTCAGCCTCTTAACCCCTTGGGTCAGAGGACAGGAAATGCCGGTTTTCAGCGCATGCGCTGTGCATGCTGAAAACCGACAATTCCTCCTGGCACACGCGTGAGTACCCTGTCCGTACTCACGCATTGTGACAGGAATTACTGGGCCCATAGAGTCATAATGGCACAGAAGGAGGCCATTCGGCCCATCGAGTCCGTACCGGCTCTCTGCAGAGCAATCCAGTCAGTCCCATTCCCCCGCTCTATCCCCGTAGCCCTGCAAGTTTATTTCCCTCAAGTGCCTATCCAGTCTCGCCTTGAAAACATTGAGTGTCTCCACTTCCACCACTTCCGTCGGCAGCAAATTCCAGGTCCTCACCGCTCGCTGCGTAAAAAAGTTTTTCCTCACGTCCCCCCTGTATCTCTTGCCCAAAACCTTAAATCTGTGTCCCCTAGTCCTTGCACCATCAACTAGTGGGAACAGCCTTTCCCCGTCTAGCCTATCCAAACCCGTCATAATCTTGTACACCTCTATCAAATCACCCCTCAACCTCCTTTGCTCTAATGAAAACAAATCCAGCTTCTCCAGCCTGTCCTTGTAGCTAAGATCCCCCATCCCCGGAACCATTCTGGTAAATCTCCTCTGCACCCTCTCAAGTGCCTTCACATCCTTCCTAAAGTGTGGTGACCAAAACTGGACGCAATACTCCAGTTGTGGCCTAACCAGCACTTTTTCCATTATCTATCAAGAGGAGAGGGGAGTCGCTTCATTATAGCAGGTAACGTAGATTGCTTGAATATATAAATTCCTTAAAAGAATCAAGCTCCTGTCCTCTAAAATATAAATGAAACAGTTGTACAATGCTTGAGTTATAGAGTGGAGCATCTGATAAACAGCTTCACAATCATAAAAATACACATTTTTCCCAAAGCACTCTTGAGCGCTTCACTGAGAAATGAGGCTTGCAGAGAAAATGAATGACTTCTTAAAAAGTACTGCATGCAGTTCTGGTCACCATATTCTAAAAAGGATATAGAAGCACTGCAGAGGGTGCAGAGAAGATTTACAAAGATGATACTGTGGCAAAGCCACCAAAGAGGCTCTCACAGTAACTTGTACAATTGTCTTTAATCATTATTGTTACCTTTTTAATGTTTGACCTGTTTAAACAGCACGGGATCGATAAAATCGTGATCTGACGCAATGACGTCATCACGTGGGTCACGTGAAGTTCCCAGCGGCGGGAAACTTGATGACGTCAGGGTTGGAGGGCGTTTCCAGTTAGTCCTCGTGGAGTGAGCTAGTGTACAGACCTGTTTGGAGTTTCTCCTGCATTTTTGTTTGGTAATACTTTCAGTGCATTAAACTAAGTTTGTTAACTACCAGTTTAGTTCACAGTGTTTTTGTTAGGAGTGCACAGACTCCTACAATACCAGAAATGCGAGGGTATACCTATCAAGAAAGGATGAACAGGCTGGGACTCTTTTCTCTTGAAAAAAGAAGGCTGAGGGGTGAAACATAGTAACAAAGAAAAATAGGAGCAGGAGTAGGCCATTCAGCCCTTCGAGCCTGCTCCACCATTCAATATGATCATGGCTGATCCTCTATCTCAATAGCATATTCCTGCTCTCTCCCCACAGCTCTTGATGCCTTTTGTGTCTAGAAATCTATCTATCTCCTTCTTAAATATATTCAGTGACTTGGCCTCCATAGCTGTCTGTGGTAGAGAATTTCACAGGTTCACCACCCTCAGAGTGAAGAAATGTCTCCTCATCTCAGTCCTAAATGTCCTACCCCATATCCTGAGACTGTGACCCCCCTCATTCTAGACCCCCCCAGCCAGGGGAAACATCCTCCCTGCATCCAGTCTGTCTGGCCCTGTCAGAATTTTATACGTTTCCACGAGATCCCCTCTCATTCTTCTAAACTCTAGTGAATACAGGCCTAATAGGGTGACCTAATAGAGGTCTATAAAATGATGAACGGGTTTGATAGAGTGGATACAGAGAGAATGTTTCCACTTGTGGGGAAGAGCATAACTGGAGGCCATCAATATAAGATAGTCACCAGGAAATCCAATAGGGAATTCAGAAGAAACTTCTTTACCCAGAGAGTAGTGAGAATGTGGAACTCGCTACCACAGGGAGTGGTTGAAGCGAATAGCATAGATGCATTTAAGGAGAGGCTGGACAAACATATGAGGAAGAAGGGAATAGAGGGAAATGCTGATAGATTTAGATGAGGAAAGACGGGAGGAGGCTCAAGTGGAGCATAAACGTCGGCATGGACTGGTTGGGCCGAATGGCCTGTTTCTGTGCCGTATATCCTGTGTAATCCTATGTAATTAATTCTATTACATAGATAGGATTATACATACCTGTATACATACCTGTGGAATTCTCTACCACAGAAGACAGTAGAGGCCAATACATTAAATATATTCAAGAAGGAGTTGGATATATTTCTTAAGGCTAAAGGGATCAAGGGGTATGGGGAGAAAGCAGGGACCGGGTACTGAATTTGGATGATCAGCCATGATCGCACTGAATGGCGGAGCAGGCTCGAGGGGCCGAATGGCCTACTCCTGCTCCTATCTTCTATGTTTCTATGTGATATTAATCCATTTATCTATTACTGGTAAAAAATTAACTCATGGATTGATTTCCTTCCAAGGAACAACGCTTCAGTGTGCATGTGTGGTCAACAGGGGAGGTTTAATTGGGTAACATAGGAGCAGGAGTAGGCCATTCAGTCCCTCGAGCCTGTTCTGCCATTCAATTAGATCATGGCTGATCTGTATCTTAACTTCATCTACCCTCCTTGGTTCTGTAACCCTAAATACCCTTGCCTAACAAAAATCTATCAATCTCAATTTTGAAATATTCAATTGACCCCAGTCTCAACAGCTTTTTAGGGCAGTAATTTCCAGATTTCACTACCCTTTTATGTGAAGAAGTGCTCCCTGGTACCACCCCTTGAACGACCTAGCTCGAATTTTAAGGTTATGTCCCCTTGTTCTGGACTCTCCCACCAGAGAGAATAGTTTTTCTCTATCTACCCTATCAACTCCTTTAATCTTCATAAACACTTCAATTAGACCACCCCTTAATCTTCTGTACTAAACGGAATACAAGCCCAGTCTATATAATTCAGCTTGGCTCCAGTGTTGATTCACTCCTCCTTATAAAAGATTTGCGTTGGGATAGTGATGATTACAATAAATATTCACAAAGCTACCCAAGAACGTAACCCACTAGAGTCTCCTCATCATTTAACCCTTTTTGCCCCGGTATCATCCTGGTGAATCTGCGATGCATCCCCTTCCAAGATATCCTGCCAGCACTCGCTGCCTAGACTCACACATGAACAATGGCCCCTCGGGTGATGCCCGGTGATGAATACATACACCAGCATGAGTCACTGGCTTGAGAAGAGAAGAGGAGAAACAAAAGACAATTGCACCAAAAACAGTGACAGCAAATTTCGGAAAATGGGTTGATACAATTCTTTACAAAGGTAGATATAATGATTTAGTCCATGAATTGAAATTGAATGTTTTCAGACTGAGATCAATAGATTTTTTGTTAGGTAAGGATATTAAGGGATATGTAACCAAGGTGATTAAATGGAGTCGAGAGACAGATCAGCCATGCTTTAATTGAATGGCATAACAGGCTCAGTTGGCTGAATGGGCAATGCCTGTTCCTATGTTTGTATGAATTTGGCCTAAGATTGGTTGAATGCTGTCTACTTCACCAGAGTTAGGCAATCACATAAATTTAAGCAATGTGTGAATTTTGTTCACCAGCACTTTATGTCCATACAATACTTGTGCTAAAAGCATTCATCAGAATCTTCATGGTGCGATTACAAATTTGAATGCAAGTGGATTGAACATCATTAATATTCGATTTGGGAGACTCTAGTGGGTTACGTTTTTGGGTAGCTTTGTGAATATTTATTGTACTCATCACTATCCCGACGCAAATCTTTTATATGGAGGAGTGAACCAACACTGGAGCCAAGCTGAATGAAATGCACAGATGCCTGCGGGCTTGAAATATACTGTTCCATTAATTTTGTTTCTCAGGGTGGAGGATATATGAACTGAACTAGGTTAAGACAGTATAAAATCATGGGGTTGTCTATGGGGGATAGGTGTTTTTGACAGTACGAGAAATTACCGAAGCTAGAAAATTAAAATATATGCGTCCTATTCCAGCAATGGCGTCCCTTGACTTCATGGGCATAAAAATTCATATCAATCAAAAATAAATATTATTTTCATACAAGTGATTTCACATCTCCTACAGATTGCAATGCCAAACTATCATTTACATGCCAACCTTGCACAATAAAAGAATGGCTTCCCACAAACGAGACCTGCTGAGATGTGGTCCCTATAATGGCACAATCTCTCCTATTACCTTTAGTTGCAAATAAGGTACGATGTCCCTTTGCAGTTTCTAAACAGTAACTCTACTGTTGCTGGCTTTTGGCAGGAAGAAATTTCCTGCACTCCTGTGTCTTTCCAAATCACTCAAGTGATTCTGGTGCTCTCCAGTGATATATATCTCTCTGCTTTTCCAGTCCAAGAATGATGTAACACTGGCAGACAGGTAGATTGGAGGCTAGTTTTGCCTCAGGGCTGCTCTTTATCTCCAGCAGATGGAATAGAGTGGGTTGCCATGTCAAACTTTCTTATTTTTATTTCTGGAGCTGATTTTGAAAAGCACCACAGTGGGAGGTGGGGCCCCACTATTTGCCACGACTGGATATGCACTGACGGCCATTTTACATTGCAGCATCGAAGCCTTGACCACACTCGATCAGCTCCGATGGATGGGTCACATCATCCGCATGCCCGATACGAGAGTCCCAAAACAAGCGCTCTACTCGGAGCTCCGACACGGCAAGAGAGCCCCAGGTGGGCAGAGGAAATGCTTCAAGGACACCCTCAAAGCCTCCTCGAAAAAGTGCAACATCCCCACTGACACCTGGGAATCCCTGGCCCAAGACTGTACAAAGTGGAGGAGAAGCATTCGGGAAGGCACCGAACACCTCGAATCTCTTCGCCGGGAGCAAGTGGAAGCCAAGTGCAAGCAGCGCAAGGAGCGCACATCAACCCAAGCACCCCACCCACCCGCCCCTTCAACCACCATCTGCCCCACCTGTGACAGAGTCTATAGGTCCCGCATTGGACTCATCAGTCACCTGAGAACTCATTTTTAATGTGGAAGCAAGTCATCCTCAGTTCCGAGGGACTGCCTAAGAAGAATATTGCAGTCTGTAAGACAACAACTTTGTGTGAAAAAGATATTTTTGAAAATTATCTAATGTATAGAAAAGGGATATAAAAATGACAGAGAGAATATGAGAAAAGTTTAGCGAGCAACATAAAATGGAACCCAAAATTATTATATAAGCATATAGGAAGTCAAAGGATTGTTAAAGGAAAGGTGGGGCTGAATAGGAACAAAAGAGGAAATCTTCTTGTGGAGGCAGAAGGCATGACTGAGGTACTGAATGAGTACTTTGCATCTGTCTTCAAAAAACAAGAGGATGAAGTTAATGTCGCAGGAGATGAGGAGGGAGTAGAGATATTGGACAGGATCAAAATAGATAGAAAGGAGGTGTTAAATTGTTTGGCATCGTTCAAAGTTAACAAGTCGCACGGTTCAGATGGGATGCATCCTAGATTGCTGTGGGAAGCAAGGATGGAGATTGCAGAAGCTCTGACCACAATCTTTCAATATTCCTTGGATATGGGAGGACAATGCAAACTGACAACCCCATTCACTGTTACAAAGTCAAACTAAACCAGAGGACAGGAGGATTGCAAATGGGCATGTGTTGCTTAAAACCTGTTACATCATCTGATGAAAGGTCACTGGCCTTAAACGTTAACTCAGTTTCTTTCTCCACAGATGCTGCCTGACTTGCTGAGTATTTCCAGCATTTTCTGTTTTTATTTCGGATTTCCAGCAAACGCAATATTTTGATTTTGTAAGAAAGATAGACTTGCATTTATATAGTGCTTTTCACAATTTCAGGACATCGCAAAGCACTTTACAGCCAATGAAATACTTTTGAATTGCAGTCACTTGTTGTAATGTAGGGAAATGCAGCAGGCAATGTGCGCACAGCAAGCTCCCACAAACAACGACGAGGTAATGACCACATAGTCTGTTTTAGTGATGCTGGTTGAGGGATAAATATTGGTCAGGACACCAGGGATAATGCCCCTGCTCTTCTTTGAAATAGTGCCATAGCATCTTTTATGTCCACCTGAGAGAGCAGACGGGACCTTGGTTTAACATCTCATCCGAAAGACGGCAAGTCCAACAGTGCAGCATTCCCTCTGAAGTGCCATCCTAGCACTGAGCCACAGCTGACACTTGTCAAAGTATTTGTATAAAAATAACTGAATTAAAGACTCTGTTTTACCCTAGTGGACAATGGCCATGTGATAATATTGTTTTGTGTTCATAATTGCATTTATCTACATGCATATATTTGCACAAACTCACTGGACTGGAATCTGCAGTGGGTAATAACAGCGAACTAACAGCGTTCACCATTATTACCCCTTTGAAATTGACCACAACTTCAGGATGTAGCGGATGCGCATCTAAACATGGAAATCCTGAAGTTGCGGTCAGTCATTCACTGCTCCGACACTGGCTGCGCTGTGGATACCCCCGCCATATCCGGCAATCCGTGTAATCAAGCAGGTTCTTATTTCCTGGTTCCCTGTCAGTGAGAATTCTGCAATGTGATTGGCTGCTTAGACAGCTTGCTGACGTCACAGCAGATCGCAGTAGGGGTTCCTCACTGCACTTGCGCGTCAGAAAAGGCAAACTTCTCGCCACAGGGATCGCAAAATCTCTGTGGGCAGATTTCTTCGGGGCCAGCGGTGAGCGACTTTGCTCCGCCGCTCACTGCAAATTCCAGGCCATTGTATCCAGGCATTTTTGAGGCCTCAATAATGCACTCCTTGCTTGAAATTTCATCCCCTTTTGCCCATCTCACGCAACTTTCCAGTTTAATACCATGGCAGGTTTGAGGATACCAGTGAGAGTCGCTCAGACCTCCCAACCTGCGTGTGAAACTTAACAGGCCAGTAATTCCGGTCCCAACGCGTGAGTACGGACGGTGTACTCACACGTGTGGCCGGAGGAATTGCTGGATTCTAGCATGCACAGCGCATGCGCGGGAAACCGGCATTTCCTCTCCATCGAACTAAGGGGTTAAGAGGTCCAACGTGTGCGCTGGACTCTGCGCGCACGCATTGAACTTCCTTCGTTTTGACAGGTTTGCGCGTGTGCAAGGGCCTGGACTTTTTGGAAATGAAAAAAGGAGGCGTAAGTAGTGGATTCTTGAAGGTAAGTGGTCTATTATTTAAAATTATTACATTTTTTCCACAGCTTCATTGTTTTTAAGGACTTTACAGTAAGGTAAGTTTATTTTTAGACCCAAATTCGTAAAAAAAAAAAAAATTCAAAAATTTTATTGTTTTAAATAGTTTTTTTTAAAGTTATTTATAGTTTATTTAATTATTGGGATGTTTTTTAAAATTTTAATTAAAGTTAAACTAGTCTTTTGGGCGCCCGTACTTTTCATGAGTTTGACAGTCTTTACTATCAAACTCATGAATGAGTTTCCCCTCCCCTGATTGGCTGCAGAGTGCTCACATGATCCCAGCCGGCACATCGCACTAACTAAGCAGCTGGATCAGGTAAGCACATCGCGCCGACATCTGAACCGGGCCAGGGACAGGAAATGCAAGCAGGCCCGGGCTTCAGATGTCAGCGCGCAGGGTGAGTGCAGATCGGGGGCTTGCACCCGCGGCAAGCACCCGATCCTAATTTCAGGCCCATTATCTTTTTCGTCAGTCATCCAACGCATGCACACTGTTACTTGTGACCCTCATCATGCTGGCAAATCGGAAGGGCTGGTTGATTAAATCAAGCTTATAGACTGTAAAGCATGAATAGATATGCTCAGCCCTGAACTGCAGAGCAAACATGGCAGAGTATCACTTCCAGAGAGACATGGGTAAGCATGTCACAGAAAAGGGATACAGATGCCTGAAGCGGCCTGGCTCATTCAAAATCGTCAACAGTGGAGTGAATTCATTCGGCCCCATCATCAACGCTGCTGAGCTGACGGACAGACAGCAATTTAGTAGCTTGCCAAGAACAGCGCAGATAGCCTCCTAGAGCTTCAGCCTCAATTATGTGTTCTGGCCTGACAAGCAATCAATGTCTGCTGAAATGGTGGGTGTGCATGCAAACCATCCCTTCCTTCAGCCAGGGGCTACTGGTACCGCAGTCAGAACAGTGGGATCGAAGGCGACAGCTACCCTCACCTTTCATGCTTCAGGTGTTCTTCAGGCCCCCGTGTCGGCTCTGTTGTAAGCCTGGCTCAGATATAAAAAATGGTGTGAGCCAGCAGAAGGCTGCTTTGTAGAGGTTGGCAGATTGCCACATCTATATTCCTGACATAAGGAACAGCAAAAAACAGCTGGATTTTAATGCCTCACCTGATATCTCCCTGGTTCCAGGAGTAACAGATTGTATGCGTGCTAAAATACATATGCCTTTGCAAAAATAAATCTTAAAATTACGATACATATGTTTTGCAAACATCCCAGCATCTTGTCACAGTACATTCGTTTAGTGCCAATTGTCACAACTGGTTGCTTTTCTCGCTCCCGCGACCCTCTGCCCTTGTTTAGAGGGGCAGACTCGCCATGAGCACAGTGGGTGGCAGCAGCAATCCCAGACCCTCCAAGTGACCTTGGGATGAATTCCCGCGCGGGGAGGGGGATGGATGACCCTGTCCGTCCGCAGTAACTTCAAGCCGCAGGATTCCCGGGAGCCGTCTGTCCAAAGTTTCCGCGGCTCTCCCCCAAATATCAGCGTAGACAGTGAGTCTTGGCACAGTATTTGACTGAGGGGGCATCCTAACCAACTGAGCCCAACCCAGTTGTCCCCTGACATACATAAATGTACACTTTCTAGTCTGGGTCAAATGGAATCGAAAGAGCGCTAATACTTGACAACTTTAAACTCAAACAAAGCAGTCCTGGGGGGTAGAGTTTCCACTTTGGGCGCATTTAATAGTTTCATTGGTGTACATTAGTCAGTTTTTTTTAGTAAATTAAATATTTTTTTGATGTGAAGAAAAGTTTGAAACGTGCCTACTAGTGCCTGTGCACCTAAGAAAATAAGCACAATTTTAATAGCCTTCTAGAACCAGCGCAATCTGTCAACTTCGACCCTGGGGGCGCGGCGAGTTTTGAGGGCGGGGCCTGATTTGGAAAATACCGAACATTGAGCCAACGTGAAGGATGGCGGAAAACACGAGCGTAAGTGGAATTGGCCGTAACTCGCACACTTTTTAAAATTCCCCGACCTTTCTCGCTGGTTCAGCCGATTCCGCCCAGGTTGGGCTGCTATAACTAGCACAAACAAACGGGAACTCGAGCCCCTTATTCTTGCACTCCAGGACAAGCACGACAGCCAGGAAAAGTTTGAGCTGGCTCTCTCTTGTGCCTCTTGTTTTGCCTCGCAGAAGAGTCAGAGATGAAAGTGATCTAACAACTATGTTTTATGGACTTCTTCATATACTAAAACCAAATCACTTGGGGGTTACTAAACTTCAAATCAGCTCTCGAAGTCTTTCATGCCAGCAAACAACTGGGGCGAAAGAACAGTTTAAGCCAGACTGGAGTATCTTCTGGTTTGTTCTGTGATACAAAAGAAACAGGGTTTTGATGATCTAAGACATTGTCACTAACTTCTGAAGATTTGTTGATCACCCTTCAGAAATCAGCATGTTGGAGACTCGCTGAAGTTATTTCCGATTCATGGTGATCCAATCACAAGCTGAAAAAAAAGCATAATTAACAACAAGTTGCCACAGCTAACTCTACTCTTTTCATGCATGTACTGCGGGATTCCATTCTACCTGTTGAAAGGAAATAAGCAAATGAAGCTTAATCATGGACAATAAGTAACGCTGGTGATGAAGAAGGCTTAGATTTGAATACCCATCAGGCTCCGCAGCAGATCAGCATAGTTTGAATTATATCCTGGCAATCGAGGGCTGCCAAATTTAAATGGGAGATGCAGAAAGTTCAACATTCATTAGATATCATCAGAGTTCAGGTTCCCCCGTGAATCAGCTGGTAACTTTGCTGCCAAGTTTGCTTCTTAACATCTAGACCAGGATGTCTCTATTTGATTGTCAATCGTTGCTGAGTTAACTCATCTCAGCTGAGCATCAGCAGGGGTGCGCCAATTAGCCTTGTTCTTGCTGGGCTATGAAGAGGGAAAAAAAACAACCATTCCTGATCCTGCATCCAACAAAATCTCCAGGAACATTCACGCGTGAGGACATGCTCATCTAGGAGCTCCGCGGGGGCCCTTCCAATCTCTCACCATTAACTTCAACGGAAGATTGCCAGAACTCCCAGAGGAACGGCATAAACAGCCACTTCCTCCGAAGAGGCGGCAAGAGAATGGGAATCCCCCATGGAAATTCAACCCATGTGACGTAAGAAAACTACTAGGCACTTGGTCGAAGCGTTAAACAAAGCTTTAATCAACTGTTTTACAACATGGAGGTCTAGTTGTGTCCTTCACTAGTTCCTGTTAAGAATGTCCTGCGCAAGCTGGGCCCGTGCCTGAATATTTATACTGTCCCTGGACAGCGCCACCTGTAGGCTGCTCAGTATTATTTCATAAGTCTTTCTTTCATGAATCACTGATGCATTTCACCATGTGAGCAGACAGGTTCAGGTTCTGCTCTAAGGCCCCCTACCAATGTTGATGCTTGCTCTTTAAGTTACTGGGGCTTCGGATGAAGTAACGGATGGTGTCCTGTGTGTGCGGAACTCTACCCTGGATGAGGAGAGGAGGTGGAGAGAACTGAATCGGCGGGGGGGTGGCAGGGGAAAGTAAAAGTACATACTTCTTCAGCTACCAGTTAAATTAAGCAGAGGTGGCATTACGACCAGGAAAATACATCCCTACTCCTTCACCTTGTCTGCTGCTGACAGACGATACTTGCAAGGAAGTTCCTTTGAGTGCAAAAAAAATATTTAAAAAGTCACAGAGAATATTTAAGTGTTTTTAAAAGTCCAATTACTGCCGCTAATGTGTTCTTACCATTATGGCTCTGGAACTGTTTCACTTTAAATGTATGTCCATTTCACTGAAGACATGTATTATGTAAATAAGATATCTATTTTAAGTATGAGAAATGTCAATGTTAATTCTTCAATAGTGCCCTAATCTCTAGTTAAACTAATACAGGTATCAACAACAACAACTTGCATTTATATAGCGCCATTAATGTAGTGAAACGTCCCAAGGCCCTTCACAGGAGCGTTAAAAAGCAAAATTTGACACCGAGCCACATAAGGAGATATTAGGGCGCATGACCAAATGCTTGGTCAAAGAGGTAGGTTTTAAGCAGCGTCTTAAAAGAGGAAAGAGAGAGGTGGAGATGCTGAAAAAGCCAGAATTAGAGGAGCGCAGATATCTCGGTGGACTGGAGGAGGTTACAGAGATAGAGAGGGACGAGGCCACGAGGGATTTGAAAACAAGGATGAGAATTTTAAAATCCCGTGAACCATTATTACAGCGATTTTATTTTTACAACACTACAGACCGCTTCCTTCTGCCTCCCTTGATGAAAAAAGTGTGCAAACATCACCTTTATATCCATCAAGTGCTGGCACAGACCAGTTGGGACGAATGGCCTATTTCTGCACTATAAATTCTGTGTATAATTAGGGTTGCCGACTCTGGTTAGAATTATTCCTGGAGGGTTCATCATGTGACCTCCCACCTCCAACCATCTCGCCTTTTTTTCCCCACAATCGCCAATATTCAATAACTAATAAGCAAAGGTGTTCAAAGAAAATTAAATAAAGAGCACAATGTTTTTAAAGCCCCGATGACTTTTCTCCTGAGTTGCTATCGGCAGTTCCCAGGAGATTAACCTTCTAATTGCTGAAGACTCCAGGGGGGTTGACAACCACATCATAAATTGTTCTGACCATAGAATCAGAGAAAGGTTACAGCACAGAAGGCCATTCGGCCCGTCGAGCCCGTGCTGGCTCCCTGCAAGAGCACTTTAGCTAGTGCCACTCCCCCGCCCTTTCCCCGGAGCCCTGCAAATGTTTTTCCTTCAGGTACTTATCCAACTCCCTTTTGAAAGCCATGATTGAGTCTGCCTCCGACCACCCTTTTGGGCAATGCATTCCAGGTCCTAACCACTCGCTTTGTAAAAAAGTTTTTCCTCGTGCCGCCTTTGGTTCTTTTCCCAATCACTTTGAATCTGTGTCCTCTGGTTCTTGACCCTTCCATCAATGAGAAGCTGTCAAACACTGATAATCTCTGTTCTAAGGTGAGCCCTTGCACTGAAGGCTCACCAAAACCTCTCTCCTCAGCAGAAAGCAGATGGTTGCTGCATCTGAGAATGCAGCAGCCATTCTGTCATCTCTGCTATTGAGATGAGGAACCTCCAGATCCCCAAGGGTTGAAGCCTGCAGGAAGAAGCAAAGGTAAGGAAACTTTTCCAACACTTTACACTCACCTCTCAGTCTTACCTCTACACACTTGCACCCATCACTCACCTCTACAGCAGACTTTTCGATCCCATTCACCCCCGCAGACCTACTGCTCACCTCGCTGACCCTGGCAAGGTTCGCAGCCGTTGGGAAGCCCGCACTTGCAGGGGTAAAAGGGGGATAAGTCTCAAAACTGCTTGTTAACTACCTGTTAACAGGCAGTTACTTGGCTCTAATCCCCTTCCCGCCTCGAGGAGACGGATCCCTGCGCGACTCGGGGCCCGCCTCCCGGGAAGATGACACGGAGGCGGGTTGGGAGCGGGGTCGTTACCCGCTCCCAGTTTTTGCCATTTTCCCGGCAGTCCCGCCTCCATACCCACCTCCCCGGGGCTGGGAAAATTCCCCCCAGAGTGTCTGATTCCATGCTGCTCCACATGCAAAGAAAATTTTAGAATAATTTTGTTTTGTATAAACGAGCAGACAGATATACATAGAAACATAGAAACATAGAAGATAGGAGCAGGAGTAGGCCATTCGGCCCTTCGAGCCTGCTCCGCCATTCAATGTGATCATGGCTGATCATCCAAATTCAGTACCCTGTCCCTGCCTTTTCCCCATATCCCTTGATCCCTTTAGCCTCAAGAAATATATCCAACTCTTTGTTGAATATATTTAATGAACTGGCCTCCACCGCCCTCTGTGGCAGAGAATTCCACAGGTTCACCACTCTCTGGGTGAAGAAATTCCTCCTGATATCAGTCCTAAATGGCTTACCCATAGAATAAATGGCTTACCCATATGGTTTTGTCATTAGCGCAAACCTGGAAATTGTATTCTCAAAGCTCCATTAAGATTTTCCATGTTTTCCATACAAGCAAAAAATAAAGAGCGGAGCCTTTTCGACTGGCAGCGATGAAACTGCTCTAAGGTGAGCTGTTTGTAAATTCAGACTGAAGATGCTGGCCATTAACAGCATGATTCAACTGGACCTATCCTCCAAAGACATAATCCACTCTAAAATGTTATCTGTCGATGTGTATGTGTGTGTATATATTGGCCCAGAACTTCGGGTCCCCACGGGTGAGTACGCGCTGGGTACTCACGCGTAGGCCCAACGAAAGTGCCAGTTTCGTGCATGCACTGCGCATGCGTGGGAAACTGGAACTTCTGTTCCCTTAAAGGAAGGGGTTCACAGGTCAAACGCGTGCACCGGAGAGGCAGCACGTACGCCTGGAACTTTTGTTTTTTTTACAGCTTTCTCCAGGAGGGTAAGTCTCCAGCAGCTACGCTTGTAAAAAGCAGTAAAAGCAGTAAAAAGGGGACGCTTTGAACTAACTGCGCCCCTGGGATACGCAAGCACTGTGCGCCGGCAGTTGGAGCAGGCCCAGGATCGGAATCCCACGCGGGCCCACAGCTCAACGACTGGCGCGCTAGGTAAGTGCAGGTCAGAGGCTTGCACCCGCGGGAAGCCCCCGACCCGAATTTCTGGGCCATTATGAATTTACAAACGCAATGCAAAGCACTGAAGTGATGAATTACACGCAGGATGAAATTATTCACCGCGCACAGGCAGTGGCCTAGAAATCCGTCTCAAAAACGGGAGGTATTGCTATTCAGTCTCATTGTAGAACTGAATATCAGGCGCTGTGTATAGCGGGCGGCCGATCCGCTACCGCCCGTTCTGCGCCACCGCCCGAGACAAATTTCTCGGCCGGCGTGTTTAATGGGACTTAAATGTTTTGCTTTTTTTTTTAACCGCGCTTGCAACTTTACGCTGTCTGGAAGCTTTGGTACATTAGGGTGTCCTAAAGGTAATGCTCAAAGGAGTAGCTCGTAGCAGTGTACCGGCAAGAGCTTTGTTCAATGAGTGAAACAGGAACTGAGCCAGTATAAGTGGTACACGATGGGCCATTTCAGTGGGAGCGTTCCTTTTCTGTGAGAAGCGGAGGGAGGACGCAGAAGACGTGAAGCGGACACTTAGATCAGAATCTGCAGGTCATTCGAGGTGGCATGAGGATATGATGCCATGCACTCCACGGAGTGAATGGGTAGCCCACCAACAGCCAGAAGGTGAAGCAGGTGTGGGAAGCCATTCTATAGTACGTCTGATGAGGAATCACATACCGAGGCCGACTGGACGAAGTTAGGAGATTTAAAGTGCCGAGTTGAGAATGACCATTGACGTAAGAAAACTACTAGGCACTTGGTCTAAGCGTTAAACAAAGCTTTAATCAACTGTTTTACAACATGGAGGTCTAGTTGTATCATTCACTAGTTCCTGGACCCGTGCCCGAGTATTTATACTCTCCCTGGACAGCACCACGCGTAGGCCACTCAGTATTATTTCATAAGTCTTTCTTTCATGAATGACTGATTCATGTCAACCATGTTAAACTTAGACTGCCGCTTTATGGGTAATACTATCTAAGGATGTAACAGGTGTCAGGAGAGCAAAGCCACTGCTAAATCTCAATGGAATCTGCAGCAATCGTGAAAATCAGGTTTTTGCCCAGACTCTCCCTCACCATGACTCTAGGATGATATCTGCTGCTCTGAGGAATGAACATTGTGGGTGACAATTCCTGACCAAATAATAGTTTTACGAGATGAGGATTTTCCCACCCAGAGCCTTCAACAGAGTCTGTTTCCCCCCCGAGCGACAGTAGGAGAATCAGGCACAATCTGGGAGCAATTGTATCGGGCGGACGGTGGAAGACTGGCTCCTTGTACCGGAGGGGAGAAAAGGTGAGATGAGTGCTAACAGGAACTGGGGCGGGGTGGAAGGGAGCGCCAGCATGAACAAGGGGCTGAAAGCAAGCAAAGGGTGCCAGAATGAACTGGGATGGAGGAGAATGAGGAGCGCCAGTGTGAATGGGGACGGTAGGGGTGTCAACAGGAATTGGGTCACAAAAATAAAACTTACCTCCTTAGAGCAGAGAAGGTTAAGAGGAGATTTAATAGAGGTGTTCAAAATCCTGAACAGTTTTGATCGAGTAAATAAGGAGAAAGCGTTTCCAGTGGCAGAAGGGTCGGTAACCAGAGGACACAGATTTAAGGTAATTGGCAAAAGAGTCAGAAGCGACATGAGGAATAAAAATATTATAGAGTGAGTTGATGTGATCTGGAATGCACTGCCTTAAAGGATGGTGGAAGCAGATTCAATAGTAATATTCAAAAGAGAACTGGATAAGTACTTGAACAGTAAACACTTACAGGGCTATGGGGAAAGAGCGGGGGAGTGGGACTAATTGGACAGCTCTAACAAAGAGCCAGCACAGGCACGACGGGCCAAATGGCCTCCTTCTGTGCTGTGTCATTCTATACATTGAAAAAAGAGTGGAACCCAAAAGTTGTTTCCAAAGAAAAAGTTTATGAAAGTTTCCGAAATACGGGAAAAAAATCTAATTAAAATATCTAATAAGAAAGCACTGTAAGCAGTGGCAGAAAAATGAAAAACAAAGATCTTTGCCAATTTAGGACCTACTTCCCCTCAGAGTTTCCCTTGATCACATTGCAAACAAAAGCACAAGGAATAAAGAGCAAACTGGAGGCAAACCGTGCAGAATTTTGTGTGGTATTTATTTAAATGTTTTTGCTGGAAATACGGGGCTTTAATGAGGCTAAAGCAGGAAATTGTGCAAACGTTTTGGCACACACCATTACGTAGAATGTTAGAGCACAGCAGCAGGTCTGTGCTAGTGCAGACTGTAGAGTTTCAGCCCAGTGGGGAATGAGCACAGGTACTGCTGTCTCAATTCTGCGATCATTTTACGCTCATGGGGCAGCTACACTCCCAGTGCACGGCTCCTCAGAATCTGTGCCATTGTTTCTTATTCTACCCTCTCTTTCAAGTTCATGGAGTCACTCTACTTCCCCCCCCCCTCCCACCCCGCTTAGCCCAAGCTCGCACTGGTACTCTACCCCCCTCACTTCCTGCTGACACCCTTGTCCTGTAAGATTCTAAAGACCGTAATAAAATCGCTGCTACCGTGTGGAGATCGAAGTTCAGAATGAATTGTGAAATGGTTATGGATGGATTCAAAATGGAGGAAGTCAGCATGTGTTCTTTGTTTGTAAAGATACAAAATGGAGGAAGTCAGCAGGGGGATCCTTTGCCTGGTGGTCAGCATATGGTCCTTTGTTTGTGAGGCCACATGGACAGGAAGAAGAATCACAACTGACAAGGAAGTCCCGCCCCCCCCCCGACACACCTCACAGGAACCTGAACGTGTCATGCAGAAGGGACTCCAATCAGGGAAGGTTTGGAGTGAAACTGACCTATCAGAGGGAGGCAGACAATGATATATGAGTGGAGGCCGGCAGAAAGGCCCTATAACAGAAGTAACCCAGAGGCGGGAAATTCAGAACACAGGAGAACAAAAAAGACAGAGTGGAAGAACAGACGAACAGAGAAAGCTGGCCAGTCTATGTTTTGACTTACAACTCTCCCTGGACCGATCACCAAGAGATAAAGGAGTATGTATAAAAGTTGGACATAGAGCTTAGGTATTGTTCAAAGGGGTAATTTTATGTACAGTTGACTTGGGTTATAAATCACCCGGAGGTAGCGTGTAAGTTGCTGCAAGTACTTGTATGTACGGTAAATTGGGAGCATATTGATTGCGATTGTAGACTTGAATTTTGAGCTGTAGTGTGAATAAAGACCAATTTTATTGATCACATACTTGTCTGTCATTGTTACGCTTATTCGTAATTCTCGAAGTCCGAACAGTAGTAAGAGAAAGGCTTACAGTCCTCCTTTGCTCCAAGTTGCTAGTGGCATTGTTCTTTCCTTATTGTTTTAAATATCTCAACTTCAGTATTTCATGATGTGGAGATGCCGGTGTTGGACTGGGGTGGACAAATGTAGGAAGTCACACAACACCAGGTTATAGTCCAACAGCTTTATTTGAAATCACAAGCTTTCGGAGCGCTGCCCACTTCACCTGATGAAGGAGCAGCGCTCCGAAAGCTTGCGATTTCAAATAAAGCTGTTGGACTATAACCTGGTGTTGTGTGACTTCCTACATCAGTATTTCATGGCTGAGGTGGTTCAAGATGGAAGGAGGCATGGCAGGGAGATCAGCAGAAACAGACCATATCTGCAGACACTTACATGTCTACTTGCCAATGACCAAGGACCTCACCTTGCTCCAGGTCAAGAGGGAGCCAGTTGCAAGGCGTTTTCATCCGCCCGCAAGTTGCAACATACAGTTGGCACTGCCAATGGTTGGCAAGGTTACCACTCCCTCAACTGTTATTGCCTGTGGCTCATTTTTTGGTTAGCGCTGCAATATCAGCTAACGGGCTGCTCACATATATATCAAACAAGTGATCAGCATGACCAGCACTTTCAGCTCCTTTCCACCGAACAGGATGACCCAGTGGCTCAATAACACTGCATTGCTGTATTTCCCTGATGGCTGCTTTATACCCGACGTGAAGTCCATCCTGGGTGATAATGTTTGATGTGTGAAGTCTTTAGTGTGGCACGGCTTTCCATTGTAAATTGCAGCTTGAATGTGTGTCTGGTTGAAGTATGAGTATTCATGAGATGTAAACAAGGGGCTGTAAGGTTGTGTGTGAGGGCTTAGCACGGATACACAGTAAATATGGATCATGTTGACAGGCAACGTTTTGTAGCATGTAATCTTGTGCCATGTACATCAATAACAACAAAAACTGGCATTATATAGCACCTTTAATGTGGTAAAATGACTCAAAGCGCGTTGCAGGAGCGTTATCAAACAAAATTCGACTCTGAGCCACAGAAGGAGATATTAGGACTGCTGACCAAAAGCTTGATCAAAGAGGTAGGTTTTAAGGTGTGTGTTAAAGGAGGAAAGAGAGGTAGAAAGGCGGAGAGGCTTAGAGAGCAAATTGTAGAGCTTAGGGCCTTGGCCATCAATGGTGAGCGATGAAAACGGGGATGTGCAAAAGGCAAGAGTTGGAGGAGCGCAGAGATTTCAGAGGGTTGTGGGGCTGGAGGAGGTTGCAGAGATAGGGAGGGGTGAGGCCATGGAGGGGTTTGAAAACAAGGATGAGAATTTCAAAATTGAGGTGGTGTCGGACCGGGAGCCAGTGTAGGTCAGCGAACACAGGCCATGATGGGTGAACAGGACTTAGTGCAAGTTAGGATAAGGACAGCAGAATTTTGGAATTGCTCAAGCTTATGGAGGGTGGAAGATGGGTGCTCGGCCAGAAGAGCATTGGAATAGTCAAGCCTAGAGGTAACAAAGGCAGGGATGAAGGCTTCAGCAGCAGATGAGCTGAGGCAGTGGGCGAAGACAAGCAATGTTACGGAGGTGGAAATACCTGGTACAATGTATTGTTGGGTAATCTTACCTCACCAGGTTCCTTTAAAATATGCCATCTTCTCTCACATCTGTTGCCATCCTGCAAGTACCATACTCAACAATTAGCCTGGCTTCCACTTCCTGCCAGGCTTTGGTGCAATCCTGTTTTGTAGAGAGTGCCCAACTGGATCGGACTGCCATACAGGATAAACCACCTCGCACCCACATCATGCAGAAACTATTTCACTTTGTTACTCATCGGGCCTGAGGATGGATACTGTGCCACTCTACCACTTGCCCACAGACTCCATTTAGTGCCTAAGTGTTGGGTTTGCTTTCCTTTGCTTGGAGCTGGCAACTTTTTTCTCCTTTGGAAAGGCGGACAAATATGTAAAAAGCTATTTCTAGCCTGTTTAGAGGTTTGAAGAACTTTTACCCTTTACATTTTCCCCACAGCCCTCAGGTACCAGATGAGGGAGGCCATGCAGCACATTTACCTCATGCTTCCATCGAAACCTATCGGCACAGAAATTCGGGTCGGGGGCTTCCCGCGGGTGCAAGCCCCCGACCTGCACTTAACCTAGCGCGCCGGCCGTTGTGCTGTGGGCCTACGTGGGATTCCGATCCTGGGCCTGCTCCAACTGCTGGCGTGCAGTGCTTGCGTATCCCAGGGGCGCAGTTAGTTCGATGCCATCCTTGCGGACTCCGTGTGTACCAGGCAGCTAAATGTCCTTGGTGCTTGGTGCTCTCGGCTCATCAAGAAAAAAGCATTTCACTGTCTAGATTTCACTTCTTGTATTTAGTTATGTGATAAATAAAATTGTAATTGAAATTGAAATTAAAAGCAGGCCTTGCGCTTGCTTTTTTAAAGTGTAACTGCTGGAGACTTACCCTCCCGGAAAAACCTGGAAAAAAGCGTAAGTTCAATGCGCATGTGCCGCCTCTCTGGCGCACGCGTTCCACCTCTCAACCCCTTCTTTCAGGGGAACGGAAGTGCCGGTTTCCCACGCATGCGCAGTGCATGTACGAAACCGGCACTTCCTTTGGGCCTACGGGTAAGTACCCCATGCGTACTCAACCGCGGGGACCCGAATTTCTGGGCCATCATCCTCCCAGCACAGTATCAAACTGCCTCTTGAATGACTCGAGAGTTTTGCCTCCACTGTCGTAGCCAGGAGATGCCAGTCTGGTTGTACTGCAGGGATCATAAAAGGAGAACCTAGAGTGACACAGCTGTGATGGGAGGATTATTATAGGTTTCTGACTTTCTCTGATTAAGGTGTGTCGAATTTGTGAAAAAAAATGTTGTGCTGTTCATTGTGAAATATTGAAGTCTGACTATGATTATTCATATACACAGCTGACAATTACAATGCACGCAGTCAGCTCTCAAACATCATCAGAAATTTCCTATAGGCAAGCTACTTCACATTCTGGAAAGCTATGTGTAAGGGCATAAAACTGAGCCGTTGCCTGAAATGCACAGCACAACATTTTCCACGAAGCCGACGCACCTTAGTCAGAAAAAATCGACATCAGCAGAAAGCCCAAATGGAGGGACTCAGCAGGCCAACTCTTCCACCCCCCTTCAAAGATGCGGTAAGGCCAAGGCCCCTCTAGTTCACCTTCTACCATCCTGGTACTTGCATGATACAAGGATAACGAGGTTGTTGACTAATCACAGCAATCAGTCTCTATCAATTAGTCTGGAACAGACCCAGACATAAGGCAAGCAAACCCCAAGTGGTGGACAGCATTGAGAACCGTGGGTCCATAGGCACCTGCTCCTCCCAAGCACGCTACACTTACCATGTGTTGTTTTGGGAAGTTAGAATCATAGAATCGTTACAGCGCAGTAGGAGGCCAGTCGGCCCATCCAGGCCATGCCGGCTTTCTGCAAGAGCACTTCAGCTCGTCCCATTCCCCCGCACTTTCTCCGTAGCCCTGCAATTTTTTTTCTTTCAGGTACCTGTCCAATTCACTTTTGAAAGCCACGATTGAATCTGCCTCCACCACCCTTTCAGGCAGTGAATTCCAAATCCTAACCACTCGCTGCATAAAAAAGTTTTTCCTCATGTCACCTTTGGTTCTTCTGCCAATCACCTTAAATCTGTGTCCTCTGGTTCTCAACCCTTCCGGCAATGGGAAAAGTTTCTCTCTATCTACTCTGTCCGGACCCCTCAGGATTTTGAATACCTCTGTCATATCTCCTCTCAATCTTCTCTGCTCTAAGGAGAACAACCCCAGCTTCTCCAGTCTATCCATTCAGACTTGGGCTGACAAGTGGCAAGTAACATTTGCACCACACAAGTGCCAGGCAATGACCATCTCCAACAAGCGAGACTCTAACCATCTCCCCTTGACATTCAATGGCATTACCATCGCTGAATCCCCCACTATCAACATCCTGGGGGTTACCATTGATCAGAAACTGAACTGGACCAGCCATATAAATACTGTGGCTACAAGAGCAGGCCAGAGGCTGGGAATTCTGTGGCCAGTGTCTCACCTCCTGACTCCCCAAAGCCTTTCCACCATCTACAAGGCACAAGTCAGGAGTGTGATGGAATACTCTCCACTTGCCTGGATGAGTGCAGCTCCAACAACACTCAAGAAGCTCGACACCATTCAGGATAAAGCAGCCCGCTTGATTGGCACTCCATCCACCACCTTCAACATTCACTCCCTCCACCACCGGCGCACTGTGTCTGCAGTGTGTACCATCTACAAGATGCACTGCAGCAACTCGCCAAAGCTCCTTCAACAGCACCTTCCAAACCCGCGACCTCTACCACTTAGAAGGACAAGCGCAGCAGCCGCATGGGAACATCACCACCTACAAGTTCCCCTCCAAGCCACACACCATCCTGACTTGGACCTGTATCGCCGTTCCTTCACTGTCGCTGGGCCAAAATCCTGGAACTCCCTTCCTAACAGCATTGTGGGTGTACCTACACCATATGGACTGCAGCGGTTCAAGAAGGCGGCTCACCACCATCTTCTCAAGGGCAATTAGGGATGGGCACTAAATGCAGGCCTAGCCAGCGACGCCCACATCCCATTGTAGGAATCGACGGATTCCTATCTAAATCACTGAGGTCGAGGCAGTTCAGTAAATTAACCAAATTTAATTAAACTGGTGAACAAAACAAAAACATGCAGGAGCAACAGCAAACAGGTCTACACAGTAACTAGTTCCACGAGGTCTGAACCCAGAACCTCCCACCTCTGACGTCATGACGACATCACGTTTCCCGCCACTCGGGGCACCACGTGACCAACGTGATGACGTCATCGCGTTGTTTCAGGGTTTTTACAGAAAGCTTGTTTACACTCAGCAAACGGACATAGGTGCTGTAACGTTGCTTTAAAGACAGTTATTCATTTGTACAGGAGTTCATTGGTGGTTTTACCACATGCGCCCCCCCAGAAGTGCCTTTAATCATCAAAGTCAATCACCGAGGAGGTCAGACAATCCTGTCGGAGCGACTCCGATATTCCCGGAGAGGAATGGATGGTGCAGGAGAGGAGCTGGGCCGCGGGGCCGATGGGCCAGGCATAGCGGCCGCGGGCGGTCGTCCACGACGCGGTGGTTGCGCTGTTTCGACTGGCTGGCCGAGGTCCAGGTGTGCAGCCTTGAGGCGGTCCACGGAAATGTAGTCTGGCGTCCCGCCGATGTCTACCAGAAAACTCTTGGCGCCCGCCTTCAGTACCTGGAAGGGGCCCGTGTATGGAGGCATGAGGGGACTATGGTGGGCATCGTGCCGTACAAAAACGAATTTAGCCCTCATGAGCGTTGGCGGAACATGTGATGCAGGCAGTCCATCCTGTGAAGTCGGAATGGGCCGGAAAGCGTGAGCCGCGGCTCGGTGAGCCTTCAGCTGTTCAGTGGCGGACCACAGACACGTCGGCGATGGGAGAAACTCGCCGGGGACCCTGAGCGGCTGGCCGTAGACCAATTCAGCGGCCGACGCCTGCAGGTCCTCTTTAAGCGCCGTGCGCAACCCGAGCATTACCCGTGGCAACTTATTCATTCACGCGGTCCCTTGGAGGGTGGCCCGCAGCGATGCCTTCAGAGAACGATGGAAGCGTTCGCATAACCCATTGGCCTGCGGGTGGTAAGCCGTGGTGCGATGGAGCTTGGCGCCCAATTCTGAAGCCACGGCATTCCACAGAGCAGAGGAGAACTGCGGCCCGCGGTCCGATGAAATGCCCGACGGCACGCCGAAACGGGCAACCCAGGATGAAGAAAAGCCCTGGCGTCGTCCGCGGAGGTGGTGGACGTCAATGGAATGGCCTCCGGCCATCTGATGGTACGGTCGACGATTGTCAGCAGATGCGTGAACCCTTGTGACGGTGGTAGTGGGCCCACGATGTCGATATGAACATGATCGAATCGCCGCTCCGGTACCTCGAAAATGGCGACAGGAGCTTTAACGTGGCGCTGCACCTTCGCTCTCTGGCACACGACACAGGTGTCGGCCCAGTCGCGCACATCTTTTCGCATTCCCCTCCAGACAAACTTGGATGCTAACAACTTCTGTGACGCCCGCACACCTGGGTGGGCGAGGTTGTGCATGATATCGAAGACTTTCCTGCGCCAGGATGACAGAACGATCGGGCGTGGGTCTCCCAGGGAGACATCGCAGAGCAAGGATGTGCCGTCTGAGTGGAAGAGTACGTCCACTGGCCGCAGGCCGGACGAATCGGAACGGAAAGCGTGCGTCTCCGGGTCAGCCGCTTGGTCGACCGCCATTAGTGAATAGTTGAGACCCAGTTGGACGGCCTGGACGGCCGCACGCGAAAGGCAGTCGGCAACCACGTTGTCCTTGCCGGCCACATGATGGATGTCGGTGGTAAACTCGGAGATGAACGTGAGTTGCCGTTGCTGTCGGGCCGACCACGGCTCAGTTGTCTTGGCCATGGCAAACGTGAGGGGCTTGTGATCCACGAAAGCGACGAATTGGCGTCCTTCTAATAAAAAACAAAAGTGGCGGATGGCCAGGAACAACGCCAACAGCTCTCGGTCAAATGTGCTATAGCTACGTTCATTACTACGTAACTGGCGGTTAAAAAACGCCAGCGGTTGCCATGCCCCGTCGACCCATTGCTCTTGCACGGTGCCGACGGCGTAGTCTGACGCATCTGTCATGAGCGCGATGGTGGCGCCGGGCAACGGGTGCGCTAACATCGTCGCATTGGCAAGGGCCTCCTTCGTGTCCCCAAATGCGTGGTCCATGACCGACGACCAGATCACCGGTTCTTTCCCCGGTTTCCCTCGGAGTGCCTCGTAGAGTGGCCGCATGAACTGGGCGGCCCGGGGGACAAAGCGATGGTAAAAGTTTACCATGCCGAGGAATTCTTGGAGCGCCTTGACGGATTGCGGCCGTGGGAACGCCGCGACGGCTGCCACTTTCACCCTGAGTGGCAGTGCCCCTTCTGCGGTGATGCGGTGGCCCAGAAAATCGATCTGCCTCAGACCAAATTGGCACTTGTTTGGGTTAACTATAAGGCCGTGCTCCTGGAGACGACGGAAAAGGACACGCAGGTGACGTAGGTGTTCTTCCTTTGACGCGCTGGCGACGAGGATGTCATCAAGGTATACAAAAAGGAATTTGAGGTCCCGGAGCACCGAATCCATGAGGCGTTGGAACGCCTGCGCCGCATTTTTAAGCCCGAAAGGCATCCGTAAAAATTCAAAGAGGCCAAATGGGGTAATGACCGCCGTTTTCTGGACGTCCTGAGGGTGGACGGGCACCTGGTGGTATCCATGGATGTGGTCGATCTTGGAGAACCACGACGTGCCGGCCAAATGGGCGGAAAAATCTTGAATATACGGTATCAGGTACCGGTCTGGAGTTGTGACCTCGTTGAGGCACCGATAATCACCACAGGGCCGCCACCCACCGCCGGGCTTTGGCACGATGTGTAGCGGGGATGACCAGGGACTGTCAGATCGGCGAACGATGCCCAACCGCTCCATAGTGGCGAATTCTGCCTTCGCGGCCTCGAGTTTACTGGCCTCTAATCGCCGAGCCCGGGCGTAAACCGGGGGGCCGGTTGTCGCGATGTGGTGTTGAACACTGTGTTTGGCAGTCGTCGCAGAGAAAGTGGGTCGAGCGAGCTCCGGAAATTTGCTCAGAAAAAATCGGCACCGAGGATTGCCAGTGGTATCGTGGCGGTGATAAACTCCCAGTGGAAGAGTTGGCCGCCGAGACACAATCGGATATGCCGCTTCCCGTACGTACGGATGGCGCTGCCATTGGCGGCCTGTAGTGGAGGACCGCGCCGCCCAGATCGGACGTCGAGAACCGAAGCGGGGAGGATGCTGCACTGAGCGCCCGTGTCGCATAAGAAACGCCGGCCTGAAATGGAGTCAGTGATGTACAACAATTTCCCGGAATCACCAACTGTCATTGTGGAGGAGAAACCGACCTCGGGGCTTCCCTTCCGGTCGTGCAATCGGTGTTGCTGCTTTCTCGGTGCCGGTGGCACGAATTTACACGGGGGTCAGCAGCATCTGGCTTTCTGACCGAAACGGGCGTGGTAGTAGCAAAAGCCGGTCTGTGGAGGTGCCGAGGCGGGGTTCTTGGAGGCGGGGCGCGTCGAGGTGGTGCAATACTGTTGCATCACTGCGTAAATGGTGTCGGCTTCAGCCGCGAGCGCAACACCGTCCGTAGCCGTCGACCTGGCCAGGGCTGCTTGTACCTGCTCAGGGAGCTGGCTCAGGAACAGTTCACGAAATATAAAACACTGTGGCTCAGACCCGAGGAGGGTGAGCATGTGGCTCATCAACTCGGAAGGCTTTGCATCGCCTAACCCGGGGAGTGCGAGCAAGCGTCGTGCGCGCTCCGCCTTTGTGAGACCGAATAGCTGCAGGAGGCGCGCCTTGAGCATTTCGTACTTGTTCTCCGCGGGCGGGGTCTCCAGCAGGCTGATAATGCGGGAAGCCGTTGAGCTGTCCAGTGCGGAGACCACAAACAGGTAATGGGTCTGATCCAGCACTATGTTTCGCAGTTGGAACTGAGCCTCCGCTTTAACGATCCAGGAGGCTGCCTGTTGTTCCCAAAATTGAGGGAGCTTCAAACTCGCTGCATTTACATCCATCTTGTTCTCGAGCTTGTCTCCGCGAAAATCGTCCGCGAAGCTTCGGGGTCACCAATGTAGGAATCGACGGATTCCTATCTAAATCACTGAGGTCGAGGCAGTTCAGTAAATTAACCGAATTTAATTAAACTGGTGAACAAAACAAAAACATGCAGGAGCAACAGCAAACAGGTCTACACAGTAGCTAGTTCCATGAGGTCTGAACCCAGAACCTCCCACCTCTGATGTCATGACGTCATCACGTTTCCCGCCACTCGGGGCACCACGTGACCAACGTGATGATGTCATCGCGTTGTTTCAGGGTTTTTACAGAAAGCTTGTTTACACTCAGCAAACGGGCATAGGTGCTGTAACATTGCTTCAAAGACAGTTATTCATTTGTACAGGAGTTCATTGGTGGTTTTACCACACCATCAATGAATTAAAAAAAAAATGTAACTGAAGTGCCTCATCCCTGGAATCATTCTCGTAAATCTTTTCTGCGCCCTCTCTAAAGTTATACACAGTGTGTGATGCGTAAGGTTTGTCTAATTAAAACCACATGCTTTATGAAAATGTATTTCAGCAGTGACTGTGCAATATGGACCATATATAGTCTGCACAGCAACAACCGGCTCATTGATGAAATGGCAGAAAGAGAGGAACTATTTCCTCTGATGGGGAAGTCTGAAACAAGGGGGCATGACCTTAAAATTAGAGCTAAACTATTCAGCGGTCATGTCAGCAAACAGTTCATTACACAAAGGGTTGTGGAAATCTGGAACTCTCTCCCTCAAAAGGCTAGGTCAATTGAAATTTTTAAAACTGAGATTGATAGATACTTGTTGGGCAAGGGTACTGAAGAATATGGAACTAAGGCGGGTGGATGGAGTTAAGATACAGATCAGCCATGATCTAATTGAATGGTGGAACAGGCTCGAGGGGCTGAATGGCCTCCTCCTGCTCCTGTGTTCCGATGATAAGAAATGTTGCTGACTTTGCACACACAAGAGAACATATACCCAAGTATAGCATTCCTGTCCGAATGGAGACATTTTATTCAAACCCAAGGTAATTATTCTCCATATGTTCAGTGCAGTCATGACGTACGTGACAACTGCCCTCGGAGCTAGATATATCAACAGATGTGTGGCATAAATAAATAGATATATTTGTTGAAACATTGGGCCAGATTTTGCGATCGGAGGCTTCCTACGGGCAGATGCCTCCGATCGGATAAAATCTACGAACTTACCTGCTGGCTCCGTAGGTGCCAAGACTTCCGATCCTGGGCCTCTGCTCTATGAAATGCGCAGAGACCCAGGTGTCCCAGGGGCGCATGCGGTTCGCCATGGGGAACCAATACGTGGACCATGGGGAACCAATCGAAGAAGGGAATCCCCCTTCACACTTTTGACAGGTCTCTACACACGGATCTGTCAAAAGTATGAATGGGGATCACTTAAAAAACACAGTTAAACATTAAATACATTTTTAAAAAACCATCAAATATTTAAAATTAGTTAAAATTACATTAAATTTTAAACAAAAATTTTATTTTTTGAAAAATATATTTGAAGATTTTTTTACAGAGCTAAAAATAAACTTAGCTTTTTTAAAAGTATTTTTAAATTATAAATGAGTGAAAAAAAATTAATTTTTTTAATTTTTCAAACTCTTATGCTGGTAAAAGCAGGCCTTACGCAGGCTTTTACCAGGCGTAAGATTTTAAGGTTTTCAGCGGGCGGAGGTTGTGCAGAAAGCGGAACTCTCTGCCCGCGGAGGCCCTTCCCCAGGGCAGGCGGAGGATCCGTCAAGAGGATTCTTCACAGATCGCAAGTGCCGGGTTTTAGCGCTTCGCATGCCCTAAACCCGGCATTTCCGAGGCCCCTATGGGTGCGTACACACCTCGTACCCACCCGTGGGGGGTTGGAAAATCCGGCCCACTTGAAGTTGCATTTTACTTAATTTTCACAATATTTTCCAATCACTTTGCAGTATCCCTTTTACCGGATCTTTTACTATTAGTGCTGATAGAAATTCTGTCACTTTTCTTTCAACGCTCGCTCTATCAATCACTGAGAAAGATGTTTAAGCCCCAAGCACTGAAGGCATCCAAATGAAGGTGTCCAACACTGAGTTAGTATTGGTGAACAAGTATTGATGGTGTGACGGCACACTCCACGTTTCTCATACCTCCCATCACAGCTAGGGGAAAGCAGCCATGCACCACTCCTCTTCCTCCTTTGATTGGCAACATGCAAGGGTGCCGTAAAGCCAGCTTAGGAACGCCTGACCACAATCTATATAACGCAATTATATAATAAAAAGCCCATGAACATTCAGTCATACCTGAAACTTTGGCTTCAGAAATGTCACAGGTAAATATTACGTCCCACCATACTTCTTAAACCCCTTTGTCAAAATTTTTTCTGAAATACTTGAGAGTCAGAGGGGCCAGATGTGTATTTATTTGGCAAAGTTCCCGGCAATATGATCACTCTGCCACTCCAGTTGATTCTGCTATCTTTGGACATATTACTGACCGAATACAGGTGGTTAGAAAGTGCTTTACAACCTAGCATTTCATCAGCTGTTAGGGTGAGGTATGTCAGTACTGGGCTAGCTGGCCATCCACTTTCATAATGCTTGTTTTGCTTGCACCAATCGTGACTGTGCTACTTTAGTTCCAATTGGTGATTGCCTGTAAATCTCCCTCTGTGCTTGGTAAGAGGCATCGAATTATTGGGAGAGCCCAGCCGTCTTAATCAGTTGGCAGAATAGTACCAGCTCTGCTGTCACTCTGCTTGCAAAACCTGCCTCTGGTGCCTTGAATTGTCTGCGCGATTCAAACAGTACTAGTGGAAGACTTGTCAGATACCGAAAGAATGAAAATCGTTCCAACTGTCTTGAGGTGATGTACAGCAAAACTAGTAGCTTGGGGAATCAAGAAAGTTAAGACAAATAAGCTTCCAGCTAATAATAACATGAGCAGAACATCACTAAATGCAAGAGATGCAATAGTTCAAAAATGAATGAATCTCAGAAGGAAATGTCATCAGTCTATCAAGAAAAATTGTACCATCCCAAAATATGAGGACATTCCTCGTACGGTCCCCGTGGCTACCAGCTTCATCCTTGGGAGGACAATTTCTTGTAAAAGAAGCAGGTGGCTCAAGCTTTTGGGGTGAGGGACTAATGAATGAGTCACCTATCAGGAGACTTTTGAATCTATATTGGGATGACCATGGCCCAGAAATTCGGGTCGAGGCTTCCCGCGGGTGCAAGCCCCCGACCTGCACTTACCTAGCGCGCCGGCCGTTGAGCTGTGGGCCCGCGTGGGATTCTGATCCTGGGCCTGCTCCAACTGCCGGTGCGCAGTGCTTGCCTATCCCAGGGGCGCAGTTAGTTCGATGCGTCCCCTGGGATCACGTGGGCCATGGAGAGCCAATGGCAGCAGGGAATGCTTCATTCATAAAATTGACAGGAAGAGTTGTCAAAACTATAAATACTATAAGCCCCAAAACATCACTAAAACTTCAAATAAATTTTTTAAAAACATCACATTTTTAAAATAACTATAAATTACATAAAATAACTATTTTAAACAATAATTTAAATTTTTGAAAAAATTAATTACATTTTCTAACGGGGCTAAAAATAAACGTAGCTTTCTTTAAAGTATTTAAAAATAATAAACCTGTGGAAAAAATGTTTTAATTTTAATTAATTCACCACTTACCTTGTTAAAAGCAGGCCTTGCGACTGCTTTTTAAAAGTGTAGCTCCTGGAGACTTACCCTCCCGGAGAAACCTGAAAAAAAAAAGGAAGTTCCAGGCGCACGGGCTGCCTCTCCGGCGCATGCGTTCGATCGCTGAGCCCCTTCCTTTAAGGGAACGGAAGTTCCGGTTTCCCGCGCATGCGCAGTGCATACACAAAACCGGCAGTTCCGTTGGGCCTACGGGTGAGTGCCCAGCGCATACTCACCCGTGGAGACCTGAATTTCTGGGCCATGTGGCACCGACTCTCCCAACAGATTCTTAAATCAGCTCCGCCACATATCCCCCGACCACTGCTAATCCCAACTGTCAGCAACGTGTTGAAGAACTAAACTCATTAACCTGTCTTCTGCACTGACAGCAACTTTGCATCAAGTGATAATGGAGTTGTAGAGGTGACCATTTGAGCTCCTTAGGACTTCTCTTTTTTTTGGAAACAGCAGGGGCTTATAAGAAATCTCTCCCAACGAACTGCGTGAGTTTACTTTGTTTGCTTATGTCTGCTAATCTGGTAATGGATCTGTTTCCGTGTGGGTGAAAAATAGTGCATGCAGAACAGCATTTAAACCTAAATCATTTTTATAAACATGAGATCTGTTCCAGTGTGCAGGGAATTACGCTATGCCTCAGCCGATGCTCCTTTTAACTGAACAGTGTCATTAACATTGCTGTGTTGCACTGCCTGAAACCACACTTTGGATTTTAATTTCTCTTTTACATTCAGCATCACTTCTACTGCTGATGCCAATTAAATGCGTGCAAGTGCCGGGGATCTGTCGAATTTATTAATGTCTTTTACATACTTTGAAAGCAAGTGATGAGCATATAAACCAAACTGAAAGTTCAAAAAGGTAGATTTTCCAATTGGTTACATCTGATTAATGTGCTAAAAGTGAGCATAATCAGTCAGAAAAATGCTCAAAGATGCTTTACATCACATTTCTACCCATCATGTGCCCCATACCAATTTGCCGGCCGGATTTTAGACTGGCAGCAGAAAAGCCTGCCAGTTTGGCGTTAACTTTTGTAAAATGATAATGTAATTCATACCAAGGTGTCAGCCTTGGCTCTGTGGTAGCACTCTTGTCTCTGAGTCAGAAGGTTGTGGGTTCAAGCGCTACTTCACAGACTTGTGTGCATAATCTAGGCTAACACTTCAGTGCAGGACTAAGGCAGTGCTGCATTGTCAGAGATACCGGGCAGGATTTTGCTGGAGGAAGTGTGTAGGAGGCAGGACTACAACTTTCGGGGTTGTAGTCCCGCCTCCATCGAGTTGTGGCCAACCCATGCGATTTTCACTTCATTGACCTTGTTGAGCCCACCCAGCGGGCTCAACAGGCCAATTAGGGCCACTCGGCAACAGGTGACATCACAGATTGACATTTCATCTGTCAGAAATATCAGCGTTTGACAGCTGTTTGAAGCTGTCAAACACTGACAATCTGTATTCCAAATTAATTCCTTCCTCTCAGGCTGATTAAGAGATCTCCCCGGAACAGAAAGCTGAATGCTGCAACTTTTGACAGCTCGCGGCCATTCTGCTTTCTGTGCCAGTGAGATGAGGGACTCCCGAGACCTGAAGGAAAGAAGGCTGTAAAGGTAAGTAAATGTAACTAAAACGTCTTTAAACACTTTACACACACCAAACACACTTACTGAACTCATGCACCCATCACTCACCTGAACATCGGACATCTCGAACCCTCCAAGCCCTTCAGCCCGACGGTCCACCTCGCTAACTTGGTGTGGTTTGGAGCCGTCGGGAATCCCACACTTCAGGGATAAAAATAGAGATTAGTCTAAAAACTGCCTGTTAACTACCTGTTAACAGGCAGTTAATTGGCACTAATCCCCTTCCTGCCTCGGGGAGGCGGCTGCCAGCACAGGTCGGGTACCCGCCTCCTTTGAAACTGGCATGGAGGCGGGTTGGGGGCGGGATGGGTTTGTGCCCCCCGATTTCGAGATTTTAACCCTCCACACGCCTCCAATCCCGCCTCCATGGCCCAATGAAAACCCTGCCCAACATCTTTCAAATGAGACCTTAATTGCCCTCTGAGGTGGATGTAAAAGATCCCATGGCACTATTTGATGAAGAGCGGGGGAGTTCTCCCAGTGTCATGCCCAAAATTTCTCCCTCAATCAACACATAAAACAGATGATCTGGTCATTTGGTTCATTGTTGTCTGTGGGAGCTTGCTGCAGCTAAATTGGCTGTCTTATTTTCCTACATTACAACAGTGCCCACACTTCAAAAAGTACTTCATTGGCTGTAAAGCATTTTGGGACTCCTGAGGTCATGAAAGGCGCTATATAGTTGCAAGTCTTTCTTTCCTTTTTCCACACCATTTCTCAGTGTTTGAGCTGGAATAATACTCGGTCATCAACCCGCTCAAGAAAAATAGATGGCCAAGCAGATCTGACTGCAACCAACTACCAGTACCTTCACATCAATATTTACAGGGAAAGATGCACCTATCAGACAATGATCACATGTAACTAGCTGCCCAGAGTCAGCCTGGCTCAGTGACAGCATTCTTATCTCTGAGTCAGAACAGTGTGGGTTCAAAACTCTCGCTGCTTATCACGAGCACATAATCCAGGCTGACACTCCAGGGCAGCATTGAAGAAGTGCTGCAGTGTTGAAGGTGCTGTTTCTTGAGATGCAGGCCATCGCATTTGCATGCTCAAGAGGACATAAAAGATCCCAGGGCTCTTTCCCAAAGAAGTGCAGGGAGTTCTCCCATTCCTCCCCCAGCCAACACCACCAAAAAACAGATTAACTGGTCATTCATCCCAATGCAGACGTGGGACATGCTGTGCACAAACATGATGACAGCGTTTGCCTACAAAAACAACAGTGACTACATTTCAAAAGTAAATAATTGGCTATGAAGCACTTTGTGATATTGTGAGGACATGTAAGATGCTACATAATGCAATGTCTTCCAATGCCTTGGCTCCATGACATCAGGCAGTTAGAGGCAGGGTTGTGGCACCTGCTGTACGAACACCTGCAGCTAACACATACCATAGACCTCCTGCCAGTGGCAGTAACAATCAGCTGAGCACTTGAGTCCTCTTCCACTGCCTCCTTCCATTCAAGCTGTAGTGCTAGCCTTTGGGGAGTGTGCCAGGCAGTGGCAAACAAGCGTAACGTCTTCACTAAAAATGAATGAACTTGCATTTATACAAGTGCTTTTCACAACCTTGTAATGATATCAGCAAATAGAGATAGTATTTGCCTGTTCGATTATGATGAACTCATGAAAGAGTACAACGACCTATTTAAGGGTCGAGGCTGCATTCCAGGAGAACACACGATCAGAGTAGATAAAAGTATGACACCGGTCATACATCCATGCAGAAAAGTTCCGTTTGCTCTTCAAAAGCAACTGAAGAAAGAGTTGAACAGACTTTAGATTAAAACTCATTCTCTTTCATAAATGTCTCATCATTGAACCCACAAAGAAATCAATACATGGTGTCAGAAGTGATTGAAAGAGATGAAGAGAAAATATCTGAAGTTAAATCAGCTCTCCACAAATTAGCAAGCCAAAAGAGAACATCGTTGCTTACCATTGGAGAATAGCTAACGAAGTGAAAAAATGGAAGGTTTACACCCACCAGCGACGCTTCAGTTGACAGGTAATGTGGCAGAAAATTGGAGGAGATTCAAACAACGTGTGGGGTTGTATTTAGCGGCAATCGGAACTGACGAGAAAAGTAATAAAAGGAAATCGTCACTGTTCTTACATGTCGTGGGTGATGAAGCGCTGGAGGTGTATAATAACTTCACATTCACTGCTAATGGAGACAAAATGAAGCTAGATAAAATAATGGAACAGTTTGAGGCCTACTGCATATCTAAACGTAACGTGATGTTTGAGAGGCACAGATTTTTCACGTGTGTTCAGAAAACGGGTGAGACTATTGATCAGTATGTGACTGAACTGAGAAACAGAAGCAAATCATGTGAATTTGGGGGACTGACAGACTCGCTGATAAAAGACAGACTGGTGTGTGGTATTCCAGATAATGGTCTAAGGGAAAGACTGCTAAGAGAGCAAGATCTAGACCTGGGAAAAGCCATAGCACTGTGTAGGGCTACAGAGACTGTGAAGTTGCAGGCAAAGGAGCTGTTCAGTGACAATAGCTGCAACGTGGATGCAGTGAGAAAGAACGGATACAAACCGTTTAACAAAAAGAGCGCCAATGTGAAAAAAGAGGCGTGGCCAGCGAACAAAAATGAAAGGGACAATCGAAAGACATGTAGTCGATGCGGTACACAGCATCCACCAAGAAAGTGTCCAGCATATGGTAAAACATGCAATAGTTGCAACAAGAACAACCATTATGCCCGTTGCTGTAAGAACCAAGCGCAACAAAGCAAGGTCCATGCAGTAGATGAAAGCGACATAGAGGAGTTCAATGTAGATGTTGTGTCTGAAAACAAAAAAGAAGAAAGAGACTGGATGTTGACACTAAAAGTGAATGACATACATATTCCATTTAAATTGGATACTGGAGCACAAGTTAATGTGATATCAGAGACTGATTTTAAGAAAATTAGACCCAGACCAAAGATACATGGAATAAAAGTGAAAGTGACAGGATACACAGGTACTGATATACCAGTGAAAGGAAGATGCATTGTCAAAGTAACACACAAGGACAGAGAGCACACGCTAGCATTAATCGTGGTGCCAAAGGATGTGCAAGCCATACTAGGTTTAAAAGCCTGTGAGAGACTGAACCTGGTAAAGAGAGTCCTCATTGTGGAAAGCGAAGGAGAGACAGTCTATGATGAACTGAATGTTGCGTACACACCGGGTAAGCTGATGTATACAGCAGACACGTTGTCCAGAGCTGTTGACCCAGGAGAGCCCGCAAACACAGTGAAAAGACTGAAGTACAAGGCAAAAGACAGTGGAACTGACTTCTACCAGAGCATGCTTGTATACCGCACAACGCCGCTCGAGTGTGGTATGTCACCAGCCCAACTCCTTATGGGACGTCGGCTAAGGTCAAACCTACCCATCCCGGAGAACCTCCTGAAAACAAAAGAGGGGGAGAAAGTGAGGAAGTTCAAAGAACAACAGAAAGAAAAGCAAAAGTACTACTATGACAGAGGAACACAAAACCTACCTGAACTCCACACTGGTGACCAAGTAAGGTTCAAAGACAAAACAAACACATGGACTCAGAAGGGAACTGTCCTGAGTGAAGTTCAACCAAGATCATACACCATTCAGACAGATGAGGGTGCTGTTCTGAGAAGAAATCGTCGAGATCTTCTCATGGGACCAGCCACAGCAGGTCAAGAGACTGATACTGTTGAACATCCTGATCACACAGCTGAGAACCAATCATCTGAGGCAACAACTCAGATTCAAGGACAATCAATCAGAAAATCCTCAAGACACGTGAAGCCTCCTGAGAGACTCATTGAGCAAATTTAAGGACTATTGTTATAGAAGGAAGTAATGTTATCTTATTCTTTCTTCAAGTTCTAGTGTATTGACATATTTCATGTGAACACACCAAGCAAGGTTAAAAAACCTTGATCATGATAATGATAATGTAAGTTCATTAAGTGTTACAGTTAAAATGCAGATTAATACAAAGAAAACATGTTGTTAGTTAAAAGTAAAATACTTTTGTTTTAAGAAAAGGAGATGTAATGATATCAGCAAATAGAGATAGTATTTGCCTGTTCGATTATGATGCCTTAATTGCATGTATTGATTGCTTGTGCCTGACCAGCAGAGGGCATGTGACCGAGAGAAGCAAGGCAGTTAGTTTGGTTTCAGTTTCGTTCTAGATGCCTCATAAGCTTGTTGTCTCCTGTAAATGCTGTATAAAGAGTTGAACAGACTTTAGATTAAAACTCATTCTCTTTCATAAATGTCTCATCATTGAACCCACAAAGAAATCAATACAAACCTCAGGACATCTCAAAGTGCTTTACAGCCAATGAAGTACTGTTGAAGCTTAGTCACTGTTGTAATGTAGAAAACACGGCAGCCAATTTGCACACAGCAAGGTGATAATGACCAGGGAATTTGTTTAAGTGATGTTGGTTGAAGGATCAATATTGTTCAGGACACCGGAGAACTCCTCTGCTCTTCTTCAAAGTAGTGTCACAGGATCTTTTACATCCACCTGAGAGGGCAAATGGGGCCTCGGTTTTGATGTCTCATCCAAAAGACGACACCTCCGAAAGTGCAGCGCTCCCTCAGTACTGCACTGCCTAGCTCTTGTGCTCAAGTCTCTGAAGTTTGGTCCCACAACCTTCTGACTCAGTGGTGAGAGTGCTACCCACTGAGCCACCACTACCTCATTCTGCAGGAACTCCACTTCGCCAGCCTTTGAACAGGGGGGTTGGAGTGGAGTCACGCGCTGCTCCATCACTTGGCCACAGACTCAATGTCCTGGTTCCACAATTATTGTTCTAGTCAGTGAATTTTGTCAAGGGTATTTGGTGCACAAACAGTCTTTACAAAAACTGAAATGTATGTTAGAAATACAACCAAGCCACCTTTAAATTCTTGTGGTGCCACTTACATTTAATAGGTGGTGGCCCTTTAAATGTACCCATCATCCCTACAAGCAACCTTTTAAAAGCTGATTACATGCAATTTCCTATCCCCTGCCTTCATGCTGAGCTCCCAACACCGGGCCCAGTATGGACTAAAGCTCGCCCACGCTATGTAAATTAATGCTGACCCACAGGTCCCAGGATGTAAGGATCTTCTCCTCCATGAGAAGAGCTGAGATCCAGGAGAGATGGAGCCATAAGATCCATGAATCAATGCACTGAAGTAGCGAGCTAGAATGAAATGAATAGGAACAGTCCGGTTAATGGGCAGAGGGCTCCATGTTTGTGGTTTTTGCTGAGGAATGGTAAATGATGCAGAAGGAATCTTGGAAAAGGAACGAGGAGAAGTTGGAAATAACATTTTAAAGAGGCAGGTGTTGCAATGTAACAATAGCACTGAGCTTTCGCAGATTATTTTGAAAGTGGCCTGAAGTACTGCAATGTGGAGCAGATGGGTAGAAAACTATCCATATGTTACATGCCTCTTGATGCTAAATTTAAACTAGATACAAATGAATACCACAGCACATTTATGGGATGATGATTTAATAGCATGATGCATGAGGTATATAGGACAATGTAAATACCTAGAGATCATATTCAACACAGATTATCCTAATTCTCTTTGTATGACCTGAACACGCTTTCATCATGTAAAGAATTTTTAAAATATGTTCCTGGTTTGTGGGCGTTGCTGGCAAGGCCAGCATTTATTGCCCATCCCTAATTGCCCTTGAGAAGGTGGTGCTGAGCTGCCTTCTTGAACCGCTGCAGTCTGTGTGGTGAAGGTACTCCCACACTGTTGTTAGGGAAGGAGTTCCAGGATTTTGACCCAGCGACGATGAAGGAACAGCCGATATACTTCCAAGTCAGGATGGTGCGAAACTTGGAGGGGAACTTGCAGGTGATGGTGTTTCCATGCACCTGCTGCCCTTGTTCTTCTAGGTGGTAGAGGTCGTGGGTTTGGGAGGGGCTGCCGAAGAAGCCTTGGTGAGTTGCTGCAGTGCATCTTGTAGATGGTACACACTGCAGCCACTGTGCGCCGGTGGTGGAGGGAGTGAATGTTTAAAGTAGTGGATGGGGTGCCAATCTAGCCAGCTGCTTTGTCCTGAATGTAAAGGATGTACAAAGCTCTTTGTAATACCCAAGATGTACTGCACATTAGATCAGGTCGATCTGTAAAGGTAGTACCTTTTTATGTCTAAAGTACATTTTGACATACTTTCCCCTTAAGGTCTCTGATCGCAAGGTTACACTCGACATGTCCATTGTGACCACTTCTACCAATTACTATTGCATTTTCAGGCAACAGGTAGCACATGTAATGTGGGATAATTATTGGCTGCTTGTACTTTAAGGTTTGGTGTAGTCATTTGTTTAGTAGATCATTACAGGTTTTAAAAAAGTGACTGGGTTTTTCAGCTTTAGTGCTCCTGGCAGCCCATAGGAGGGATTTCAACACTCCAGCCCATGATTTCCTGTCTGTTCAATTTCACTGGGTCTGGAAAAATCCCAGGTTGGAGTGTGTAAATTCACAACCTTTCCTCCCAGTCTGCACCAGGAATGCTGAACCCAATAGGTTTATCTATATTAGATTTTAAGAACACGTCCACTTTTATGACTAAACTACAGCCTATGCAATACGATCTCCTGTGAGCTCGTTTCACCCACCCAACTTCATCCCCACCACTTCCCCACTTTTATCATGAAGTTCACGAGGTCGATTTTCACAGCCTCTGCCAGCCAGAAACAGGGCCATGGTGCTCTGAAAATCACAGGGCTGAACTTACGGCCCCGTTCCCACTCCCAGTCCACCCACCGCCATTTTGTTTGGGGCCTTCGCGAGTTTCCTCGTAATATGCAAGGAGGCTCGTGAAGGCCCTGTGACTTCCATCAGACCCTGACGTCACTTTGAGATACCAATGGGCCTCGCGTGGAAGGGATTGCTGTGGGCAATCTCAGAAAAAACAGGGAAGGTAAATGTTTTTCAAAAAGATTCTTCCCACTCGCTACTGGTCCCTCTGTGTCCCTCTACCATGATTGCCTCCCCCAGCCCCACCCCATTGCATCCTGATCAGCTCCTGCTTATCTCAAGGGGGCTGGAATACAAAGAGGTGGGAATTATGTGACAGTTATATAAAGGTCTAGTTACACCCATTTAGAGTATTGCATTCAGTTCTGGGCACAGCATCTCAGGAAAGATATATTGGCTTTGGAGAAGGTGCAGTGCAGATTTACCAGAATGATGCTGGGGCTAACAGGGTTAAATTAAGGAGAGGTTGCATAGATTAGGCTTGTGGGGGGAGAAATTCGGTATAGCCCCGTTTGGAGCGCTAGTATTGGTGGTGCGCAAAGTTTAGCGCCAGGCACAATTTATCGCCACCTCGAGCGATATTGGGTAGCTGCGCCCCTGAAGGTGATTGTGGCGCTAAATCAGGCGCTGCACGATAGTCTTAAGGCGCTAACCTGGCGGCGCGACGCAATTTCTCCGCAGGCGGGTGCAGCGCAGGTGCTGTCAATTATCGATTTCAGCCAGACACGCTGGTGCCGGCCAGATCTTAAAGGGGCGGATCGATTATCATCTGCAGCCGCACCCTGCGCCTCGTAGGCCTCAAACTCGGCGGTAACCTACCTGTGGCGTCGACAACTGCATCAATATGGAGAGGGCCAGGGAGAGAGCGCAGCGCTTCAGCGAGGGGGCATTGGATGCTCTGGTTGGCGTGTTGGAGCGCAGATGATCTGTGCTCTACCCAGAGAATGGCAGGAGGCCTCAACACAGCGACTATCGCAGAGCTTGGAGGGAGGTTTCCCACAGAGTCACCTCCAGCAGCATGGTTCCCAGGACTCCTGTGCAATGCAGGAAGAAGTTAGCGACCTCACTCGGGTCGTCAGGGTGAGTGCCGTTTTCAGAATCATCTTCATCCCTCCATCTGCACCTCACTTTATGGCCAGAGGGTCTGCAAAGCCCCAATGGCCAGCTGTTATCTAGCACCCATGGCCCTTTCTGGAAACACACACGCACATTCAGCTCTGTGCATAATGTAAGGGCTAATCGACCATGGGAGGCATGTCATGCCAGATCAGGGCTGCATAATGTAAGGGCTAATCGACCATGGGAGGCATGTCATGCCAGATCAGGGCTGCAGGTTTCATCACACCCCGTCCTTTCTCTTGCAGGCCAAGCTGGCGAATAATAGACGGCAACAGCATCGGACCGGAGGAGGCCGGCCTCACCTGCAGACCCTTACAGACCTGGAGGAGCGAGTCCACCGGATTGTGGCAAGCCGGATGATTGGCCCCGTTGCCTCTGGAGATGCCGACCCCATTGTGGACAGCAATGGTAAGGTCATCACCTTTTTGACCTCTCTCCTTCCACTTGTTCCCCACACCAGCATGCTTTTTCACTCTCGAGCCAACTCAGAGCATTGCAGCACTCATGCATCCCTTGCTGCCACCCTGTCCTTTCGCTAAAGCCACTCTTGAACCTCCCTGCTTTCAGATGCTGCATCACCAGCTCGGGAGGCGGGCCCTCAAGCTGCCAGTGTGAGTGACTCTGGAGGCGACAAGGAGGAGGAAGCCGGACCATCCGTACGACCCTCAGGCGAGCCAGCCCATGCCCAGACTGGGGAGACGCCTTCCCTGGAGGGGAGCGGGGGGGAATGGCCTGAGGAGGATGCAGCTCCAGGACCCAGCGGCCTGCAGCAACGCGAGGGGGGTAGGGAAGCTCGGGGGCCGTCTCCCCGGAGGGCGAGTCGGGCCGCAAGTGCTGCTGCACAGAGCGCAGAAGAGGTGCGTGCCCTCGCAGAAATGAGCGCCCAGGCTGGGCTGAGGCACACTGAGCTCATGGCTGCAGTGGCAAGGATTCCCGACTCCATTGAGACACTGGCAAGGAGTGTCCAGGACTTCAGCGCATCACAGGCCTTCGGCGCAGCACTGGCAAGGATTCTCCAGGACTTCGGTGAAGCACTGGCACCTGCCATGCAAGTGCTGAGTGCTGCCACGCAGTCAGTGGCTGGTCTCATGCAGACGCAGATTGAGGCCACGCGAGCACTGACTGCTGCCACCCTCGCTGGAGCGGGCAGGATTCCCCGGGCCACAGCAGGCCAGCAATCTGTGCACTAGCCGATTGCTGCGCATGCTGCGGTGCTGCCCCGTCGGAGTGCCAGTGTGTCGGCTGACCAGGTTGCTGCTGTCCGCTCTCAGGATGACAGCATTCCTGATGCCACCACTGGCACTTCTCCACTGCAGCTGCCACCACCTGTAGGACAGACTGCTTCCGCCCATGCGGAGTTGGAGCAGTTAGCAGCCGGGCCCTCCAGGCCCAGAGCTGGTCCAGGCCGTACCTCAAGGGCATCTGCAGTCTCAGTTTCAGACAGTCAGCAGGCCTCCACCAGCCTTGCTGCAGCCACTGGGGTCCCATTACGGAGGAGCTGCAGGGCGGGAAGGGGGCAATTCCGCAAGGGAATTAGATCACCATCGAGGGGCAAAAAGTAGAAGGTGCTGCTAAATTATGTTATTTCTTTCATTCATGGCGGAGGATGTTGGTCTGAATGTTGGTTATGTTTTGGACATTGTCTCCAGGGTGTGAGAGACAGTTATGTTTTGGACATTGCCTCCAGGGTGTGAGAGACAGTTATGTTTTGGACATTGTCTCCAGGGTGTGAGAGACAGTTATGTGGCAGTCTATTTGTTTTGCTGTTTGTTTCCATTGCTTTGTCATGTGCGAAGGATGCACATTTTGTTATTTTGTTAAACAAAGAAGTTTATTTATTCACAATGTCCATGTCTGTTCTTTGCACTATTTTTTGCCTTGACCGGCTTAGGGGTAGCAGAACAGTTCCATTCATGTTCTTGGAATGACAGAAAGCATTCCCTCAGAGGGGCCTAGAAGTGACTTGCTATAAGCCTCTGATGGACGGCCCTTGCAGTTTGTGCCTCCCTCCTGTCTTGGTGCTCCTCCTCCTCCTCCTCTGCTGGTGCCTCAATGTCTGGTGGCATTGGCTGGGTCCTGAGGATTGCCAGGCTATGCAGCATACAACACACAACCACGAAGTGGGAGATTCGCTCAGGTGAGTACTGAAGGGCTCCTCCGGAATGGTCCAGACAGCGGAACCATTGCTTCAGCACGCTGATTGTGTGCTCAATGATGTTCCTGGTCGCTTGATGGCTCTCATTGTAACGTTCTTCAGCAGGGGTGCTGGGCAAACGGAGCGGGGTCATCAGCCAGGGGCAGAGGATAGCCCTTGTCCCCGAGAAGCCAGCCTCCTGGGTGAGCCGGGGCTTCGAAAAGGTCTGCCACAGAAGTCTGGCGCAGGATGAAGGCATCGTGGCTGCTGCCTGGAAAGTGGGCATTGATAGCAAGTATCAGCTGTCGGTGGTCACAGACCAGCTGCACATTCAAAGAATGGAACCCCTTTCGGTTGCGGAAATCCTCCGCATTCTCTAGAGGCGCCCGCAAAGCCACATGCATGCAGTCAATGGCGCCCTGCACCATGGGGAAGCCCACTATCCTTGCGAAGCCCTCTGCGCGCTCTCGCTGCTTGTCCGGGGTCATTGGGAAGGAGATGTACTGTCGTCTCCTTTTAAAGAGGGCATTAGTCACTTGACGGATGCAGCAATGCACTGTGAACTGTGAGATGTTGGCAATGTCCCCAGCAGTGGCCTGAAAGGAGCCGCTGGCATAGAAGCTTAGAGCCACAGTGATCTTCACAGCCACCGACAGAGATGTCCTGCACCTTAGTTGAGGCTGCAGATCTGGCTGAAGTAGGTGGCAGAGCTCAGTGACCACCTGCTTACTGAAGTGCAGCCTTCGGAAACACTGCTCCTCTGACATGTTAATGTACGAAAACTGTTGGCGGAATACCCTGGCAATGTAAAGTCTCATGTGCCGACGTCTGTAGGCCCTCCTCTGTCTGGCCATGCCTGCCACTCTATCCCTGCATCTCTGTGCCCTGTCAGTTTGATTGAGAAGGACGATGTTGCCATCCAATGCATCCCCCATAGTAACTGCGCACTGAAAGTTATGCCGGTTGAGAAGCTTACCAACTGCAAAGTAATGTTCAGAAGGCTAAAGTTCCTCAGCCAGCGCTGGCTCCCTGCAGAAATGGCTCTCCGCTTCTCTCTGAGCAACTCTCTCTCTCTCTCACAGAAGGTGTGGTCCAAAAATGGCTACCACTAACAATCCAGGAAGAATCCCCTTTAAATAGCGCCCCCCCCCCCCGGCCCGACAGCGACTGGGAAATGTTCAAGGTAACCTGTCCTTGTTAACGCCAAGTGGAACGGAGGGGGGCGCCACTGAATTTCCAGTCCGGGGCGCCCCAAGGGCATTGCGCAATGAAATGACGTCATGATCTGCGTGCGCCGGTGAGCGGGCGCAACGTTTTAGCGCCGGCGCTAAATGTCCGCTCAATTTGGGAAGAGGCGCAGGGTTCACCACGCCCGGGTGCTAGTTGGTTAGCACCCCACTTCTCGACAGCTTTAGGCGCTAATGGGTGGCGCAACCAACCGAATTTTTCCCCCGTAGTCCCTTGAGTATAGAAGATTAAGGGGTGAGCTAATTGCGGTGTTTAAGATGATTAAACGATTTGATAGAGTATGTAGAGAGAAACTTTTTCTTCTGGTGGGAGAGTACAGAACAAGAATCGATCAAGAATAACCTTATAATTAGAGATAAACCATTCAAGGTTGATGTTAGGAAACATTACTTCACAGAAAGAGTATTGGAAATCTGGAACTCTGTCCCCGCAAAAAGCTGTTGAGGCTGGGGGTCAATTGAAAATTTCAAAACTGAGATTGATAGATTTTTGTTCGGTAAGGGTATTAAGGGTTACAGAACCAAGGCAGGTAGATGGAGTTAAGATACAGATCAGCCGTGATCTCATTCAATGGTGGAGTAGGCTGGCCCCCGATTGGTGGGCAGCCTTTGAGCGTGGGTTCAGCGCTCGCGGTTTGCCATGCATATTGAAATAAGGCCCGACCATTGAAGAGGCAATTGAGCCTTTTGGTGAGGGCATTGGGTGGGCAGTGGGATTGCACTTCTCACCACCCTCCCAATGTGTCCCCCCACCCCAAAAGGTAAAATCGATCCTCCGCAGGTCTAATGTGACGCTAGAGATTTCCCTGTGAATGCTGGACCTGTACCTAAAGGTTTATACAAGATCCCTGCGCTCATGAACTGAACAGCACACCTCTGCAGAGGTGGAAGAAAGCCATTCTACCAATTCACTATCGCCTATTTTACACTACTGCCCAAGACCAATTAACCCCCACACTCCCCCCCCCCCCCCCGCCATAAACGCTTAATATGCTGCTGAAATACAAGCGAGCATAATGTAACAATGTGGCAACAACATCAAATGGAGGAAGAAGACTACGGCACCAATTTTCCTCCCTTCCCCAAGGTCGGCTTCCTGACATAGGTGAGTATCCCAATGTGAGCCTGTCAGACTTTATTTTAATGAGCCTGGCCCCAGGAACTCTGCTGGGATCAAGGGTGCAGGCCAGGGCAGGCAGAAGTTCCACCTTGCTAAAGTCACATCACTCAGGAAGAAAATCAGCTCTGCAATGTCTAACTCAATCCTCGCTCCTCCACCTCTGGCCGCTTGCACATCCTCGATTTCCACCGCTGAACCATTGATGGCGGTGCCTTCAGCTGCCCAGGCTGTGGAATTCCCTCGCTAAACCTCTCCAGCCTCTCTACCTCTCTTTCTCCTCCTTTAAGATGCTCCTTAAAACCTACCTCTTTGACCAAGCTTTCGGTCCTAATATCTCCTTATGTGGCTCGGTGTCAAATTTGGTCTGCTAACGTTCCTTGGGCTATTTTTACTACGTTAAAGGTACGATATAAATGCAAGTTGTTGTTCTTGTTTAACATTAATTTTGCTCGGTTTGGCGAATGGTGGAGCCTGCTGAATTAAGCTTATGTAGGGAAATGAAGTGTTATTCTGGTTGAGCACGTTGGCTGAAGACTAGTTGCTAACCTGCTGTGCTTGACTTAATGAGCCGTTTCTGTCCTTCTCGTCCATCCAAAGCTGATGATGAAAAGTAAATTCCCCAAGAGAGTCAGATCCTGAGGCTTTCAGACCCCTTTTACATTCATGCAGCACGTAAATGAAATGTAATTTTCTTTTCTCATTTTACTGAGCTTCTAAACTAATGGATGACCCCTGAGGAGTGTGGTACATTGACAAACAAATCTTGACCAAAACACAAAAAATCAGAAAAGGCTTTGTTGACACTGACAATTTACTCACAATTCACTCACTGAGATTGGACAGTCTCAATGCTTTTTTTTTAAATGGCAGTGGAGCTACAAATTAATCATGTGTATAATTCGACACCAATTTAAAAATCTTAGCCAGAAAGATGACTGTGTGAAATTACAATGGACTGTGTTAAATTACAATGGTGTGTATGAAATTATAAGTGTACTGTCCTTCTGCTTTTAAGGTTTAGAGATACTGAAGCAATGTGCATAGACCTGTACATGCCTGTCGAGTTTTACACTGCATCAAATCTGTTTCATGCCTAATCTAAGAAGGGCCTGATGGGTTCAAGCAGGTTAAATGTTCTGCTTCTCGTTGTTAGTATGACAATCCAAAAATCACAAGAAGAAGCTGTTGAAATTCCTTTACATTCCTACATTTTTGTATTATAATTAGATCTCGCTGCAATTGTGTGCAGTTTTGGTCGCCTTATCTGAGGAAGGATGTTCTTGCCATGGAGGGAGTGCAGCGAAGATTCACCAGGCTGATACCTGGGATGGCGGGAATGATGTATGAGGAGAGATTGGGTCGATTGGGCTTATACTCGCTGGAGATTAGAAGAATGAGAGGGGATCTCATTGAAACTTATAAAATTCTAACAGGACTGGACAGACTAGAAGCAGGAAGGATGTTCCTGATGGCCAGGGAGTCCAGAACCAGGGGTCACAGTCTAAGGATAAAGGGTAAGCCATTTAGGACAGAGATGAGGAGGAATTTCTTCACCCAGAGAGTGGGGAACATGTGGAATTCTCTACCACAGAAGGCAGTAGAGGCCAATTCATTAAATATATTCAAGAAGGAGTTAGATATATTTCTTAAGGCTAAAGGGATCAAGGGATATGGAGAGAAGGCAGGGACCGGGTACTGAATTTGGATGATCAGCCATGATCTCATTGAATGGCGGAGCAGGCTCGAGGGGCCGAATGGCCTACTCCTGCTCCTATCTTCTATGTTTCAATCTGAATGGACAATATTTGCCTTAGAAGAACCTAAGAAATGCAAGCTACTAGCTGGTCTATCTGGTCAGGTCACTCCACTCCCGATTGGTTTAACTTGAATGATTCGCTCAATTGAGCTGGTTTCTCCGACCCTTCAGAAGCTATGGCATTATGGTTAAATTATAATATTACCACTCTATTCCTCCATACCTGATCTCCAAAACAATTTGGCCTCATTTACTTGATGCCATGACTGTCAGTAGTACAATGTAGTAGACTGATTATATTCCATATTGAAATGTTACAGTAACAGAGTAATGCTTTGGGAAGAAGGAGCTCAATGGTCCATGTCGCCCACCCTTTCACATCTTCCATCAGGTTCTTTATCATAATATTGGAACTAATAGCTCTCCATTGCCTTTACTAATAGGCATTGATCCAGCTCTTTTTATTACTTGCAATGGTTTTCTGTTCCTACTGGTAACCTGTTCCTCAATTCTGTCATTCCACTCACTTAAAAATTGTCTGCATTTCCTATTTTCCTTTGACACTCTCCCCTCGAAGTCTCCCCTGAAGAGCTGGACAAATTAGAGGTACTGTATTTAAACTTTAAACTCTATCCCCAGTCCTTGAATCTTGAGCATGACAGAATAAATGTCCAGAATCCAAATATTCTATTCCCGTGGAAATCATGAAGAATTATATCAAATCTCATCCCAGGGTAGACAATTGTACCTGATAATTCAGCCCTTTTAGTTCAAGAATCATCCTTGCAGCACTCCTTCTAACAATTCTGCATCTTTCTGTAATACAGTACATTAAAATGAACACAATACCTCATCAAGGCCAGATACAAATTCAGCATAGACTTCAAAGAGAAGCCGAGGAAGGATCCAGTCAAAGAGCAATATAGGGAGAGGCTGGTTAAAGAGCAGTGTAGGAAGAAATGTCTATGTCACAACCACTAGTTATGCTTCCCATTTTGTTTGCTTTCTTGACTGGCGACAAAAACTGAATCAACAGTTTTAATGAACATCCATTGAAATCCCCAGATCTCTTTTCTGTTCTATCAGCCCCAGCGTGTTTTTATTTAATGTGTGCTCCACATTCTCATTCCTTCTATCTAATTTCTACCTACCTGTGTTGAACTGCATCTGCCATCTATCTGCCCATTAATGTGGCCTATCCCAATCCCATTGGATTATCACACAATGGTTAATGGAGAGAAAACAGAGAGTAGGAATAAACGGGTCATTTTCGGGTTGGCAGGCTGTAACTAGTGGGGTACTGCAAGGATCAGTGCTTGGGCCTCAGCTATTCACAATCTACATCAATGATTTGGATGAGGGGACCAAATGTAATATATCCAAGATTGCTGATGACATAAAGCTCATGTAAGTTGTGAGGAGGATGCAAACAGGCTGAAAGGGGATATAGACAGGTTAAGTGAGTGGGCAAGAACATGGCAAATGGAATGTAATGTGGAGAAATATGAAGTTATCCACTTTGGTAGGAAAAATAGAAAAGCAGAGTATTTTTTAAATGGTGAGAGATTGGGAAAATGTTGTTGCTCAGAGGGACCTGGGTGTCGTCGTACATGAATCACTGAAAGTTAACATGCAGGTACAGCAAGCAATTAGGAAAGCAAATGGTATATTGGCCTTTATTACAAAAGAATTTGAATACAAGAGTAAAGACGTCTTACTGCAATTATATAGGGCCTTGGTGAGACCACACCTGGCGTATTGTGTACAGTTTTGATCTCCTTACCTAAGGAAGGATATACAGTACTTGCTATAGAGGGAGTGTAACGAAGGTTCACCAAACTGATTCCTATGAGGAGAGATAAGAACATAAGAACATAAGAAATAGGAGCAGGAGTAGGCCAATTGGCCCCTCGAGCCTGCTCCACCATTCAATAAGATCATGGCTGATCTGATCCTAACCTCAAATCTTCTATCACTCTGCATCCACCCGAACCCATGTGATCTCCCAGGAGAGGCGAAAAACCAGATAAAGACCCAATGGCCAATTTGGGAGAAAAAAATCTGGGAAATTCCTCTCCGACCCATCTAGGCGATCGAAATTCTTCCAGGAGATCACTCTGTCCCTATATTTTCTACAATACTTACCTTCTGTAAAGACGATCTCCACCCCAGCCAGGAACAGGAATAAAACCATCTCCTGAAATCTAACAGAATTAGAACACAGTAGGAGCAGAACAAGGCTACACGGCCCCTGGGCCCGCTCCACTACCCACAGGGCCATGACCATTCCGAACCCAGACTCATGTCCAATTTCCTACCCGCTCCCCGTAACCCTTTATTCCCTTTACTTCTAGGAAACTATCTATTTCTGTTTTAAATTTATTTAATGATGTAGCTTCCACAGCTTTCTGGGGCAGCAAATTCCACAAACCTACCACCCTCTGAGTGAAGAAGTTTCTCCTCATCTCAGTTTTGAATGAGCAGCCCCTTATTTTAAGATTATGCCCCCTAGTTCTAGTTTCACCCATCATTGGGAACATCCTCACCGCATCCACCCGATCAAGCCCCTTCACAATCTTATATGTTTCAATAAGATCGCCTCTCATTCTTCTGAACTCCAATGAGTAGAGTCCCAATCTACTCAACCTCTCCTCATATGACCACCCCCTCATCCCCGGGATTAACCGAGTGAACCTTCTTTGTACTGACTCGAGAGCAAGTATGTCTTTTCTTAAGTATGGACACCAAAACTGTATGCAGTATTCCAGGTGCGGCCTCACCAATACCTTGTACAACTGCAGCAATACCTCCCTGTTTTTATATTCCAACCCCCTAGCAATAAAAGCCAACATTCCATTGGCCTTCTTAATCACTTGCTGCACCTGCATACTAACTTTTTGAGTTTCGTGCACCAGGACCCCCAGATCCCTTTGTACTACAGTACTTTCCAGTTTCTTGCCATTAAGATAATAACTTGCTCTATGATTTTTCCTGCCAAAGTGCATAACCTCACACTTTCCAGTATTGTATTCCATCTGCCAAATCTCTGCCCACTTACTTAGCCTGTCTATGTCCCTTTGCAGGTTTTTTATGTCCTCCTCACTCACTACTTTCCCTCCCATCTTTGTATCATCTGCAAACTTTGATATGTTACACTCGGTCCCCTCCTCCAAATCGTTAATATAGATTGTAAAGAGTTGGGGACCCAGCACTGACCCCTGCGGAACACCACTAGTTACTGGTTGCCAATCTGAGAACGAACCATTTATCCCAACTCTCTGCTTTCTGTTAGAGAGCCAATCCTCCACCCACGCCAGAATATTACCCCCAATCCCGTGATTTTTTATCTTGAGCAATAATCTTTTGTGTGGCACCTTGTCAAATGCCTTTTGGAAGTCTAAATACACTACGTCCACTGGTTCCCCTTTATCCACCCTGTATGTTACTTCCTCAAAAAACTCAAGCAAATTTGTTAAACATGACTTCCCCTTCATGAAACCATGCTGAGTTTGCCCTATTAAATTATGTTTATCCAAATGTCCCGTTACTGTCTCCTTAATAATGGACTCTAACATTTTACCAACCACAGATGTTAGGCTAACAGGTCTATAGTTTCCAGCCTTCTGCCTACTACCCTTTTTAAATAAGGGTGTTACATTAGCAGTTTTCCAATCTGCCAGGACCTTTGCTGAGTCCAGTGAGTTTTGGAAAATTATTACCAATGCATCCACAATCCCTACCGCTACTTCCCTCAAGACCCTGGGATGCAAGCCATCAGGTCCTGGGGATTTATCCGCCTTGAGTCCCATTATTTTACCAAGTACCACTTCCTTAGTGATTTTAATCGTATTTAGTTCCTCCCCCCCTAGAGCCCCCTGTTTGTCCAGTGTTGGGATATTCTTAGTGTCCTCTACTGTAAAGACTGATACAAAATAATTGTTCAGTGTTTTTGCCATCTCCATGTTTCCCACCATTAATTTCCCGGTCTCATCCTCTAAGGGACCAACATTTACTTTAGCCACCCTTTTTCTTTTTATATAACTATAGAAACTTTTACTGTCTGTTTTTATATTTTTTGCTAATTTACTTTCATAATCTATCTTCCCTTTCTTAATCAATCTTTTTGTTATTTTTTGCTGTCTTTTAAAGACTTCCCAATCTTCCATCCTCCCACTAGATTTGGCTACCTTATATGCCCTTGTTTTTAGTCGGATACTATCCTTAATTACTTTACTTAGCCACGGATGGCTATCTTTTCTTTTACACCCTTTTTTCCTCAGTGGAATATATTTTTTTTGGAAGTTGTAAAATAACTCCTTAAATGTACACCACTGGTCATGTACCGTCTTACCCTTTAATCTATTTTCCCAGTCCACTCTAATTAATTCCGCTCTCATACCTTCATAGTCTCCTTTATTCAAGCTCAGCACGCTTGTTTGAGATCCAACCTTCTCACCCTCTAATTGAATATGGAACTCAACCATGTTATGGTCACTCATTCCAAGGGGATCCTTTACTAGGACATTTTTAATTAATCCTGTCTCATTACACAGGACCAAATCTAAGGTTGCTTGCCCCCTGGTCGGTTCAGTTACATACTGCTCAAGAAACCCATCCCTAATACACTCAATGAACTCTTCCTCAAGGCTGCTCTGTCCAATTTGATTTGTCCAGTTAATATGATAATTAAAATCCCCCATAATTATAGCTGTTCCCTTATTACAAGCCTCAACTATTTCCTGATTAATACTCCGTCCAACAGAGATTGAGTAGATTAGGCCTATATTCTCTAGAGTTTAGAAGAATGAGAGGTGATCTCATTGAAACATACAAAATTCTTGCAGGGCTTGACAGGGTAGATGCAGGGAGGATGTTTCCCCTGGCTGGGGAGTCTAGAACTAGGGGGTCACAGTCTCAGAATAAGGGGTCGGCCATTTAGGGCTGAGATGAGGAGAAATTTCTTCACTCAATGGGTTGTGAATCTTTGGAATTCTCTACCCCAGAGGGCTGTGGAGGCTCAGCCGTTGAGTATATTCAAGACAGAGATCGATAGCTTTTTGAATATTAAGGGAATCAAGGGATATGGGGATAGGGCAGGAAAGTGGTGTTGTGGTAGAAGATCAGCCACGTCCTTATTGAATGGCGGAGCAGGCTCGAGGAGCCAAATGGCCTACTCCTGCACCTATTTCTTATGGTTTTATCCAATTTGGCATCACCTGCAAACACGGACATCTTGGACAATATTCCATCTTCTAATTCATTTATAAAAAATTCCAAACTACAGCTGCCCCAAAACAAGCCTGAAGGTTCCACTGGCAACCAGTTTCCACTCTGACACCTCGCCACCTATCGCTGCCACACTTTGCCATCTACCTTTTGGCTATGTATCAATCCAGCCCAATACTTTGACATCTATCCCATGGGCATGCGCCTTATGAATGGGTCTGTTATTTTTGGAAAGTTTCAAATACTTTCCTAAACTACAGGTATATAATGTACAACACATCATCCCCCATTTGGAAATAAAATGAAAATGCACTCTAAGAGAAGGGCAGGTCAATGCAGATGGTGTGAGATAAATTAAAGATGCATTAAACCAAAATATACCTTGGAGTAAAACTCAACGTAAAAAGATAAAAGTTAAGCAGGCTTTGTGTTAATTGCTTTATTTATTGACATACCGCTAATTTGCATCCATTTCAGAATTTGTACTGAACATTTAAGCTAATTCTTCCTGAGCCAGTAATATGTTCTGCAAGTGTACGCCTTCCCTCCAGAGCTGAATAAATTAGAGTCATTTTAAACAGTGCCTTTACATACACATAGAGATCTCCCCCTTGCTCTGAGAGACAGATGGTGTTGATGGCTACGGTCGAGAGATAACACCAGGCCATCTGTTATTCTTTGGCGAACCCCAGCTTTTTTAAGTCTTCAAACCTCTAGGAGAAAAAATGACAAAATAACAAGGACAAGGGATAGCATGTTGAGAAGATGCAGCTAGCAGCGGCGCTAGAAGTTTATTCCATAATCATGCAGGTTATCCATTGCACAGACATCATGATGCCTCTGACAACGGCATGACTGTATCGTCAGATGGGGCACTGGCATATTATCCATTGAATTCCCTTATGTTGTGTTCCCAATCTGTGCTGTGGTGAAATGTTCTTTGCAAGAGAAGATCAGAAGATGCCAACCACACATCCCTGGTTAAAGACTGATATTAGTGCAGATCAGGGTTTAAGTTGCTGGCTTCTTCTTGTGATTGAGATAGGGTATGTGACAGAAAAGAAACCAAGAAAAGCACAAGAGGGCTATATATTTTTTTATTAAACAACGTGGTACCTTTTTTGTGCTGTGTTTGTTTATTTTAATACTGTACAAGGCAAATATCATAGAGTGGAACTCCTTTATCATATACCATCTGTTTTAGGTACCTTAGCCAGATATTGAACTGTGGCAGTGGCACTGCTGTACCATTTAATGTTAAGAAGTGTTTGGTTATTAAAGAAATGTTGTATTTATTCCAAACTCTAAAGGGAGGGATGGATGGATCGTTAGTGCAATAGACACAGATTTTTACCGCCACTAATGAAAGATTAGTACCAGCCACATAATGCCATAGGCGGGAGATGCTCATATTTATCGGAGGTCTTTGTAATGAGAGAAGCGAGTGCTTCGTGTTCAGCAATGTATCTGAGCTTTGGGAGTGTACCTTGTCAAGTGATAGCTCGGTAAATTCACTGCTGGGAGTTTGATTAAACAGGGATGACAAACCCTACACGACATCATTCAGTTTATAAGTCAGTTACGTTACCTGTTTTGTGTCAATCCAAAATGATTTGGGATACACTCGGGCACACAATCGGAAGCATAACTCAGATCGCATTTCAACCATTTGACTTCGGACAGCAATGTGGCCAGACCTGTGAGTCAACCCAGGAGGTAGTCTGGTATCACTTGGGCTTCACATTGGCTGAACTTGAAATGGCAAACTTGCACAATACCGAGTTTGAAAAGAAATTCCCAGGTGGAGTTTTTCGAAGTTCCTTTTGAATGATAAGAGATCAGCAACAGTATCTGCTTTCCGAAGCTGGTTGAAGCGCACACATATAGAACTTGGTTGTCTCTGAGCTCAGCGTGATGTTGGAGCCAGCAGCATAACGTGACCTCACATCAGAGGTAGTACAGGAAACTCTCTTTTACTCGGCACCTAAAAAAATATATATCCGGAAATCTCTCTTAACCGGCAAAGTTCAGGAGTAGGTTCAGGTAAGTTTTACTATATATTAGTGGCCGTGTAACCGGGGTTCCTGGATCTGTGGCCGTGTAGCCGGGACTCCTGCACAAGTGCCGTGTAACCGGGGCTCCTGCACCTGTGGCTGTGTATGGGGCTCTCGTACCTTGGTAAGTATATCTCTCTGTAATCCGGACTTTTTGATCAACCGGCACCACACCGGTCCCGTCGGTGCCAGATAAAAAAGTATTTCCTGTATAACGATTAGTGAACTTTGATCCACGCGCGGAGCAGCCTGTGGAGATCATGGGCATCACCTTATCCTGCACAACACTGGAATAAGAGTTGAAGTAGTCTTGTGAGTGCTGAATATCCTGTCATGTGCTTGTTTATCTCTTCTTGTTTTCTGATTAATGTGCAGTGAATGAATAGGATCAGGCAGCAAAATTGTTTTGAAACAATTAATTAAGTGACATTCATGCTTTCATGTAGATCTCTTTCTCCCCTCACACTCCCCCACCCCCCCCCCCGACTCAACACATATTATTTCACTTGTAGTGACATGCTCTTCACAGATAATTACATGGTACTGACTATGTGTTTGCTGTCACTTTAAGGAAAATGCTTAGCAGAATTTGCATGTTGAATTCTATAACCTTGGGTGTCTGCATAAAAGACAATCTAATTGAATAGCAAAATACTGCGGATGCTGGAAATCTGAGATAACAACGGGAAATGCTAGAAACACTCAGCAGGCCAGGCAGCGTCTGTGGAGAGAGAAACAGATTTAACGTTTCAGGTCTGTGACCCTTCGTCAGAACTGGTAGAAGTTGGAGATGTAACAGGTTTTAAGCAGGTGCAGAGGCAGGGAAAGGGGGTGTGCGGGGGGGCAGGGGGGGGAGCGGAGGAGAGGAAGGAACTAAAGGCACAGTCTGTGCTAGGATTGAACTCAGGAGCGATAAAATGTCGCAAATGAGGATGGCAGAATCATCAACAGCTGCCGCCTGAAAAAATGGGGGGGTTATAGTGTGAAATTGTTGAACTCAATGTTGAGTCTGGAAGGGTGTAAAGTACCTAATCGAAAGATGAGGTGCTGTTCCTTGAGCTTGCGTTGAGCTTCATTGGAACAGTGTAAGAGGCCGAGGACAAAGAGGTCAGAGTGCGAGTGGAGGGGAGAATTAAAGTGACAAGCGACTGAAAGCTCGGGGTCACCCTGAAACGGTAACTCTGTTTCCCTCTCCACGGATGCTGCCTGGCCCGTTGAGTGTTTCCAGCATTTTCTGTTGTTATTTCAGACAATCTAATTGGTTGTTTACCATTGATATAAAGGCAGGATATTTTGACCTTATAATGAGCATGGCATTTTGGCATGTTTCATTGACGTCCACTGTTTTTAACTTTACTAATGTAAGTCTCAGTGAATTGTGGTGAATGAATGCTGTAAGTGATCCATTTTTGAATGAGAATTAGAAAGGGGTTAAAGGAAGGAGCTAACTTTTTCTTGTGAAACTGGGGGTTGATTTTCCTCTCTGGATGCCGACAGATGCTGCATACCTAAGCTCTGCTGCACCTTTCAGGGGAGACCGTGCTCAACCCAAGCCGTTTGCATGGCTTAGGCGCAGACCTAACCGAGGCAGGAGAGCGGGGCTGCAGAGGCCGATTGCATTCAATCTCCACCCTCGTTTCTTCTTCGCTGTGGCCTGGAAACTGAGAATTGGCCAGGCACAACAAAGAGGAAAAAGGGAACAGTCAAGGCCCATAGTGCTGGACACCAGCAAGGTTGAAGAGAGGGTAGTAGCAGAGATGATGAGGTAAATAAAATAGTGGCTAAGTGATGCGAAGATAGGGGAACTTAGGTTTTCTAATCGGGGTTATTGTAACAACATTGTTAGACAAGGAATGACAGGGGAAGATTTCTTCTGTGTACCAGTTGTGGTGAAATTGGTAAACCTATTTATAAATAGCAAATGTATGATCTATTTGCATCAGCGCACAAGGGATATTGGGGGAAAAATTCAGTATCGCCCCATTTGGGGCGCCATTATCGGCTGTGCGCAAAGTTTAGCGCCTGGCGCTAATTATCGCCTCCGACAGCAAACTTGGCTTTTATCGCCCCTGGAGGTGATTGGAGCGTTAAATCAGGCGCTTCACACCTGTCTTAAGGCGCAAAGGCCGAGCAGCGAGGCGCTACCTCAGAGCGCTGGCGAAGCAAGGAAGGGCAGATCAAAATGAACCTGCAAAGTGCTGCTCAGTACTCAAAACTCCTTCACACAGCGTTGAATCTCTCCAGAAGTCTCTCTCTCTTTCTCTCTCAGAATGCGTGGTGCAAAAATGTCACCAACAAAAAAAGGCAGGAAGTGGTCACCTTTAAATAGCGCTCCCCCAGTCCCTTTCTGACTGCAAAACGCTCCCCTCAACCTGTCGTTGCTAGCGGCAGGCGGTAAGGCAAGGGGCGCCACTCAGTATCCGGTCCCGGGCGCTACTGGGGCGTTGCGCACTCAACTGGCGTCATGATCTGCCGGAGCAGGAGATCATGGCGGTAATGTTTAGCACTACCGCAAAATGTCTAGTTAATTTTGCGAGCGGCGCAAATGACGCCACGCGTGGGCGCTAGTTGCTTTGCACCCCATTAGCACCCTCTTGAGGCGCTAATGGGAGGCACAAACAACTGAATTTTCCCCCCATTATCTCCAAAAGTTTTTAGCAGGGATCAATCCAGTTGAAGAATATGTAATCCCCCTCCATGTATTTGGAATCCAACCTCATGTGTAGCTCAGATCCGAAAACAAAGCAAGTCGATCTTTGGGCTTCATAGAACTCCCCTCATCCCCCTCAATGTCATGTAAATAACTTTAAAGCATAGTTAATATGCGAACATACGAAAAAGTGCATCACAATATATACACACTCCACCCCACCCATATGATCTCCTGGGAGAGGTGAAAAATCAGATTAAAAACCCAGGCCAATTTGGGGGAAGAGAATCTAGGACATTCCTCTACAACCACCCCGGCACCATCCCCCACCTCCCCCGCCCCCCAACACAGGCAATTAAATGTATACCAGGATGTAACTCTGGCCCAAATAATTCTATGCTGTAGCTACCTTTAGTACAAGGGGAGCTCTGCCCCAGTCAGATTAGGGCAAGCTTACTGTCATATCAAATGCAGTCAGTGAGTATGAAGAGGTAGGAATCATATTGGAAGGCCACAGCAAGAGCGTGCTCAATGCTTTGCTGGGTAAGCAGTGGGATAGCAGAGCTACAGTCTTGGTCAGGGCTCAGTGTTAGCTTGTTAATACCGGCTGCTTTGTTTGCTAGGCTTTAGAGGGTAGCCCTATGTAATTTGTAGTTCTAGCTGAGAACCTGTGGGTCTTCTGTCATGTAATAAGCTCCACTGAATCATGGCAAGGCTATATAAATGCAGCAAAGTGTTATCAAGGTATTTTAAAGCCTTTGCAATGCTCATTTGGGACTGTCCCAATTGATGGCTTGTTTTATGAGTAGGTCACTATATGAGTAATAACTCCTAGAAATCAAGACTTACCTATAGTTCAGACCTTGTATTTCTCTTTACATCATTACTTTAAAAAAGTTATGTCTACATGGCTACATCATGTTTTCATCTATTTCTTCTTTGTTTTCATATTTCTTTCCTCTCTTCCTGAAAGATGATTCAACTGACACCAAGAGCCCTCTGTATATTATCTAAATGGTCATTCATCATGTGAGAGCCTTTATTGTGAGTTCTGGAGGGTTATTTAACTATGGGCATCATAGACATGGCCAATCCTGTCTTCAACCAATGCCCATCCACACATTTCCAGTAAGGGGTTACTGGATAGTGATCAGTATTGGGAACTCTGCCTGATTGTATCCCCCTTCCTGGCTCAGTAGCATTATACGCAACTGTGGTTCCGCTTCTTTGCCCCCATCTCAAATTGACTAATTCAGCAAGGACCATTAAACAAACCTGGGCTCTCCCCTCTCTAATATGGCTCAGTACCACATTGGCTGTTGTATTTACTTGCCCAATCAATAGTCTGTATTTGTCCTTTTATTGTACAATAATGGTTGGTCCACTCTAGTGGGTGAAAAAGGTCCCATGGCAACAACAACAATAACCACTTGCATTTATAAAGCACCTTTAATGTAGTAAAACATCCCAAGGCGCTTCACAAAATTTGACACCAAGCCACATAAAGAGCTAGTAGGACAGATAACCAAAAGCTTGGTCAAAGAGGTAGGTTTTAAGGAGCGTCTCAAAGGAGGAGAGAGAGCGAGAGAGGCGGAGAAGTTTAGGGAGGGAATTCCAAAGCTTAGGGCCGAGGCGGCTGAAGGCACGACCGCCAATGGTGGAGCGATGAAAATCGGGGTTGCGCAAGAGGACTGAATTGGAGGAGCACAGAGATCTCGGAGGGTTGTAGGGCTGGATGAGGACACAGAGATTGGGAGGGGCGAGGCCAAGGAGCGATTTGAAAACAAGGATGAGAATTTTAAAATTGAGGCATTGCCAATGTAGGTCACCGAGCACAGGGGTGATCGGTGAACAGGACTTGGAGCGAGTTAGGATAGAGTCAGGCAGAGTTTAGGATCAGCTTAAGTTTATGGAGGGTGGAAGATGGGAGGCCGGCCAGGAGAATATTGGAAAAGGCAAGTCCAGAGTTAACAAAGGCATGGATGAGGATTTCAGCAGCGGATGACCTGAGGCAGGGATGGAGTCGGGAGATGTTACAGAGGTGGAAGTAGGCAGTCTTGGTGATGGAATGGATATGTAGTCGGAAGCCCATCTCAGGGTCAAAGACGACACCAAGGTTGCGAACGGTTTGGTTCAGCCTCAGACAGTTGCCACGGAGAGGGATGGAGTTGGTGGCTAGGGAACGGCGTTTGTGGCGGGGACCAAAGACAATGGCTTCGGTCTTCCCTATATTTAGTTGGAGGAAATTTTTGCTCATCCAATACTGGATGTCAGACAAGCAGTGTGACAAATCAGAGACAGTGGAGGAGTTGAGAGAGGTGGTGGTGAGGTAGAACTGGGTGTCATCAGCGTACATGTGGAACCTGATGCTGTGTTTTTGGATGATGTCGCTGAGGAGCAACATATAGTTGAGAAATAGGAGGAGGTCAAGGACAGATCCTTGGGGGACTTGAGAGGTAACGGTGCAGGAAAGGGGAAAGAAGCCATTGTAAGATTACTTTTCTCTCTTGTTCAGTATAAAAAAGGCTAACAAAATCAAGCATGACACTATAGTTATATTCTAACTTCAAAGAATTTAATTTGACATTCAACGTGACAGTTTGTACCAGAAAGAAAGCAGTAACTTTTCATCCAGTCTTTTTCTTTCTAGCAAGCATAACTCAAGATAAACTTAGGAACATAGGAACAGGAGTAGGCCATTTAGCCCCTCGAGCCTGTTCTGCCATTCAATGAGATCTTGACTGATCTGCGACCTAACTCCATATACCCATCTTTGGCCCATATCCCATAATACCTTTGGTTAAGAAAAATCTATGGGGGAAAAATTGGATTGGTTTGCACCTCCTCTAGCGCCCGGGCATGGCGCCACTAACGCCTCCCGTGAAATTCAGCGAGAGGTTAGCGGCGGCAGTAGTCGGTAGCGCCCCGTGGTGTCATTGCCGTGCGCAGCGCTCCGCTTGCACCCCAGCCACAAGCTTCCCTTGTGCCCCCTGACCTATCGCCGGACGATATGTCTGACAGGATCAGGGGGTATTTCTGCAGTGGCGGCGGTGCAACTTAAAGGGCAGGTGTCAGGCGGACATTTTTATTTTGGCCGACTGCAAGCACTTTACCCCTTTCCCTTTCTTATGCGGGGTGCCGGCTGCGATTACTCAGCCCTGCACTCCTCTTGAGTGCCGGGCTGTTTTCACCCACCCCGCTCCCCAGTGGTCCAGCAGGGCCCCTCCACTTTAATCCCGTAGCGCCGCGAACTTCAGTAGTAGCGCCCCACCTCCTGCTTGGGGCGCTACTACTGCATTTACGGCAGAGGGGCGCTAACATTTTCAGGGCGCTAAAATGAGTGCCCCCGGCGACATTAGCACCCCAAAGTGAGCGCCACCCAATTTTTCCCACCATCAATCTCAGATTTAAAATTAGCAATTGATCTAGCATCAATTTCCATTTGCGGAAGAGAGTTCCAAACTTCTTGTGTGTAGAAGTGTTTCCTAATTTCACTCCTGAAAGGTCTGGCTCTAATTTTTAGACTATGCCCCCTAGAATCCCCAACCAGCTTAAATAGTTTCTCTCTATCTATCCTATCTGTTCCCCTTAATATCTTGAAAACTTTGATCAAGTCACTCCTTAACCGTCTAAATTCCAAGGAATACTGTTAGATCCGTGTATCTTAATGTTGTGTCCTTCAATAATCAGACAACAGACTGCAGGAACGATCAACAGGTGTTTACTGAATGAGAGTTACTCTAGAACTAACTGTACAGATCACTACTCAGGGTTTATATACAGGTGTGGTCACTGCCAGTACTACAGTATACAGGAGCTGTAAAAAGTAGTTCTCCCCTTAAAGGTACATACATTACAATTCCTCCCCTTTTAGATTAACAGTACCATAACACTCATTTAACAATTAAATATCAAACTAATTACAATTAACACTTTTAACACGCAACATTAGCTGAAAATAGTCTATTTATAAATTCAGTCTTTGGGGAGGCTTCCTGATCCTTTCTGGATAGCACCTTTCCCGAGTGTCTTGCTCTTGGTGCGGAGGCGATTCTGGCCCCCTGTCGTCGGTTGGTTCATCAGCTTCCGATGCTACTGTTTCTGGGGTAGATGCTACCTGTACGTCGGGTTCATCAGCAGGTACGTATGGGCGAGGCATGGGGTTGACTTGTTCCTGTGACTCTAGGATCTGGTCAGCATGGCGTCTCACGATGCTCTCCCCAACGTCCACTGTGTACATTAGTGGGCCCTGCCGTGTGCATATCGTTCCTGGCTGCCATTTTTCTGTTCGGTCGTCGCGGGCCAAGACTGGTTGCCCTACATTGAAGCTCCTTGTTGGCTTCTCATGGATGTGCTGGAATTGCTTACTCTCAACGTCTCTTCATACGTTTGGCCTGAGCAAATCCAGGCGAGATCTTAACCTTCGGTTAAAGAACATCATGGCTGGGGCCTGGTTGGTGACTGCAGGTGTCGCATTCCGGTAGGCGAACAGGAAATTGTCCACCTTGTGCTGCAGCGGAATGTTGTCATTGTACATAGCCTTTATTGCCTTCTTAAAGGTTTGTACGAACCTCTCAGCCAATCCATTTGTAGCTGGATGATACGGGGCCGTTATCAGAGCAAATCTGCTCTGGCAAGCCGTTCCTGGCAAAAATGGTCCGTAGGACTGCAATAGTTTTCTCCGTGGTGGTAGAGGACATTTTGATCACCTCAGGGCATTTCGAATGCGCATCCACGGCTATTAAAAACATTGAGTCCATGAATGGACCAGCAAAATCAATATGCACCCGTTGCCATGGAGATGCGGGACACGCCCATGGGTGTAGAGGGGCATGTGGTGGTGCATTTTGGACCTTCTGGCATCCTGAGCAGCTCTTTGTCAGGTCCTCGATTTGCTGATCGATCCCCGGCCACCACACATAAACCCTAGCAAGGCTTTTCATTTTCACCCCTCCCAGATGACCTTCGTGAAGCTCATTGAGCACTCTCTCCCTTAACTTGGGTCGAATTACCACTCGGGATCCACACATCAAGGTCCCCTGGCATACTGGCAGCTGTTCTCTTCTGGATGAGAATGCTGGCAACAGTGAGTCGCCATGTGCTGGCCACCCCTTCACCGTCAAATCATATACCCGAGACAGTGTCGGGTCATTTCGGGTCTCCTTCTCTATACCAGCGTTACTTACTGGCAAGCATTCAATTATAGTCGAATGAAATATTTTGACAGGATCCACTGCTGGTGCTTCCTCCACAGTAGGCAGTGGCAGGCGTGATAGCCCATCAGCGTTTCCATGCTGTTTCATGCCCTTATACTCTATTTCATATTGGTGCGCCCCTAGAAAAAGGGACCATCTTTGTAGCCGTTGCGCAGTCATCACCGGAACGCCCTTCTTTGGATTAAAGATGGAGACAAGTGGTTGGTGGTCAGTCAGCAAGGTGAACTTCTGCCCGTGCAGATAGTGATTGAAATTTTTAACTCCCCACACTAGGCTGAGGGCCTCCTTGTCAATCTGGGTGTAGTTACGCTCGGCTGAGGTTAGTGATCGTGACGCAAAGGCTATTGGCCTCTCTGAGCCGTTCGAGAATTTGTGCGACAGCACCGCTCCAATACCGTAGGGTGACGCATCACATGCCAACCGAATTGGTAATGCCGGGTTGTAATGGGCCAATACCTCTTTCAATGTGATTAGTGTTTTGCTCTTCTGAAAAGCTCGTCTACATTCGTCACTCCACTTCCATGGCACCCCAGTTTGCAGTAGGGTGTTCAGTGGGTGTAGTATTGTAGACAAATTTGTCAAGAACCTCTGTTGTGATACATTTTCCGGTGCTGGAGCCTTGACTACTGCCTCAATCTTCTCTGGGGACTTATGTAACCCCTCTTTATTGATAACGTGGCCACAATACGAGATCTGTTTTCTAAAAACTCGCATTTGTGGCGGTTAGCTCGGAGCCCATATTCCTGCAATCTAGTGAGCACCTGCTCCAGGTTGGCAAGGTGATCACTGTCATTTTCGCCCGTGTTGTGTCCGTGTGTCCCCGATCTGCACTTACCTGACGCGCCTGCCGTTCACCTCCAGGGACGCCTGGAATTCCTGTTTGAAAGAGAAGAATCCCGGGCAGCGCCTGACGTCACGCCGCCCAGGAGTGCAGCCAGCGCGAAGCCTGTAGCGTGCTGTGCAACTGCAACACGCCCCTTGAGGTCTCAGTTTAAAAGGACACGCCCCCAATGTTTCTCACAAGCTGAAAAGCATTTTTACATGCAGAGCAGCATTTCAAATAGGTTTTTGGTATTTTTATGAAGCTTTTGGTAACTTTTATAAACTTTTAAAAATGTTTACATTATTTTGAAGAATCTGAAGTAGTTTTAAACAGAATTAAAGCAATTTAAAGACTTTTAAAAGCCCTGAAAGAATTTTTTTCATTCCATTTATTTATTTGGCAATGTCGTCATCATACGTGTCTTCACACTGTTCCCTTTGGGGAACTGTATGAAGTGGTGGAAGGATTTATGGCCGTGATTAACGCTCCTTCCGTGACCGTAACCATCTTTGAACCAGCCATTAGGGTGGTTAGTCCTATGGCGGGAGGGTTTTACGGGCTCCCACAAGCTATACGAGGAGGGGGGGCCACCCACACCCACGGACGCAAATATCCCACTGGATGTCAACCCAGAATTTAGAGCCGGAGCTCCGACTCCACTTGCCGGGACTGTCTGGAGCGGGGTTCGAAGCCCTACCCCGTCTGGCCCAGCGGCGGGGATCCTACCGCTACGCCAAAGGCCCACTCCGATTAGCAACGTGAAATGGCTGGAATGAGCACAATTCACGGCATTAAAAGAACTCACAATTGAACTGATGATGACCTCAGCAATCTCCTCAACGAGGTGGAGGCACAGCGCCTGCTCATCATTGGTAATGAGAAGTCAAAGGCGCCGCAAAAAGGACAGATGATAGCTTGGTCTTTCAAGTGGCAGCATAGGGCTCCAGTCACGGGGAGGGAAAAGGCGCAGGAAACGTATGGGTGTCACCTTTTGTGCGGAGTGGGCCTTTTGCGTAGCGGTAAGCATCCCCGCCGCTGGGCCAGAAGGAGTAGGGTTTCGAACCCCGCTCCAGACAGTCCCGGCAAGTGGAGTTGGAGCTCCAACTATAAATTCTGGGTGGACATCCAGTGGGATACTTGCGTCCGCGGGTGTGGGTGGCCCCCCCCCCCCTCAGATGGGTTGTGGGAGCCCGTAAAACCATCACGCCATAGGACTAACCACCCTAATGGCTGGTATGAAGATGGTTATGGTCACGGAAGGAGCGTTAACGTGGCCAGAAATCCTTCCACCACTTCATACAGTTCCCGAAAGGGAACAGTGTGAGGATACGTACGACGATGACCTCTTGCGCAATGCACCTCCTTGGACCCTCAGTCGCAGATGCGAGGGGGCAAATCGTGCAATTGTTAAATTTTTCATTTTATTGACATGTAAAATGTTGGCCCGGTAATTCCATTCCAAACGCATGAGTACGGTCGGGGTACTCACGCGTCTGGCCGGAGGAAATGCCGGTTTTCAGCATGCACAGCGCATGCGGGGAAAACCGGCATTTCCTGTCCTCTGAACGAAGGGGTTCAGAGGCAGAATGCGTGCGACTGCACAGGCAGCGCGTGCGCAGTAAAATTCGCCGGTTTCATTCATGCTTTCAGTGAGGTTAAGTCCTTACAACTTACACATGAAAAAAGCATGAGTACAGTTGCTCCAGAGGCTGCGGAGGAAGATATATTTTATCGTGGAGCTTCTGAAAGGCAATAATTTTGTTTGGGAAAGGGAGGAAAGTTATTTTAAGAAATGCTGAGGTAAGTTTTAAAGTTTATTTTTGTTTTTTAAAACGGGTTTTCAGTACTGTAGGTACAAGGAGCAATTGTGGCTATGTGAATTGAATTTGCTGTGTTTATTAAATGTGAAAATGACTCCAACATTTTTAAGAAAGAAACTTTTCATCAGTAATATATTCTTTTAAGTAATTATGTATGTATGTCCGTATATATTCCTTTACGTATATGTATATATTCCTTTACTTATGTGTATGAATGTATGTATTTAATTATGACTTTCAGAGAAAGTAACTTATTGGAAAATCATAATTAAATACATACATTCATACACATAAGTAAAGGAATATATACATATACGTAAAGGAATATATACAGACATACATACATAATTACTTAAAAGAATATATTACTGATGAAAAGTTACTTTCTTAAAAATGTTGGAAATGTTTTAAACACAGCAAATTCAATTCACACAGCCACAATTGCTCCTTCTACCTACAGTACTGAAAACCCGTTTAAAAAAAAAATTAAACTTTAAAACTTACCTCATCATTTCTTAAAATAACTTTCCTCCCTTTCCCAAACAAAAATATTGCCTTTCAGAAGCTCCACGATAAAATATATCTTCCTCCGCAGCCTCTGGAGCAACTTTACACATGCTTTTTTCATGTGTAAGTTGTAAGGACTTAACCTCACTGAATCCATGAATGAAATCGACGAAGTTCACTGCGCACGCGCTGCCTGTGCAGTCGCACGCGCTGTGCCTCTGAACCCCTTCGTTCAGAGGACAGGAAATGCCGGTTTTCTCCGCATGCGCTGTGCATGCTGAAAACCGGCATTTCCTCCGGCCAGGCGCGTGAGTACCCCAACTGTACTCACGCCTTTGGAACGGAATTACTGGGCCAATCTGCTAGTCCTGCCCCAAATTGGCAGTGCTTTGATAGCTTTCTTAATTCGGTGAGGTAATCAGCGTTACTTTCATTCTTGTGTTGATTCCTCTTGAAGAATTTGAATCATTCCGCTATCAGCAGCGGTGTTGGGTTTAAGTGCTCTTGTAGGGTATCAACAATTTCTTTAAAATTCTTGTCCTTTGGTTTGGCTGGAGTGATTAAGTTTCGTAACAGCCCGTATGTCTTTGCGCCCATTAGATTTAGAAGTACTGACGCTTTTTTATCATTTTCTATTCCATTTGCGGTGCAATATACCTCCACACTTTCCACATATGTGGTTCAATCCTCTATATCGTTATCAAAAGCATCAATATTGCCAGCCTTAGGCATCCTGGAAAAAAAATGGCGCTTCCCGCGCTTTTCTTTCTTTTCTGCAGAAAAGATATGGCGCTTCCCCGCCGCTGCTGCCGATGACAACGCTGTTTTCCGCGTTTTTTTTTATTTTTTATTTATTTACAGGTGGAGACTCGTTCCCACCGGACTTTCTCTGCTAGGTCTGAACGCCGACCTGCTTGCAGCGCCGGCCGTCTCCCGAGTGCTCCCTCCCCGTCTGTTGCTGCTTGCCTCCGCCTTCGCTGCTTGGCCTCGCTGCAGAGCCAGCCGCTGGAGCCCCAGCCCGACGCCCAGGAAGGATTATTGCAGTACCTGCCACCAGCTCGGCTAGCTGGTGAAACCACAGCTTTTTCTTTTTCTTGCTTCAACTTTGGACGTCAGAGGAATCGATGTCCTTGAGGTGCTGCCGAATTGCAGGTAAGTCCGTTTCCAATTTGTCGCCACTGTTGTGTCCGTGTGTTAATAGAGACACTGAAGACAGGAGTTGGTTTCACAGGTGTTTACTGAACAAAGTCTGGAGGGGAACTAACTGATACAACACAATATACAGGCTTATATAGCCCGAGTGGCCATTACCGGCATTACAGTACACAGGGGGCTCTTAAAGGCACATACACTACAACCCGTGACCAGGATGTCGTCCAAATAACACTGGGTCCCTGGGATCCCTTGCAGGACTTGTTCCATTGCCCTCTGCCAAATAGCCAGAGCTGATGCTACCCCGAATACCAGCCGGTTGTATTGGTAGAGACCTTTATGGGTGTTGATTGTGAGGTATTTTTTTGATGCTTCTTCTACCTCCATTTGCAGATACGCCTGAGCCAGATCAATCTTAGTGAAGCGTTTCCGTCCAGACAGCGAGACGAAAATATCTTCAATCCGCGGAAGTGGATATTGTACGGTGTGAAGGACCGGGTTCACTGTTACCTTAAAGTCCCCACAGATGCGAACCTTCCTTGGTTTCCCAGGCGTGCTGCTCAACGACTTTTTCATCACAGGGACGATGGGTGTAGCCCACTCGCTCCAGTCTACCTTGGACAGTACACCTGAACGTTCCAGGCTCTCCAGCTCTGCTTCAACGGCTGGGCGGATCGCATAAGGTTCCGGTCGGGCCTTAAAAAATTTTGGGCTTGCGTTTTCTTCAATTTTAATCATCGCTGTCATGCCTTTTAGTATTCCGAGTCCTTGCTGGAACACTCTTTCGCATCAGTTAGGATCTTTGACAGTCACCCAGGTGTGACGTCGTCATCCTTTTTGTCAGCCACAGTCAGTGCCTGTATGGAATGCCAATCTAGCTGTATCTTCCAGATCCATTCACGTCCTAGTAGTGTTGGTCCTCCATCTGGCAATACATATAGGTCTATTTTTGGTGTTTCCTTGCCATTATATATAACGTTCACCCTTATTTTTCCTTTGGGGTAGACTTTTTGCCCCGTGTACATCTTCAAGACAATCTTTGTATCTCTCAAGGGTATATGTGAGAATAGCCGCTTGTAGTCCCTTCGGTTTATGACTGCTAGGGCTGATCCTGTGTCCAATTCCATTTTCACTTGGACTCCTGCTATCTTGAGCGTGACCCAGATAGTTTGGTGATCCTCCATTTTGATCACATTATGTAGTTTCAGACAACCCAGCTCCTTGCTTCCGGAGTCTGTATCACTCTTCTGTTCATCTGAACTACTCTCCGTCACCTTATGTACCTTCTTGTACTTCTCCTGTGGAGATTTCTTGCTGCTGGTTTTCTTTCCCGACCTGCAGACTCTTGCTATGTGTCCTACTTTTCCACACTGTCTGCACACTTTGTCCTTGAACCAGCAATCATTATGGTCGTGTGTTGTTCTGCCGCAGCGATAGCACTTCACTGTTCCGTATGACATTTCATTTGTGCCATATTCTTGCGGTCTCCGTTGTATCTCTGCAGCGCCCCGTGCTGCTGCTTCGTGTGATACTGCAATGCTGAAAGCCTTGTCTAGCGTAAGATCCTTTTCTGATGGAAGCCGTTTCTGGGTTCCTTCACTTTGAAGCCCACACACAAACTTGTCCCTTAAAGTATCTGCTAGTCCCGTTCCAAACTGGCAGTGTTTCGATAGCTTGCGCAGTTCCGTTAAATACTCAGCATTACTTTCATCTTTATGCTGGTTCCTTTTGTGAAACTTAAATCTTTCTGCTATCAGCAGCGGTGTGGGGTTTAAATGGTCCTGTAGGATTGACACTATGTTTTCAAAATCCTTTTCTACTGGCTTCTCTGGGGTTACTAGGTTTCGTAGTAAGCCATACGTTTTGGCACCCATTGAATTCAACAATACCAGCGCTTTCTTGTCATCTGGCACTTCATTCGCCTTGCAGTATACTTCTATGCGTTCGACATATGTCGTCCAATCTTCGACTTCATTGTCGAACGCTGTGACACTGCCACTCTTTGGCATTTTTGGGTGTGGTTAGACTGGCTTAAAATGGCATCTCCCGCGCTTTCCTTTCTTCCCCGCTGTGGCTTAAAATGGCGTCTCCCGCGCTTTCCTTTCTTCCCCGCTGCGGCTTAAAATGGCGTCTCCCGCGCTGCTGCCAACGCCACTCTCGGCGGTCCTCATGGCAAATGGCGATGCCCTGTGGGTTTCGTGCGCTGCTCCTGCGCTGCTGCCAACGCCTCTCTCTGCGGTCCTTGTGGCAATAGCAGCGCCTCGCGTTTTCCTGTGCGCCTTTCTCCCCCCGTTGACGCTGCTCGGCCCTTGAACACCGGCTGCGCTCGGCGCGTTTTCCTGCGCGCCTCTCTCCCCCATTGACGCTGCTCGGCCCTTGAACACCGGCTGCGCTCTGCTCTCTCTTGCCTCTCTACCCCATTGACGCCGCTTGGTCCTGAACACCGGCTGCGCCCTGTGCGCTCTGCCCTCTCTCTCTCCCCCGTCGACGCTGCCCGGATTTTTTCTGTGCCGCTCGGTCGGGCTCTAGCCCGTCACTGTCCGGGAAGGGTCTGCGCAGTACCTGTTGCCAGCCTGTTTCGCTGGACCACCGTGACTGGAAAGCCAAGCCTGGCTCTCGACAGCCTCCCCTGCGATGCTCAAATCTCCGTTGGATGACTGGGCGGTTGCCCGTGGTCGACGCCAGTGCTTCTGGACTCGACCTTCTTCCACTGTTCTCCAGGAGCGAATCCCTGGGAGGTGATGCAGAGTTGCAGGTAGGTTCGAATCTGCTCGTTGCCAATGTTAGATCCGTGTATCTTAATGTTGTGTCCTTCAATAATCAGACAACAGACTGCAGGAACGATTCAATAGGTGTTTACTGAATGAGAGTTACTCTAGAACTAACTATACGGATCAGTACTCAGGGTTTATATGCAGGTGTGGTCACTGCCGGTACTACAGCATACCGGAGCTGTAAAAAGTAGTTCTCCCCTTAAAGGTACATACATTACAAATACAACCCTAGTTTGTGTAACCTCGCCTCATAATTTAACCCTTTGGAGTCCGGGTAACATTCTGGTAAACCTACGGTGCACTCCCTCCAAGGCCAATATATCCTTCCTAAGCTGTGGTGCCCAGAACTGCTCACAGTACTCCAGGTGTGGTCTACCCAGGGCTTTGTATAGCTGTAGCATAAGTTCTACCCCCTTGTATTCTAGTCCTCTAGATAGAAGGGCCAGCATTCCATTAGCCATGAAAGACTTAAAGAATTGATCAGATTCTTTGCCCGGAATTTTCCTTACCTTGGTGGGTCTGGTGCGGGCGGTTTCCGTGGCAGGTTGCAACCCCATTGCTGGCTCCAACCCGCTGTAGAAAATGAACTTATCTTACTGGGGCCTTTTAAGCCCACCCAGCACGTTACCCAGACCAATGAGATGGAGCGGGTCTGATGACATTATTCATGACGCATTTTAAGCTGAGATCCTTAAAGGGACCATGGCCACATTAAATTTTAAGTTTAATCTCACATAGTGGGTGTTGAATCTTTACTGGACAATAATATAATAAAAGTTATATATGAGTGACAAAGAAATAATCAAATAATATTATCATTAAGTAATATGATGCCATCTACAAATACGATCAAGAACATAATTAAAAAAGTATATTAATTGGTGCTTTAGTCACAAATCTATAGACTTTTGTATCAGTAACTGGTACAAATAAAAGATGTGTGTGTATAGGTATTACATAAAATTAAGTCGATTTTAAATGTAATTGTAAAGGGGTGGATTTACAATTTTATGCAAGTTCAGCGAAAGAGCTGCGGAATCCCTGACAAAGAGTGTTTCTGGGATTTCTGCAGCTCTTCTGTTGAAGTTAACAATGGACAAGTGAGAGAACTGCCACAGAAATTCACCCTAAAGTCTCAGACTGAAAAATTACATTAGTTATATTCAGGGACTGAAAGCAAATTGAACTAATGGAATGAGTGATGAGAATGAAATTGTTACGGTTGATGACTTGATTTAACGTGTAACTGGACAACCACAGTATACTGTGAGAAAAACCTGACCAGAAACAACACAAAAAGTTATTTAAATGGTATATATCATTTTTTATAGTGCAGATCAATTCATTGCAATTGCTGTTGAGTTGGAAGGCAACAGTCGAGAATGGCCAATGAAAAATGTGTTTCCCTCACCATCCAGGGTAGCACTTACAACCCTTCAGGAACTTCTGAATTAACAGTTACCAGTAGCTTTTCAAGTAGAACAGAATCTCCATCAATCTGTTAGATGATGTAATCAACATGTTTTTATTTTAGTTTGTTTTCCATGCTGTCAAGTAATCAGCTGGAGCAATGGCCACGGAACTCATGCCTCAGGTTGACAGACGTGGTTCCCGAGCTGTGTGAATCCCGTGGCCATGCAGGGAAATTTAAAATGAGGGGGGAAAAGGCTCTTAAGTGCCTATAAATGATCTCATAATGATTTCAATTGGGCCGCCCGCCGCTGCAGTTTGGGTCGGCTCCACAATGACAGACGCGCCTGTGGGGAATGTATGTGGGAACGAGATGACAGTGGGTTCCCGAAACGCTGTAAAAAAAAAAAACAAACAACTTTCCCACCCGACCCGCCACCGATGGCACCCGCTACCACCATGGAAAATTCAGTCCTTTGTCTTAGGGAGAGAACATAGGTTCCTTTCCTACGTCGTCTTGTTCTGATGTCATCCATGGTTTTCCTCAAAACCCTTAAAGAATGAGTTGTTTTATATGTTTTCCTTTCCAAAATTTGCTGTTTTATTATCAAACATCAACCAAACTCTTAACCATGTGCAGGGCTTGCGTCCTTATCTCTGCAAATGGCTGCATTGTTTCTTGTTATCAGCTACTTCAGGTATAATCTTACGAAGGCTCCATTTTGTCTGGCTAGCACAAAACTTTCTCTCACTCAGCATCCTTGGACAATATGCATCCTGACTTTAGTCAATCTGAGAGCTGTGTTCTTTACCAAGAAGGAAAGAGTTTCATTCTGTTAGATCCGTGGTTCAGTGGATAAATAATCACACGGATGCTGTACATAAACAAATAACAAGTCTTTACTGGAGGAGGGTAAACTCTAGACTGGGGTACAGAGGCATGCGCACAGCTTATATACCGGTGTGGTCACTGCCGGTACTACAGTATACAGGAGCTGTAAAAAGTAGTTCTGACTTAAAGGCACATACACTACAATTCCTCCCTTTTTAGATTAATAATACCCCCTTAATATTCAAATAACAATTACATTTTTACATGCACTTTCAATAACAAAAGTCCATTTATAGATTCAGTCTTTGGGGCGGCTTCCTGACCCTTTCGGGATAGCGCCTTTCCGAAGGTTCTTGTTCTTGATGCAGAGGCGATTCTGACCCCCTTTCATCGGGTAGTTCATCGGGTTCCACTGCTACTGGGTCTGAAGTAGATGCTACCGGTATGTCGGGTTCATCCCCAGGTACTCGAGACATGGGGTTGACGCATTCCTGTGATGCTAAGATCTGATCGACGTGGCGTCTCACAATGTTCTCCCCGACATCCACTGTGTACATTAATGGCCCCTGCCTTGTACATATCGTTCCGGGTTGCCACTTCTCTGTTCGATAGTCCCGGGCCAAGACTGGTTGCCCTACATTGAAGCTCCTTGTCGGCTTCTCGTTGATGTGCTGGAATTGTTTGTCCTCAACATTTCTTCGCACATTTGGTCTGAGCAAGTCCAGACGAGATCTCAACCTTCGGTTAAAGAACATCATGGCCGAGGTCTGGTTGGTAACTGCATGTGTCGCGTTTCGGTAGGCTAATAAGAAATTGTCCATCTTATGCTGTAGTGGAATTTCCTCGTCGCACATGGCCTTTATCGCCTTCTTAAAGGTTTGTACGAACCTCTCAGCCAATCCATTGGTGGCTGGATGATACGGGGCGGATGTGTAATGCCTTACCCCATTCCTTTTCATGAATTTTTGGAACTCATCGGATACAAACTGTGGTCCATTATCAGAGCAGATCTGCTCTGGCAAACCGTTTCTGGCAAATATGGTCCATAGGACTGCAATCGTTTTCTCTGTAGTGGTTGAAGACATCTTTATCACCTCAGGCCACTTTGAATGAGCATCCACTGCTATTAAGAACATTGAGTCCATGAATGGAGCAGCGAAATCAATGTGCGCCCGTTGCCATGGAGAGGAGGGCCACTCCCATGGGTGTAGAGGGGCATGTGGTGGTGCATTTTGGACCTTCTGGCATCCTAAGCAGCTCTTAGTTAGGTCTTCGATTTGTTGATCGATTCCCGGCCACCACACATAAACCCTAGCTAGGCTTTTCATTATCACTCCCCCCAGATGACCTTCATGTAGCTCATTTAGCACTCTCTCCCTTAACTTGGGTGGAATCACCACTCTGGATCCACACATCACTGTCCCTTGGCATACTGACAGCTGTTCTCTTCTGGATGAGAATGCTGGCAACAGTGAGTCGCCATGTGTTGGCCATCCCCTCACCGTCAATTCATATACCGTGACAGCGTCGGATCATTGCGGGTCTCCTTCTCTATATCCGCGTTTGTTACTGGCAATCGTTCAATTATCGACGAATAAAATATCTCGATAGGGTCCACTGCTGGTGCTTCCTCCACAGTAGACAGTGGCAGGCGCGATAGCCCATCAGCGTTCCCATGCTGTCTCGTGCCTTTATATTCTATTTCATATTGATTAGCCCCTAGAAACAGGGACCATCTTTGTAACCGCTGTGCAGTCATTACTGGCACGCCCTTCTTAGGATTAAAGATGGAGACAAGTGGTTGGTGGTCAGTCAGCAATGTGAACTTCTGTCCATGCAGATAGTGGTTGAATTTTTTTACTCCCCACACTAGGCTGAGGGCCTCCCTGTCAATCTGGGCATAGTTGTGCTCGGCTGAGGTTAGTGACCGAGACGCAAAGGCTACTGGCCTCTCCAACCCGTCTGGGAATTTGTGCGACAGCAACGCTCCAATACCATAGGGTGATGCATCACATGCCAAACGAATTGGTAGTGCTGGGTTGAAATGGGCCAACACCTCCTTTGATGTGATCAATTCTTTACACTTCTGGAAAGCTCATCTACGTTCCTCATCCCACTTCCATGGTACCCCTGTTTGCAGTAGGGTGTTCAGCGGGTGTAATACCATAGACAAATTTGGTAAGAACTTGTGGTAATAGTTTACCAGCCCGAGGACCGACCTCAGTTGTGACACATTTTCCGGTGCTGGAGCCTTGACTACTGCCTCAATCTTGTCAGGGGACTTATGTAACCCATCTTCATCGATGACGTGGCCGCAATACGAGATCTGTTTCTGGAAAAACTCGCACTTGTGGTGATTAGCTCGTAGCCCATATTACTTTAATCTGGCGCGCACCTTCTCCAAGTTACCGAGGTGATCACCGTCATTTTCGCCCGTGACCAAGATGTCGTCCAAATAACACTGGGTCCCTGGAATCCCTTGCAGGACCTGATCCATCACCCTTTGCCAGATAGCCGGAGCCGAGGCTACTCCAAACACCAGCCGGTTGTATTGATAGAGACCTTCATGGGTGTTGATCATAAGGTAATGTTTCAAAGCTTCTTCTACCTCCATTTGCAAGTACGCCTGGGCTAGGTCAATTTTGGTGAAGCGTTTACCACCAGATAGTGAGGCGAAAATATCCTCAATTCGTGGAAGCGGATATTGCACCGTGTGAAGGACTGGGTTCACTGTCACCTTAAAATCCCCACAGATGCGGACCTTCTTTGGTTCCCCAGGCGTATTACTCAATGACCTCTTCATTACAGGAACGATGGGTGTAGCCCACTCGCTCCAGTCCACTTTGGACAGTACTCCTGAACGTTCCAACCCTTCCAGCTCTGCTTCAACCGCTGGTCTGATCGTATAAGGCACTGGTCTGGCCTTCAGAAACTTTGGGCTTGCATTATCCTCTATTTTAATTGTTGCTGTTATTCCTTTTAGTGTTCCTATTCCCTCCTGGAACACTTCTTTTGCGTCAGTTAGCATTTTTGACAGCCGTCCAGGTGTGACGTCGTCATCCTTTTTGGCCTCCACCTTCAGTGCCTGTATGGAATGCCAATCTAAATGTATCTTCTGGATCCATTCACGTCCTAGCAATGGTGGTCCTCCATTTGGCAATACATATATATCCATTTTAGGTATTTCCTGACCTTTATATGTCACTTTCACCCTTATTTTTCCTTTGGGGTAGACTTTTTGCCCCATATACGTCTTCAAGACAATCTCTGTAGCTTTCAAGGGTATGTGTGAAAATAGCCGCTTGTAGTCTCTTTGATTTATGACTGCTAGAGCTGACCCTGTGTCCACTTCCATTTCCACTTGGACTCCGTCTATCTTGAGTGTAACCCAGATAGTCTGGTGATCCTCCATTTCGGTTACATTATGTAGTTTCAGACAACCCAGCTCCTTGCTTCCGGAGTCTGTGTCACTTTTCTGTTCGTCTGAACCACTGTCCATCACCTGGTGTACCTTTTTGTACTTCTCCTGTGGAGATTTCTTACTGTTGGTTTTCTTCCCAGACCTGCAGACTCTTGCTATGTGTCCTGCTTTCCCACACTGTCTGCACACTTGGTCCTTGAACCAACAATCTTTCTGGTCATGTGTTGTTCTGCCGCAGCGATAGCAGTTCCCTGTTCCATAGGTCATTTCATTGGTGCCATATTCTTGTGGTCTCCGTTGTATCTCTGCAGCGCCCCTTGCAGCTGCTTCGTGTGATACTGCCATACTGAAAGCTTTGTCCAGCGTAAGGTCCTTTTCTGATAGAAGCCGTTTCTGGGTTCCTTCACTTTGTAGCCCACACACAAACTTGTCCCTTAACGTGTCTGCTAGTCCCGCTCCAAACTGGCAGTATTTCGATAGCTTGCACAGTTCCGTTAGGTACTCAGCATTGCTTTCGTCTTTGTGTTGGTTCCTTTTATGGAACTTAAATCGTTCTGCTATCAGCAGCGGTGTGGGGTTTAAGTGGTCCTGTAGGATTTCTACTATGCTTTCAAAATTCTTGTTTACCAGCTTCTCCGAGGTTATTAGATTTCGCAGTGACTCATAAGTTTTTGCACCCATGGAATTTAACAGAACCAGTGCTTTATTAGCATCTGGCACTTCATTCGCCCTGCAGTACACCTCAATACGTTGCACATATGTCACCCAATCTTCGACTTCATTGTCGAACGTAGAGATACTGCCACTCTTCGGCATCCTTGGTTGTGTGTTAACCATCACCAATGGCGCCTCCCGCGCTTCCCCTTCTTCTCCGCTGGCACAAAATGGCATCTCCCGCACTTTCCTTCCTTCCCGCGCTCGCCCGTCTTCTCCGCTGCGGCTTCGCAAAATGGCGTCTCCCGCGCTCTCCCTGCTTCTCCGCGGCTCAATGGCGTCTCCCCTTGCTTCGCCCCGTGGACCCTGATCAGCCCGTGATCCCTGGCTGTGCTCTGCGCGTTCTTCTCTTGATATTTGTCGACGCCGCTCAGTCTCGAACCCGGCTGTTTCTTACCCTCTCTCTCTCCGGTTTGCAGTATTTTTCCTCGACGCCGCTCGGTGATCAACCCCCGGCTGCGCCCTGCTCTCTTCACCCTCTTTCTTACCCCGTCAACGCTGCTCGGCTCTCTCTGCCGTCGGTCGGCTCCAGCCGCCGCTGCTCGGGAAGGGACTGCTCTGGACCTGTCATCGGTCTCTTACTGCTCGTTGTGGCTGGGGAAGCAAGCCCGGCTCTCCACAGCCTCCCCAGCGAAGTTGAATCTCTGCCTGACTGCTGGGCGGTTGCTCGCGGTTGACGCCCATGTTCCTGGACTCGACTATTTTTTGGGGTTTTTTTGTTTTATGTTGCAGGTAGATTCGCATCGACACTCGTCGCTACTGTTAGATCCGTGGTTCAGTGGATAAGTAATCACACGGATGCTGTACATAAACAAATAACAAGTCTTTACTGGAGGAGGGTAATCTCTAGACTGGGGTACAGAGGCATGCGCACAGCATATATACCGGTGTGGTCACTGCCGGTACTACAGTATACAGGAGCTGTAAAAAGTAGTTCTGACTTAAAGGCACATACACTACACATTCCAAGTCCATTATTTTAGTCTTCTTTAAAACAAGTATAAAAATACCAAAATTCTTCAACGGTACAAGTCAGACCTGTGATTGAATACTCTCGACTTGCCTGGATGGGTGCTGTTCCAACAACACTCAAGATGCTCAGCACTATCTAGGGCAAAGCAGTCCGCATGATTCGTACCCCATCCATTGGCTTAAGCATCCATTCCCTCCACCATCGGCGTACCGTGGCTGCAGCGAGTACTATCTACAGGATGCACTGTAGCCAAGGCTCCTTTGGCAGCACCTCCCAAACTTCCACACTTCCAATCTATCAGAGACTGGAGTGGATGCAAATGGGTCTTGGAATTTTGACCAAAGCCTCTTGGAGCATTCCCTCTCTTTAGTATGCACCTAAGAAAGGTATGCATTGAAACTCATTGTTGGCCAAATATGTACTTTCTTGACATGTTCACCAGCATGAGGACACCCAAATCTCTCTGAACACCAACATTTGAAAGTTTCTCACCATTTAAAAACATTCTGTCTTTTTATTCTTCCTACCAAAGTGAATAACCTCACATTTCTCTACATTATACTCCATCTGCCACCTTACTGCCCATTCACTCAGTCTATCTCTATCCCTTTGCAGACTCTTTGGGGTTGATTTTCAGTCTACAATCCTGAAATCAGGGGTCCCGACACCATCATAGAAACATAGAAACATAGAAGATAGGAGCAAGAGTAGGCCATTCGGCCCCTCGAGCCTGCTCCGCCATGCAATGTGATCATGGCTGATCATCCAAATTCAGTACCCTGTCCCTGCTTTCTCCCCATACCCCTTGATCCCTTTAGCCTTAAGAAATATATCCAACCCCTTCTTGAATATATTTAATGAATTGGCCTCTACTGCCTTCTGTGGTAGAGAATTCCACAGGTTCACCACTCTCTGGGTGAAGAAATTCCTCCTCATTTCTGTCCTAAATGGCCTACCCCTTATCCTTAGGTTGTGACCCCTGGTTCTGGACTCCCCGACCATCAGGAACATCCTTCCTGCATCTAGTCTGTCCAGTCCTGTCGGAATTTTATAAGTTTCAATGAGATCCCCTCTCATTCTTCTGAACTCCAGCGAGTACAAGCCCAATCGACCCAAACTCTCCTCATATGTCATTCCTGCCGTCCCAGATATCAGCTTGGTGAATCTTCGCTGAACTCCCTCCATGGCAAGAACAACCTTCCTCAGATAAGGTGACCAAAACTGCACACAATACACAAGATGTGGTCTCACCAAGGCCCTATACAACTGCAGCAAGACATCCTTGTTCCTGTACTCAAACCCTCTCACTACGAAGGCCAACATACCATTTGCCTTCTTAACCGCCTGCTGCACCTGCATGCTTATCTTCAGCGACTGGTGCACAAGGACACCCAGGTCTCGTTGCACTTCCCCTTCTCCCAATCTATTGCCATTCAGATAATAATCTGCCTTCCTGTTTTTACCACCAAAGTGGATAATCTCACATTTTTCCACGTTATATTGGATCTGCCATGCTTTTGCTCAATCACCCAACCTGTCCAAATCACCCTGGAGTTTCTCAGCATCCTCCTCCCGCCCCCAACCCGCCTCCATGTAAGTTACAAAGGAGGCGGATACCCGCCCCGCACTGGGCCCTGCCCCCCCCCCCCCCAAGGCGGGAAGGGATTAATGCCAATTAACTACCAGTTAACAGGCAGTTTTTAGCCTAATCCCTATTTTGAAGGGTGTCGTGTGGGATTCCCGACGGCTCCAAACCACGCCAGGTTAGAGGAGTCGGGCTGTCGGGTTGAAGGACTTGGAGGGGTCGAGATGTCAGTGTTCAGGTGAGTGATGGGTGCATGAGTGCAAAGGTAAGTGTGTCTAAAGTGTGTAAAGAAGTTTAAATTACCTGTACTTTCCTTTACAGCCTTCCTTCCTCTAGGCTTCGGGAGTCCATCATTTAGCCGGCACAGAAAGCTGAATGTCTGCGATCTGTCAAAAGTGACAGCCTGCAGCTTTCAGTGCCGGTGAGATTTCTAACTGAGTCTGCGTAGAAGGACGCAGGTTAGAAGTAAGACTGTCAGTGTTTGACAGCTTCAAACAGCTGTGAAACACCAATATTTCATCTGTCAACGCGTCTTGACAGATGAAATTTCAGTCTGTGACGTCACCTGTTGCCGGGTGGCCCTTAATTGGCCTGCTGAGCCCGCTGGGCAGGCTCAACAAGGTCAATAAAGTGAAAATCGCTTGGATTGGCCGCATCTCGATGGAGGCGGGACTAAAACACGAAAGTTGTAGTCCTACCTCCTTCCCGACTTCTGAATGAAAATCCAGCCCTTTGTGTTCTCCTCACAGCTTACTGTCCCACCTAGCTTTGTATCATCAGGAAACTTGGATACATTACACTCGGTCCCTTAATCTAGGTCATTAATATAGATTGTAAATAACTGAGGCCCCAACACTGATCCTTGCGGCACCCCACTAGTTACAGCCTGCCAACCTGAAAAATACCCATTTATCCCTACTCTCTGTTTTCTGTCCATTAGCCAATCCTCTATCCATGCTATTATATTACCCCCAACCCCATGAGCCCTAATCTTGCGTAATAACCTTTTATGTGGCAATTTATCGAATGCCTTGTGGAAATTCAAATATACTATATCCACTGGTTCCCCTTTATCTACCCTGCTAGTTACATCCTCAAAAACCTCTAATAAATTTGTCAAACACGATTTCCCTTTCATAAAACCATGTTGACTCTGCCTAATCATGTTATGATTTTCTAAGTGACTTGATCCCACTTCCTTAACAATGGATTCCAGCATTTTCCTGACGACTGATGTCAGGATAACTGGCCTGTAGTTCCCTGTTTTTTCTCCTCCTCCTTTCGGTGTTAAATTTGAGACTTTCCAATCCATTGGGACCATTCTAAAATGTAGGGATTTTTGGAAGATCAAAACCAATGCATCCACTATCTCTTCAGCCACCTCTTTTAGAACCCTAGGATGTAGGCCATCAGGTCCAGGGGATTTGTCGGCTTTTAGTCACATTAGTTTTTCTAGTACATTTTCTCTACTTATATTAATTACGTTAAGTTCCTCACCCTCATTAGACCCTTGGTTCCCCACCATTTTTGGTCTGCTTTTTGTGCCGTCTACTATGAAGACAGATACAAAATATTTGTTTAACGTTTCTGCCATTTCCTTATTCCCCATAATAATTTCTCCTGTCTGCCTATCTATCTATCTATCTATCTATCTATCTATCTATCTATCTATCTATCTGTCTATCTATCTTATTTCCATCTATCTATATTTCTTATTTCTATCTATCTCTCTATCTATCTATCTATCTTATTTCTGTCTATCTATCTATCTATCTGTCACTCTATCTATCTATCTATTTTATTTCTATCTATCTATCTATCTTATATCTGTCAATCTATCTATCTATCTCTCTATCTAACCATCTATCTACCTATCTATCTATTTTATTTCTATCTATCTATCTATCTATCTATCTATCTATCTATCTATCTATCTATCTATCTATCTTATATCTATTGCTCTATATAATTATGAGGGAAAAATTTGGTGGCTTTGCGCCTCCCGTTATTGTCCCCTCAGAGCACAAAGCACCTAGAACCCGGGCGTGGCGACGTTAACGCCTCCTGCGAAATTCAGCGGGAGGTTAGTGGCAGCGGTAGCCGGTAGCACCCCGCAGCGCTGAGCCTCCGGTGATGACGTCACCACCGTGCGCAGCACCCCGCTCGCGCCGCTACCGCAAACTTGGCTCGCACCCCCTGACCTACCGCCAGACGCTGTGGCCGACAGGGTCAGCGTGGTGTTTCAGCGGCGGTGCAAATTAAACGGCAGGTGTTGGGCGGCCATTTTTTTGAGCTGCCTGCCAGCACCTGCCCGCTCTTGCCTCCTCCTGCAGGGTGCTGGCAGCGATTGTCCAGCACTACAGTCAAGAGGAGTGCCAGGCTCTTTTGTCGGCACCCTGCTCCCCGGTGGTCCAGCAGGGCCCCGTTGTGCGCTGCGCTAGACCCCTCCCCTTTAATCAGGGGAGGGAGGCCTGCCGTACCGTGATGCTACGTGCTGCTGAGCGTGGTGCTGCTGCATGTAGTGCCGCGATATTCAATTGGAGCACCCCAAGAGGGAGGGGGAATGCTTCCAGTAGCGCCCAGCCTCCTGCTTGGGGTGCGACCATTCAATTTCGGGTGCGGGGGTGCTAATTTTTTCGGGGCGCTAAAAGTAGCGCCCTGGCGAAGTTAACACCCCAGAGGGAGTGCCACCTAATTTTTCCCCTTATATCTGTCAGCTATTTGATATCTATCTATCTAGCTTACATCTATCTATTTCCTGTTAATGCTAATGTGGAAATAACATTTATATTGCAAAATAAAAATATAGAAATTTGTAGAAGCGAAGAGCCTTTCTTGTTTCACAGGTAAACTAAAACTGCTGTGGGTTTCTCAGTTGTTGCTTTTGGGTTTAGAGATTCTTCTGCAGTTCCAAAAGGGATACTTGGGATCGGTGGTGCCAAATTCATTTTTTATTCGTACTGGATATTGCACCAGAGGCGATGTGTTTCACACTGTTGTTAGGGACAGCTGTGCATTCGGAAGTGTAAAATATCCCTAAGTCACAAGTGCCGTGGGTGCGAATAAGTGCTAAAGTCTTTCTCACAAGTCGCTTGTAATTTACCATCATTGATGTAATCTGTTCATTTAGCAGGGGCACTTTGTGGGTCAGCTTTGAAAGTTTTCTAGAATGTACTACATGGAGCAGTTTTTCTTTTAAGTGATTGTCATTTAGTTGAACCAGTTCTGTTTTTAATTCAGTTATGTGGTCACTTATGTGGGCAACATAAAAATATATTAATTTCAACAACACCACCGCAATGTGAACCTCCAAGGTATCGGGACCGATTTTCTTCGACAGTAATCATTTACCATATGCAAAGGTTAGGAAAAAGGGGACAGGGACCAATTTTATTGGGTCTTTGCCCTCCATGAGTTGCCCCATGATTTCCAGGGCTTCCCCACAATGGGCAGAGCTGGGCCTGCTCCCGTGTTGCAGACATGAATGTGGGGCAGGAGGGGGAACTCTCTGCTTCCCACCTCGGTTTCCAGGTGTCAGTCATGGCTCAGTGGGCCGCTCTCTCACCTCTGGGTTCAAGTCCCACTTCAGAGACTTGTGGTAGAAAATCTAGGCTGACATTTAGTGCAGTACCCAGGGAGCGCTGCTCTGTCTGAGGTGCTGTCTTTTGGATGAGATGTTAAACTGCCTGCCCTCTCAGGTAAAGAACAAAAGACTTGCATTTATATAGCACCTTTCACAACCACCAGACGTCTCAAAGTGCTTTACAGTCAATGATGTACTTTTGAAGTGGAATCACTGTTGTAATGTGAAAAAAGCAGCACACAATTTGCACACATACTAACAGCAACGTGATAATGACCAGATCATTTGTTTTGATTATGTTGGTTGAGGGAGAAGTATTGGCCAGGACACCAGGGATAACTCCCCTACTGTACTTCGAAATAGTGCCATGGGATCTTTTACATCCACCTGAGAGAGCAGACGGGGCCTCGGTTTAACGTCTCATCTGAAAGACGGCACCTCCGACAGTGCAGCACTCAAATTCAAATTCAAATCACTTTATTGGCATGATAAGGTACATCTTATGTTGCCAAAGCATCATAATACATTTATGGTTGAACACATAAACGCAGTTCTATTCATACAGTGTATAAACAGGTATATCCCTGAGTGTATAAATATACAATTGCATTATTTATATATACTCTTTTCTTAGTTTACTGGTTGTCCCTCTGTTCATGGCAAGCTGTAACATAGTGTGCCGCCAGTGTTACACAGCTTCTCTCCTCCCCCAGTAGGTATGGGAGTTTTTGGTTGTCATTCAGATTTCTGAATTCATGGCATATTTGTGAGAATTTTTGGTAGAAATTCTCCCTGATGCCCTGATATTTTCCACAGGCTGTGAGGAAGTGCATCTCTGTCTTCACTACTCCCTGACTGCAGTGAGAGCATATCCTGTCTTCTCTTGGCAGCCTGGTCTGCCTGTGTCTGCCTTTTTCGATCGCTAGGCTATGTTCGCTAAGTCTGTACCCTGTCAAGGTTCTTCTCAGTTTGTTATCCTTTACCATGGTCAGGTAATCAGCTATGTTGTATTGTCTGTTTAGGGCCAAGTAGCAATTGAGTTTGCTTTGGGTTTTTGTTGTTTCTGCCCAATATGTCAGGTATTTTTCCTTTTGCTTAGCGACGATTGTGTTGGGTCGAATTCTTTGTGTTACCCTGTCACTGTCCTGGGGCTGGTTGTTGTTAGTATTGTTAGTAGTTACTTCACTGAGTCCCAGGACTAGTTGACTGAGGGTATTCTTCTTTATGGTCAGCTCTTGGCATTTCAGGGCGTCGTAGTGATAGCATTGGGGGTTGCTCATTTGTCGGTGATTCCAAAATTTGGTGGCTCTTTTTTGGATAGTGATTATTAATGGATATTGGCCTAGTTCCGCCCTGCATGCATTGTTTACTGTTTTCCTTTGAGTCCGGAGGATACTTTTACAGAATTCTGCATGTAGGATCTCAATTGGGTGTTTGTCCCATTTTGCAAATTCTTGTTGTGTTAGCGGTCCCCACACCTCACTGCCATAGAGTGCAATTGGTTCAATTACTGATTTGAAAATTTTGAGCCAAATGCTAATTGGGATTTCTATTTGGATTGATTTTTTGATGGCATAGAAAGCCCTTCTTGCTTTCTCTTTCAGTTCATTCACAGCCAGTTTGAAGTTTCCCGTAGAACTGATTTTTAAGCCCAAGTATGTGTAGTTAGTGGTTTGTTCAATTTTGGTTGTTCCTAGTGTGAAATTTATTTTGGGTCCCTGATGTTTGGATCTTTGCTGGAACACAAGGACTTTGGTTTTTTGGGGATTTATTGTCAGGGCCCAAGTCTGGCAGTACAACTCCAGCAGGTCCAGGTTCTGCTGTAGACCCTCCTTAGTTGGTGACAGCAGAACCAGGTTGTCTGCATAGAGGAGGAATTTAACCTTGGATTCATATCGGGTGAGGCCGGGTGCTGTGGATTGTTCAAGTAGTTTTGCCAATTCATTTATGTAAATATTAAAGAGTGTCGGTGAGATTGGCGAGCCCTGCATCACCCCCCGCCTCTGTGGGAAGTATTTTGTTTGTTTGTCTCCAATCTTAACTGCACATTTGTTGTTTGTATACATTGATTTAATTACATCATATGTTTTTCCTCCTACCCAGCTTTCGATAAGTTTCAGGAATAAACCGTCATGCCAGATGGAGTCGAAAGCCTTCTGGAAATCTATAAAGCATGCGTAGATTTTGCTTTTGTTATGGTGAACGTGTTTGTCAATTAGGGTCTGTAGGGTGAAGATATGATCTGATGTTCTATAGTTTGGCAGGAATCCAATTTGGCTTTTACTCAAGACATTGTGCTCCTCAAGGAAGTTTATAAGTCTTTTGTTTATGATGCTACAGAATACCTTCCCCAGGTTACTGTTTACACAGATGCCTCGATAGTTGTTTGGGTCGATTTTGTCCCCACTTTTGTATATGGGCGTTATGAGTCCTTTGTTCCAGATATCAGGGAAATAACCGACACTCAGAACCAAGTTGAAGAGTTTTAGGATAGCCAGTTTCATTTTGTTGTCTGTGTGTTTAATCATCTCGTTTAGTATGCCGTCTGTCCCGCAAGCTTTTCCTGGTCGCAGGTCCTTGAGTTTTTCAAAAAGTTCTTTTTCTGTTATTATGGAGTCTAGCGGGTTTTGGTTATCTTTTATGGCCATTTCTAGCTTTTCCAGTTTTTTGCATATTTGGTGTTGCTCTGGTCTTAGTGCGTTTTTCTGGTATAATTTTTCAAAGTGGTTTACCCATGTGTCCCCATTTTGAATGGCCAATGCGTCGTGTTGTTTTTTGTGTAGTGTATTCAAGTTGTCCCAGAAACAATTGGAATCAATGGATTCCTCCATGGAGCTGAGTGTATTCTTAATATATTGCTCTTTTTTGGTTCTGAGTGTGTTTCTGTATTGTGTTAGTGTTTGACAATAAGTAAGGCGTAATTCCTCGTTTTCTGGATGTCTGTGTTTTTGGTTTGATATTTTTCTAAGTTTTTTCCTCATGTTATGGCAATCTGGGTCAAACCATTTTTCATAGTTTTTTGTTTTGGGTTTGTTCTTGCGAGCTTTCAAGTTTGCACTTGTTGCCAAATTATCAAAAATATTGTTTAGGTTAATAACTGCCCGGTTTACGCCTTCTTTATTGTGAATGTATATGTTATCCAGAAAGGTGTCCAAGAGAGCTTGAGTTGATGCATTGCTAATTGTTTTCTGGTATTTTTCCGTGTCGTTTTTGGCCCATCTGTATGATTTTTTGGTGTTGTACAGTTTACTGGGTTGTGTTTCTATGTTGTTTGTTTCTGTCTTTTTGAGATACATAGTAATTTGACTGTGATCTGACAGTGTTGTTTGTGGTTTGACTGTGAATGCTCTGAAAGAGGATGGGTTCAAATCTGTAATCATGTAGTCTACTGTGCTGCAGCCAAGAGGTGAGCAATAGGTCGATCTTCCTAGGAGGTCTCCTATGAACCTACCATTGACAATGTACAGACCCAGGTTTCGACAGAGCTGTAGTAGCTGTTTTCCATTGGTATTTGTCTGCTTGTCGCAGTTATGCCTGTATGGAAGGGAAGGGATGTCAAAGTGGTTATTCCCGAATACGTAATTGTTTCCCTGATTATTGGTGAAGTCTGGTTCTTCACCCGTTCTTGAATTGAGGTCCCCACAGATCAACACGTTCCCCTGGGCCTGGTATTGGATAATTTCCCCCTCTATGTTGGAGAAGGTGTCCTCTTTAAAGTACGGGGAATCAATTGGAGGGATATAAAGTGCGCAAATGTAAACATCTTGGGTGTTTGAGATAATCTCCCTCTCAATTTTTAGCCAGATGTGGTTTTCGCCCTTTTTTATAAGTTTGATGTAATTCTTAAGTTCTGTTTTAAACCAGATCAGTATGCCTCCGGAGTCTCTGCCTTGGGTTACACTTGGTAATTTATTGGAGGGGACCACCAGCTCAGTGTACCCTTGGGGACAGCCAGTGTGTCCTTTTCCTTTATACCAAGTTTCCTGTAAAATGATAATATCTAGATCTTTAGTTTCATCTATGAACGATGGGGTCCTACTCTTCACGTCTAGCACCGAAGAGCGTAGACCTTGGATATTCCAGGTCAAAATATATAAGGATTTCATGTTAAGTTTGATCTCTTACTATGATAGGTTAAAGAGTGGTACGTGTTTGTCGTGTCTAAGTGTGGGAAAAAAAGATCACTTCAGTTGTCTATAAAAGTTAATACTATTTGGTTACAGTTCTTTCTATTAATTAGTCCTTGATCCATAAGGCGGAAGTAGATGCTGCTGCACATCTGCTTATTGTCTCTTAATGGATTGTCTCTGTCTGAGGTATTGCGTACGTCCTGTGCATCTCTCCCTCTGTCTGGCTGGGAGCGGTCCTGTTCCCCTGTGGGACAGGAGTGGTGCAGGTCTGATATTGTTGTTTTGCATGGGGATCCTCTCTGGTCTCGGTTGGTGTGGTGGTGGTCTTTGTAGTGGTCCTGATATGTACCCCGCTGATCTCTGGTGGTCGGGGGGGGGTCCTCTTGGAGTCTGGGTATGGACCCGGTTAAAAGTGACGTCCTTCAGGGCTTTAGCAAAGATCGATATTCTTTTCCTTTGGATGTGGACGTGGTCGTAAAGACATTCCTCATCGAGGGTGGGGTGTTGGGCCAGGTGCACGTTGGGTTTTGATTCACAGTCTCTTGCTATGCTGGCATTTATCTCATGAATTGTGTTGCTGTTAAAGTCTGTTCTCGGCAATATTGTGGAAACAGTGATTCTAGTGTTTGGAAATGTACTGCTTGCCTTCCTAATCATTGCTCTGAGCGATGTTGCTACGTCTTTCTGTTGGGCCTTTAGGTCATTTGTGCCCGTGTGTATTATTATGTGTTGGGGGGAGCCTAATCGGGCTTTGGTCAGCCATCCCATGGCTCTGTCTGTTGTTGGGCACCAGATCTTTTCTACTTTACTTCTAGGGAAGAGCTTTTTCTCCCATAGAAATTTCCCATTTGAGTCTATGAGTATTACGATGTCAGCCTTGTTTGTGTTTACTGTCTGGTGGCTTTCGCCTGGACTCATAGTGTGTGTGCTGGGCTGGGGTGTCTGGTGTGTGCGTTCCTCTTGTGAGCGGCTCGCTTGTGGTTCCACGGTGGTGGGGGAAGATTGAGAATCAGTATGCTGGTCGGTCTGTGTGGCACCCCTTGTATTGTGTGTCTGCTGCGTTTGTTCCGTGTGGGAGTGCAGCCGTTCCGTCCGGCTCTGTCTTGTCTTATCTCTAGCCTCTGGTTGCTGGTCTAATGGTGTTATCTCTCTTCTATGGCTCTCTTCTTTTTCCTGCAGCTATTTCACCCGATTCCCAAGTAGATTCACCTGGTTCTCAAGTAGATTCAGCTCTCTCTTGTGTCTCTCCCTCTCCTGCTTTTGTTCGTGATTCATTTTGAGGAACTCCTCTCTAAGTTTAACCATCTCTATCTCTAATTGATTAAATTTATCTTTTAGTTGTATCTGGCTGTGTGATCCCGGGGTATGTGTCTGGTCGGCCCTAGAAGGCTCACTCACTTCCTGGCTATGCTGCTCTTCTCTTGGTGAGCTGGAATTGGTAGGGGGACTATGTGTGGCTTCCTCCCTGGTAGTTATGCTGGGGTTTGTCAGTTGTATCGTGTGGCTGTGGGTCCCCGGGGTTAGTGTCTGGTTTGAACTGTGTGGCTCGTTCACCTCCTGACCAGGCAGATTTCCTCCTGGTAAGTTGTCAATGTTGGGGGGAGTGCGGGCCACTCTGAGGCTGTTCCTTCCCCTCTTAGTTAATCCTTTCAGTGTCCTGAAGGCCGTTACAAATTTGTCGAGGTTGCCTTGCACAAATATTGTTCCGGTATTGTATACGTTGACAGTCATGGTTGCCCTGTCTCCTGGTGTGTTAATTTTCATTTTGGACCCATTTGCGGTATTTTCTAGCTTAACACTGGTATAGTGTGATTTTATTGCTGTGATCCAAGCCGCTGGCTGATCTGAGTAGAAAATGAGGTTACTTTTTGTCCCATTGTTGTACCAGTCAGCAAAAAGAGTTTCTGGTTTTTCTCTCATCTGATCATGCTTGATCGATTTTATAGCATTTTTTTTGATGTTGGGGGGAATCTGGAAGCGGTTGCTCTCAGTGTCCCTCGGGGGCTGTTGTGGCTCTTCTGATTCGCTCATTTTTGGTATCTTAGAATAAGCTTTTCTGGGGCCCCGGGTTTGGTGTTTCCCTCTCCCTGTTCGCGACCTTTCCCGGTCCCCCTCTCTGACCCCGTGGTCCCTGGGCCTCGGCTCCTGGGTTCACCCTTCCCAGGTCTGAGTCTGTGAGCCGCTGTTTCACGGTGCCTCTGGGCTGTTCTCCTCCCCCTCAGAGGTCTCTGGGCCTCTGTCTCGGCCTGGCTCCTCGGACCTTTCCCTGGCTTCAGTCTCCCTCCCTGGGCCCTGTACTCACAGTCTTGGTTTTCTCGTTCCCGTTTGGTTGCTGGATTGCTGGGCTGCGGCCCGAGTCCCCTCGGCTGTGCCGATTGCTGGATTGCTGGGCTGCGTCCCGAGTCACCTCGCCTCCTCGAATTCGCTTTGCCTCGGTCACTGTCTGCGCCTGGGAGGTCTCCAGGCCTCTGTCTCGGTCTGGCTCCTCCACGGTCCTGTGTTCCGGCCGCCGTTCTGGAGTCGCCGCTCTGATTGACGCTGCGTCTCCGTGCGGCCTTCCCGAGCTCGATGCAGCCGAGTCCCCTCGTTCCGGCTGCCGCTGCGTCTCCGTGCGGTTTCCCCGAGCCCGATGCGGTCGAGTCACCTCGTTCCGGCTGCCGCTGCGTCTCCGTGCGGCTTCTCCGAGCCCAATGCGGTCGAGTCACCTCGTTCCGGCTGCTGCTGCGTCTCCGTGCGGCTTCCCCGAGCCCGATGCGGTCGAGTCACCTCGTTCCGGCTGCGTCTCCGTGCGGCCTCCCCGAGCTCGATGCGGCCGAGTCACCTCGCTCCGGCTGCGTCTCCGTGCGGCCTTCGCCGTGTCCCCTCGCTTCGGCTGCTGCTGCGGCCGCTGTTCAGGTTTTTCTTTGTTTTGTATATTTCTTCCCTTATTTCTTTTTGCTTTGGCTCTTTTTTTTTGTTTGTTTTCTAATTTCCTCTGATTGTTTTTTTTTCGGGTCCCGTATTTGGCGCTCTTTTTTTTCCCGGTTTCTTTTTTCTTCTTTTCTTTCTGTGTTTAAACTAACCTTAAACTTAAACTAAATAGAAATAAACTAAAATGAACTAACTTAGCAAAAATTAATACTTAAATGTAACCTTTTTTCCCCACATTAGACACTAAAAAACACTAAATCTCAGCAGCTCATCTTTTGTGCAGTCTCCCAGTCTCTCTCTCACCCCCAGTCGCTCTCTCTCACCCCCAGTCGTTAATTGGCACTAATCCCCTGCCCGCCTTGGGGAGGCGGCTCCCAGCACAGGTCGGGTACCCGTCTCCTGGGACATTCCCTCAGCACTGCACTGGGAGTGTCAGCCCAGATTTCTGTGGTCAAGTCCCTGGAATGGGACTCTGAACCCACAACCTTCTGACTCAGAAGAGTGTGCTACCAGCTGAGCCACGGCTGACACATGTGGACGTAAAAGTTCCCATGGCACTATTTCAAAGTGGAGCAGGTGAGTATTTCAGTGTCTTGGCCAATAATTATCCCTCATTCAACGCCACTAAAATGGATTATCTGGCTGTAAAGCGTTTATGGGACACCCTGAGGTCCTCTTTCTTTGGTGCCCGAGTACAGAAGCAGCTGAAGGAACCAAGGTGTCGGGACCCACGCAGACAGACGGCCTGAAACTTGGAAACTTTTTCACACTTTTTCGACCGCCGACTGCGCGACACTGCGGCAAGGCAGCACGGCCAATTCCCTGATTATGTACACGAGCTGACCTTGAGAACTAAGCTCGGGTCGGGGTGTAGGCGTGGTGTAGGTGCAACTCCTATCTCACCACAGATCGGCTGCCATTGTGGCCAATGGGAAAATCACCCTAAGCTGTTTCGTGGAAGTGCATTACAGGGTTTATTTGATTAAGACATCAGATTGCTGTATTCACTAGGCTGCTTATATACTCAGCTAAAGCGCTTTAACACTAAACTCTAAGTCATTGGCTTCCCAATGGAATTGCAAACCAGCAGCAGGACAGATAAATGGAGGAGCAACTTGATGATGAGTTCTTAATTTGTCTTTGTATATGTGCATCGCTAGTTATTCCACCATGATCCTATTTATATTTCATTTTCAAATACATGTTACAGCATGCATAATAGACCAGGTAATTTCCTCTCCAATTAGTTCTTAAATTCCCGTGAAATATAATTATCAAAGAGTATTATCCACACTGCTCTTAGATTTGTTTTGCTTTCCCCCCTATGGAAGCAGTAAAACTCCTGTCGGAGTGCCACAGAGCGTAACTGGGCGAAAATGAGGTTTTCACTCTCCAAGCGATAGTTTTCCTTGGTGCACTGGGAACTGAAAGAAATTGGTGAGGGAAAGAAATCCCAACAGCAGCTGGGATAGATCTGGGACTTGGAAACAGCACCTGCGGAACGCAAAGCACAGAACTGCATCGAATACGAGCGAGAGGATCAGAGGAGGGCAGTGACCTCGGTATCAGAGACGAGCCGTTACTGGGTGCCTATCCTGAGGAGCTCATTAACAGCATGGTTAAAACTGCTAAGGTAACCTGCCCAGGATCAATGCAACCACCCTGCTGTCAGTGCAGAAAAACCCGACTATATCTGGAACAGAAACCCGTCTACATGGCCTTTGCCACACTAGAGCAAATGGTATCGTTCGTTACTTTTGAAAAAGGCTATTGTTTTATTATTTATGTTCTGCACTTTTTATTTACTCATTGGCACTATTTTACCCATTTATCATGATTAATGTTTGCTATGTGTTTGGAATTGAGACCTTGGTAACAAGATCCCGATCGACATGAACGATTAGCACTCTACTACAACTGATCTGAAGTCGCAATTCTCAATCAATTTTACCAATTAACATGAGAACAGAAGTAAGCCATTCAGCACCTCGATCCTGTTCCACCGTGCATGTAGATCATGACTGCTCTGTATGTTAACTCCATCTACCCACCGAGGGTTTGTAACCCTTACTACCCTGAGCAAAAATCTATCAATCTCAGTTTTGACATTTTCAGTTGAATCCCAGCCTCAACAACCTTTATTTTTTTTTGGGGGGGGGGGGAGTTGCAGATTTCCACTACCCTTTGTGTGAAGAAGTGCTTCCCGATGCCACCCCTGAACGACCTAGTTTTAATTTTCAGGTTATGCTGAACTTTCCTCTCTATCAACCCTATCAAACCCTTTAATCACCATAAAGACTTGACCTATTGATGGTGCGGGTGTTGGTTTATGAATGCTTTGGATTGTTTCATCCTGTCCACCTATTAAATAGGCAAACTATAGGCTTTGCTTATATATATATAACCAGGGAAAACATGTTAAAACTATAAAGTAAATGCAGAGAAACCGTACAAGATCCTTCCGTGTAACCAGCAGTCTCCAAGTTATTTCTTTGTTAATCTGGCACTACAAGAGATTTTATTGTATTCATTTAGTTAAATATAAATGGTTCCATTTTTTAATGATAATATTGTAAAAATTCTTTACTCAGATTCAAATACCAGAGATTACAAACGCAGGTGGAGTCATGCTGGATCAGGAAACTAAACTTCTAAAGGATAGAAGTAGTGGGAAGGAGAGACTTGTAGGAGGGGAGTGATGCACACAGTCAAAGCAGGAGGCATTGTAACAGAGGCAGTAACTGGGTACCTAAAGGGAAATGCTGGAGGAGAGGAGCTGAGTAAAAGCTATGTGTGCGCGTGCGCATGCTCATGTGTGTGTGCATGTGTGTATCAATGCAGACTTGTTAAAGGGACAGGCCATCACAAATCTGAATGATCAAAACTGGCTCAAAATTAAAATACTCCAAATGCCTTCACTAGAAAGAGAAACTGCAAATGGTGGACATGAACAGCAGCATGTGAAAAGAGATTACAACCTATTGGGCTGGATTTTGTCAATGGGGATGTGATGGAGGCAGGACTCCCACTTTTTGGGTTGTAGTCCTGCTTCCATTGACTTGTGGCCAACCCACGCTATTTTCACTTGCTTGACCTTGTTAATCCCATCCAGCAGGCTCAGCAGGCCAATTAAGAGACACCTGGTTACTGGTGATGTCAGTGATTGACATTTCATCTGTCAAGAGCTTTTGACAGATGAAAAATCAATGTTTGACAGCTCTGTGAAGCTGTCAAACTCTGACAATCTGTCTTCTAACTTGAGTCCTTCTACTCAGACTCAGTTAGAGATCTCTCCAGACCAGAAAGCAGAGGCTGCAGCTTTTGACAGTTCAGCGGCCATTCTGCTTTCTGTGCCGGTGAGCTCAGGGACTCCCGAGACCTGAAGGAAGGAAGCCTGCAGGAGAAAGTAAAGGTAAGTAAAACTTATTAAAACACTTTACACTTACCTCACACACTTACCTCTGCACACATGCACCCATCACTCACCTGCACAATGTACATCTCGACCCCTCCAACCCCTGAAGACCGACGGTCCACCCCGCTAACTTGGCGTGGTTCGGAGCTGTCGGACAGCCCACACTTCAGGACTAAAAATAGGGATTAGGCAAAAAACTGCCTGTTAACTACCTGCTAACAGGCAGTTAATTGGCACTAATCCCCTTCCCGCCTCGGGGAGGCAGCTCCCAGCACAGGTCGGGTACCCGCCACCTGGGACATTGACATGGAGGCGGGTTGGTGTAGGGGTTTTTTCCTGCTCTCTTGCCCGTTCTGGCCCCCTGCCAGGCTTCGTGCAAGAATTACCCTTGAGTGGTTCGACCCACTCCCACTACGGTTCTAGACCTTGGACTTAGATGCAGAGAACAGTAGTGCAGAGAAGAGGACTCAATAGACCAGGCTGAATAGCACGAAATGGATGCTTTTATTTTTGAACAGTTTGAAGCATTACAAAATACATGTCATAGGCACAGATTAAAGTAACTACAATCATGCAAAAATTTATGAACTTGACTCTATGGAAATGGGGAACACACGGCACATCGTAAAAGGGGAAACACATTACAATTTCCCTTAACTCCCTCCCCTATACCTAAACTAAGTTTCGACCTGGGGAACTTGGGATCATGCTCACCACTCTCGAAATCGCGAAAAGGGGTTCGCAGCCTTTTTGGCACCGCTTCCCGTCGTCACGTGGATTGGAAGCTTCTGGCGCAGTCGATATTCTCTCCTCCCTCGAGGCGGTGGGGTAGACCCAGCCTCGATGAGCGCTCGTCAAGGTTGAGATCCACTAGGCCTGTCGTGGATTTTTGTTCGTGGAGTAGACCTAGATGCAGGTTATGCACATGGGAGAATCTTGTGGCATCGATCGCCGGTTCTCCAGAGGGTTTCTTCTCCGTCGGCCTGGGTCGTCGATGATCTCCCGACCCCAGTACCCGGGCCACCCTCGTCGTCTTCTCGTCGTGGCCGAGCCTTGTATGGCTGAACACCGGCCACGTTGTCCTTTTTCCGAAACCGTCCGTCTTTAAAAAGACGAAAACGTTTTCATCGATCTGCCGAAGTGGAAGAGGCGCCGATACGGGCACCGTCCGCCCTTCGTTCGTTCCTCGTAGAAGAAAGTTCTTGAAGAAATGGAAGCCTGAAGTCGCCCAACAAGAAGCCGTAGCAGTGAAGAAGTAACTTAGATGGACTTTCAATCCATAGTTATACTCTTTTGGGACAGTCTTATCTCCCGCCAAATCATAGTCCTGTCTTTGTATTAATTTTGGCGGGCAGAGATCTCTGCAGGGGCGCTTTGTCTTGTAACAGAGCCGGTGATAACTTGAACTGGCCTTCCTGGCCGATAATGTCTGTTAATGTCCTTTGCATTGTCACCGCGGCTCGGTTCGCATATTGATCGGTCCGGACATTTTCCTTGATGGCTGCTAAACGGTTTTTCCTTTGTACAATAAATGGGTATAAGTGTTTTTACATTGTCCGCCCATATCTTGATGGGCCCCATCCTGTACTTATAATCCATTGAATATGTATGCTGTTGCTCTGAGTTTCGGTTCCCAGATACTGGCTTTCGCGGGTTTACTGTCTTCAATCCACAAGCCTGTCTAGCTTGCAGTAACAGAAATAAACTGGTTCAGAAACTGATCACGGGGCCTGGCGGCCATTTTGTATGCCCTTTTATCAAAGGTTTTTCTGTGCAAGCTTACTTTGGTCAATAAACAGTCTTATTTTATCCAGTTTTCTTGCGTGATTTTTGCTGAAAATTTTCGAATCTTACAGTTGGGGGCGGGATGGGTTCGTGCCCCCCAATTCTGCAATTTTCCCACCACTCCCGCCTCTGAACCTGCCTCCACGGGGCCTGGAAATTCGAGCCCAATGTATCACTAGGGGGTGGGGGGGGGCGGAGTGTCCACGAGGGCTTGACTGCTCATCCACTGTAACATCAGTGGAAACGACATGAAGAGCTTTGCTCTTCTGGGGTATACACGCCTCTTCTGTCAAAGCGGATCAGCAGGAGAAGCTAAACTCTCACCCTCCAACAGAAATAAACAAGGGCGTACAGTTCAAATGTTAAATAATAGTTTTTTTTTAATTGTCTTTAAAATTATGAAGGGTTTCGATAGGGTAGACACTTGTGGGGAAACCCAAAACTAGGGGGTAAAATTCAGTACCTTAGCGCCTACCATTAGCACCAGCAGATGGTGCTAAAGGGGCGCTAGAGCATTCTGGCTGGGGCGAGGTGAATCCAACGCCACACGCCAAATCCCGCCACCCCCCCGCCGCAGCATTGCCGTGAACAGTTATCGCCAGCAGTCTCACCGCCAGGTGGATCGTGACGTCAGTGAGTGTGCAACGCTCACTGAGCGCCCAATCTGCAAAATTGATTGTCGCCACCTACCTTAGTGCCTGCAATAAAGAGCGACAGGGAGAGCTGGTGTGAAACACCAGGAAGCCGGCTCCAAGGATGTTATTTCAAGGGATCAGTGGTAATGAGTCGCAGCTGTAGGTTAGTGGAGTTTCAGTGCTTTCTTGTCAGTTTCACATAGTCCAGCAGTCTCATTCCATAATTTCAAAGTTATTTAGTATCAGGAGTGTTGTGGCAACTAAAAAGTAGCTACATTTATTCTTAAAAAAATCAAACAGCTAGATTTGGTTACATTAATGGGGGCTGGACGGGCAGTCGACCTCGCCAGCCAGGATCTACGGCGGAGGGAGTGGATGCAGCGAGAAAGACTGGAACATGTGGCCAGAGGGAGGAGGAGGGCAATCAGGGCTCTCAACAGGAGGCCTTACCCTCCAAGGGTATTACGAGAGCACTTCTCCTACCTCCAATTAAATGAGGAGCAGTATATTAGAGGGCTTCATATCACTAAGAAGGTGGTTACAGAACTCTGCCACCTCCTGCAACCAGACCTCCAGCCTCAGATCAGGGTAACCACGGCTCTCTCAGTGGCAGTCAAGGTCACCGTCGCCCTCAATTTCTTCACCAGTGGATCCTTCCAGTCTGCAGCAGGAGACATAGCTAACGTCTCCCAATTCGCCATCTGTCACTGCATCCGGGAGGTCACAGAGGCTCTCAACAGTAGGAGAAGGGACTACATTTCCTTCCCCATCACCAGAGAGAAGCAGGAAGAGTGTACATGTGGCTTTGCCAGGACAGTGGGATTCCCCATGGGGCAGGGCACCATTGACTGCACCCATGTGGTTTTGCATAACAACCCTGAGATCTTGTGTAACCGCAAAGGCGTCCACTCACTTAATGGGCAGTTGGTGTGTGACCACACACAATTAATCCTCAATGTCAATGCCCGCTATCCTGGCAGCAGCCACGATGCCTTCATCCTGCGCCAGACCAGTGTGCCAGCACTCTTCCAGCCAACACGTCAAACTCTCGGCTGGCTGATCAGAGACAAGGGCTATCCGCTCTCCACTTGGCTTATGATTCCCTTCCGCAACCCCAACACCCCTGCCCAGCACTCATATAATGACAGCCATGCTGCCACCAGGAACATCATCGAGCAGACCATCGGCCTACTGAAGCAATGGTTCCGCTGCCTTGAACACTCAGGAGGAGCCCTCCAGTACTCAGCTGAGCGGGTGTCTCATTTCGTGGTGGTCTGCTGCACAACTTGGCGATCAGAAGGGCCCAGCCCTTGCCACCAGGGATTGCGGGACCACCTCAGAAGGAGGGAGAGGAAGAGGAGGAGGAGGACGAGAACAAGGAGGCAGAGGAACAGGAGCGAGGGAGGGGGCAGCTACTCAGTCGGCCTTCTGGAAGGGTGGTCCGTGACATAGAAACATAGGCCTAGAAATTGGGTTGAGGCTCCAAACTGGCGCCAAGTTCGCCTGAGCGCAGGATTTAGCGCAGCGTTCGAGTCTTCAGCGATCGTACGATATTCAGTTTCATTGCCCCTAGAGGGAGACGGGGCGAGGCTCGAGGCGCTCCGTGTCCCTCTTAGGGCGCTGAAACTGAATATCGCAGCGCAACGTGCCGCAGCGCCACACGCTGCGGCACGGCACGCTGCGGTACTGCAAGCCTTCCTCCCATTGTTAAGGGGGAGGGGCCTGCAAAAGCGCGATCCCCGATCGCGAATGCCGGCAAAAGAGCCCGGCACCGAGGAGAAGTGCCGGGCTCTCGGGAAACAGCCGGCAATGCCGCGGGGGTGGGGGGGGGGGGGTTAGGAGGCCGGGGACGGAGGTGCTGACAGGCGGCCGCCGAAAAAGGCGGCCGCCCCGCACCTCCACCTTAACTTGCGCCGCTGCCGGCACAGTAAGGCCCGTGAACCGGGCGCGGGTAGCGAACGGCGCAAGTGCGGTGTTCGCAACCAAATATCGTGAACGGGGCGTGAGTGGGGCGCTGCGCACACCGATGACATCATCGGTGGCAGCGCAGTGAAAAAGGCTAACGCCACCATTATCGCCCCAAGTCAATATCGCGGGAGGCGCAGCCAGTGGCACTACAGCCACTGCCTGCCTCTTTAGGCGCTAACAAGTGGCGCTACTCACCCAATTTCTCCCCCGAAGAAACATAGAAGATAGGAGCAGGAATAGGCCATTCGGCCCCTCGAGCCTGCTCCGCCATTCAATGAGATCATGGCTGATCATCCAAATTCAGTACCCCGTTCCTGCCTTCTCCCCATATCCCTTGATCCCTTTAGCCTTAAGAAATGTATCCAACTCCTTCTTGAATATATTTAATGAATTGGCCTCCACTGCCTTCTGTGGTAGAGAATTCCACAGGTTCACCACTCTCTGGGTGAAGAACTTCCTCCTCATCTCAGTCCTAAATGGCTTACCCCTTATCCTTAGACTATGACCCCTAGTGCTGGACTCCCCGGCCATCGGGAACATCCTTCCTGCATCTAGTCTGTCCAGGCCTGACAGAATTTTATAGGTTTTGATGAGATCCCCTCTCAATCTTCTAAACTCCAGTGAGTACAAGCCCAATCGACCCAATCTCTCCTCGTACGTCATTCCTGCCATCCCAGGTATTAGCCTGGTGAATCTTCGCTGCACTCCTTCCATGGCAAGAATGTCCTTCCTCGGATAAGGCGACCAAAACTGCACACAATACTCAAGGTGCGGTCTCACCAAGGCCCTGTACAACTGCAGCAAGCCATCCTTGTTCCTGTACTCGAACCCACTTGCTACGAAGGCCAACATACCATTTGCCTTCTTAACCGCCTGCTGCACCTGCATGCTCACCTTCAGTGACTGGTGCACAAGAACACCCAGGTCTCTTTGCACTTCCCCTTCTCCCAATCTATTGCCATTCAAATAATAATCTGCCCTCCTGTTTTTGCCACCAAAGTGGATAACCTCACATTTATCCACATTATAGTGCATTTGCCATGTTTCTGCCCAATCACCCAACCTGTCCAAATCATACTGGAGTTTCACAACATCCTCCTCACAGCATACCCTCCCACCCAGCTTTGTGTCGTCTGCAAATTTGGAGCTCCTACAGCCTCATTAGACTGCAGTTCGATTGAATAAAACCCCAGATCCCCATTGCTCACCACATCCCTATCATTCCATCCCTGTTGAAGGGCATATCACAGCGTAAAACTGAAATGAGACACACCACAAAAGAATTCAAACTGAATTAATAAATTTATCAAAAATCCGTGAACACATATTTACAACAAAAATATTAACTATTCACACTTGTGCAATCCTTTAGTGCCTGTTTTTACAGTGCCTTTGCCTACTCTGGTGCTCCTATGAAGCCTTGGCCCAGTGGCTGTAGCAGGCCTGGTGGAAGGCTGCTGAGTGTCCGTGCGGGAGACTTCAGATGGCCTTGCAGGACGCCCTCAACCAGCTCTGGGCCTGGAAGGCCCGGCTGTAGACCGAACCACCTCAGCATGGGCAGCAGCAGTCTGGACTGGCTGGATGACAGGCAGCGACAACGGCAATGGCAGAGTGGCAGAGGTGGGAGCAGGAATGCTGCCATCTCTATTTTTCAGCACAGACAGTGGTTGGATGTCGGCTTGTCCCCTGCCTGTGTGCCCCTGCTCCTTCCTGTTGTGAGCAACATTGGCCTGCAAGGGAAAGGAAAGTGTGTGAGTGAGTGTGGAGCAATGTGCTTGGGTGATGTGCCTGCCATAGTTGAATAGCTGTCATTATGTGCCAGGTGTGAGATGTGGGTGTGAGTGTTGGTAAGTAGAGACTGTTGGTGGGTGAGTGCTGGGTGTGTGTTGCTTTGGGCAGTGTGTGAAGACTGTGTTTCAGATGGTGGTGTGTAGCATTTGTTGAAGCATTGACTCACCCTGACTATACGAGTGAGGTTGTTAAATTTCTTCCTGCACTGTGTATGGGTCCTGGAGACCACAGTGCTGCCCGAGACCTGCCGGGCTACCTCCCTCCACATGGTGCGGAAGAAGTGCAAAGAGGGCCTCCTGCCACTTGCTGGGTAGAGCACTGCCCTCTGTCTCTCCACACTGAACACCAATGCCTCCTCTGCTTGATCACTGAATCTGTGGCTCTCTCCCTGGGGCACAGATCTTCCATGAGTACAGCTATTTCAGTCCTCCGGCTCCTTCTCCTTGACCTGCTGCTGCTGGCTGAGGCAGCTGCACAGCCAGCAATGCTGAGAATGAGGTTCTGCAGCATCAATGAACCTTCCCTTTAAGAACTAAAAAAAGCCTGTGACAATTATGACTTGTGATTAGAATGCACCTGATATTGGTTCACCCTTTGAGTGTAATGCCAATGAGTTTGGGCTTAAAGACTTGAATTAATGCTCCAATCATTTCTTTGAGCAGTGAGAATGAATTTTGCGTGCAGTCTAAAGCATTAGTGCCTCGTGCGAATTCTCCAACTTTTCTAATGATACTGCCCATTCCTGGGCTATAATTAATTTCTAGCCCTAGAGGTTATAAATATAAGAATGTCACTAATAAATCCAATAAGCAATTTAGGAGAAACTTCTTTACCCAGAGAATGGTGAAAATGTAGAACTTGCGCCCATATGGAGTAGTTGAGGCGAATGGCATAGATGCTTTAAGGGGAAGCTAGATAAGTATATCTTCTTCTTAGGCAGTCCCTTGGATCCGAGGATGACTTGCTTCCACAATAAAAATGAGTTCTCAGGTGACTGATGAGTCCAATGCGGGACCTACAGCCTCTGTCACAGGTGGGGCAGACGGTGGTTGAAGGGGCGGGTGGGTGGGGTGCTTGGGTTGACATGCGCTCCTTCCACTGTTTGCGCTTGGCTTCCACCTGCTCCCGGCGAAGAGATTCGAGGTGTTCGGCACCTTCCCGGATGCTTCTCCTCCACGTTGTGCGGTCTTGGGCAAGGGATTCCCAGGTGTCGGTGGGGATGTTGCATTTTTTCAAGGAGGCTTTGAGGGTGTCCTTGAAGCGTTTCCTCTGCCCGCCTGGGGCTCTCCTGCCGTGTCGGAGCTCCGAGTAGAGCGCTTGTTTTGGGAATCTCGTATCGGGCATGCGGACAACGTGACCCGTCCATCGGAGCTGATCGAGTGTGGTCAAAGCTTCGATGCTGGGGATGTTGGCCTGAGCGAGAACACAGACGTTGGTGCGCCTATCCTGTCAATGAATTTGCAGGATCTTGCGGAGTCAGCGTTGGTGGTACCTCTCCAGTGCTTTGAGGTGCCTGCTGTACATGGTCCATGTCTCTGAGGCATACAGCAGGGCGGGAATAGCATAGATGCATTTAAGGGGAAGCTAGATAAGTACATGAGGGAGAAAGGAATAGAAGGTTATGCTGATAGGGTTAGATGAAGTAAATAGAGTAGGAGGAGGCTCGTGTGGAGCATAACCACTGGTACAGACTGATTGGGCCAAATGGCTTGATTCTGTGCTGTAAATTCTATATAAATCTCTTTCTAGAGGCTTAAACCAGGACCTTCAAGTTCTGTACGGCTCAGTACCACAGGGGACAAAGCAGTTCCCCACCGAGTCACCAGGGGGAGCACTGCGTTAATGGAAACAAAAATGCGATGGAAAAATCTGTCCGCGTGTTCCTCGGTCCTTTACACATTGTAATTTTTTTTGTCGCGTTTAGTTGAAGACATGCTGCTCCACACCTTACAGCATTCATTTCTCTTGCTGTTTGATTAGATGCGTTCACATGGACAAGCCCTAGACAATCAGTCATAAATAATGTTCATAAGACCAGCCATGCGAGATGAATAGGGAATCTGCAAACGAGCATTGAAAGATTTTTCTCATTTTATTCACACGGCGAACAAAAGTACTTCACCTGGAAAATCGTCGTGGAAACTCATTACAAGCCATATGTTATTGCAAGCTCCTTGTAATGAATGTTTCATGCGGTGAATTTAGAAGCTCCACTATAACCCAGTAAAGAAGATTAAACCTTGATGAGTGGGGAGGGGAATGGGGGGTGGATTAGGTCGTTAGACACTAGATTTTCAACCTCCATAGGTTCAAATTCTGCCCAAACTGAAGGGCTGAAAGTGTCCTCTGTCTGCTGGGTGTAAGGATCTGACTTGAAGTGGGTTTGGGCAGTTCCAATGCAGTTCCTGGTGGTCATAGGCCCGCAGCACAGAACTGTCCCTAATTGGCAATCTCACTGCGGGGAGGCGACAGGATGGCTGATGCGTGTAATGAAAAAATCTCACACTGGTGCAGTGTAAGGGAGAGTCCTCTTTTGAGGTTGCGGCTCAGGCAGAGTCAGCTGTGGCTCAGTGGGTAGCACTTCTCCCCCCTGAGTTAGAAGGTTGTGGATTCATAGTCCCACTCCAGAGACTTGAGCTCAAAAATCTAGGTCTGACACTCCAGTGCAGTGCTGAGGGAGTGCTGCACTGTCGGAGGTGCCGTCTTTCGGATGAGAAGTTAAACTGAGGCCCTGTCTGCTCTCTCAGGTGGACGTAAAAGATCCCATGGCACTATTTTGAGGAAGAGCAGGGGTGTTATCCCCGGTGTCCTGGGACAATATTTATGCTTCAATCAACATCACTAAAAACAGATTATCTGGTCCTTATCACATTGCTGTTTGTGGGAGCTGGCTGTGTGCAAATTGGCTGCCGAGTTTCCTACGTTACAGCAGTGACTACACTTCAACAAGTACTTCATTGGCTGTAAAGCGCTTTGGGATGTCTGGTGGTAGTGAAAGGTGCTGTAGAAATGCAAGCCTTTCTTTATGTGCGACTGGGAGTGCTCGATGCTGACGATGAATGCTTGCAATGGAAGGGGCCCATTCTCCATCTTGATAAGTCTCAAAGAGCCCATGATAAGAACAACATGCTGAGTCACAGCAGCCTTGAACTGCTACACTGAGCTATAATTTTCACACATCAGCATTTCGTATCTTACTGCACTGCTGTATTGATCCTTTAGTCCACTGACTGTTTATCCGCTTTCATATACGCTCAAATTGGCAAGAGTAGTTCTCACTATGGAAAATTATGTGTCAAAAACAGTAACTAAAGTTTCTAGTTACAGTTCTGGTAAATATAAATAGCTTTCTCTCTGCGCTATGCTACTTACAAGCAATTTTACTTTTTTTCTAATTTCCATGTATTTTCCCTGGAATTATGGAGTGAGTCCTTAAAATCTGAATTTAAATCAGCCAACCTTGAGTTGCAAATTAATGCACAGCTTCCAGAATACATCCAGTGCTAGGTCTTTAAGTGGCCTGGTTCAGTCCTGAGCCAAGGGGGGTTTAAGGTGTGCTCCCCATTCTGTGCTGGGTCAGCTGCTCCACGCTGGAACACTAGTTGGGATGTTAAAATCGACCTCGGCGTCCCTGCTTCAGGAACGGAAAGGGTTCCCCCTTGTCATTGCTATCATAGAATCATAGAATGGGACAGCACAGAAGGAGGCCATTCAGCCCATTGCACCTATGCAAGCTCTTTGAAAGAGCTACACAACTAGTCCCACTCCCCCGCTCTTACCCCACAGCCCTGCAAATTTTTTCCCCTTCAAGTATTTATCCAATTCCCTTTTGAAATATACTGTTGAATCTGCTTCCGCTGCCCTTTCAGGCCGTGCGTTCCAGATCAGAACAACTCGCTGCGTAAAAAAAATGTTTCCTTGTGTCTCCTCTGGATCTTTTGCCAAATACTTTACACTTGTGACCATTGGTTACCGACCCTCCTGCCACTGGAAACAGTTTCTCCTTATTTACTCTATCAAAATCCTTCATAATTTTGAACACCTCTAGCAAATCTCCTTTTAACCTTCTCTGCTCTAAGGAGAACAATCCCAGCTTCTCCAGTCTCTCCACATAACTGAAATCCCGCATTCCTGGTACCATTCCGGGAAATCTCCTCTGCACCCTCTCTAAGGCCTTGAGATCCTTCCTAAAGTGTGGTGCTCAGAATTGGCCACAATATCCCAGGTGTTTTTTAAAGGTTATTTGAAAGGGGAGTAACTTCGTTATCCAATGACTCCTATTGGAAAATGGACATGTGAGCATTGGATGAGGACAGGATGCCTTCTCCTATGCTTGAATAGTTTGGCAGCAATCATAATAAAAGAGGTCGCCTATTTCGAACTGAGATGATATCGATATCGGCCCAGAACTTCGGGTCTCCACGGGTGAGTACGCACGGGGTGCACACCCGTAGGCCCGATGGAAGTGCCGGTTTCCTGCATGCACTGTGCATGCGCGGGAAACTGGCACTTCCGTTCCTCTGAACCAGGAGGTTCAGAGGTCGAATGCGTGCGCGGGGGAGGCTGCGCGTGTGCATGGAACTTCGTTTTTTTTTTACAGGTTTTTCCATGAGGGTAAGTCTGCAGAATTTAGAAATATAAAAAGCAGGCGTAAGGCCTGCTTTTTACAAGGTAAGTGGTGAATTAATTCAAATTAAAACATTTTTTCCACAGGTTTATGATTTTTAAATACTTTAAAGCAAGGTAAGTTTATTTTTAGCCCCGTTAGAATAACAAATTATTTTTTTCAAAAATTTAAATTATTGTTTAAAATAGTTATTTCATTTAATTTATAGTTTAAGCTGGAGTGCCCGGCGGTGCCGAGGCTTTTTCGAGGGCATGTTGTTCTTGGAAGAGAGAGAGAGAGAGAGCGCGACTGGGGGGAAGAGAGAGCGCGTCTGGGGGGAAGAGAGAGAGCGACTGGGGGGAAGAGAGAGAGCGCGACTGGGGGGAAGGGGGGGAAAGGAAGGGGGGGTAAAGGGGGGGAAAGGGGAGGGGAGGGGGGGGAAGAGGGGGTAAGAAGGGGGGGAAAGGGGAGGGGATGGGGGGAAAGGGGAAAGGGGAGGGGGGTGGAGGAGGAGGAAGGGGGGGAGGAGGAGGGGGGAAAGGGGAGGGGAGGGGGGAAGGGGAGGGGGGAAAGGGGAGAGGGGAGGGGGAGGAGGAGGAAGGGGAGGTGGGAGGGGGAGGAAGGGGAGGGGGGAGTAAGGGGAGGGGGAGGAAGGGGGAGAGAGGGGGGGAGGGAGAGAGAGGGGGGAAGGGAGAGAGGGGGAGAGGGAGGGGAGAGAGAGGGAGGGAGGGGGAAGGAGGAAGAAACCGGGCAGCCCAGACTAAAGATGGCGCTGTTCGGGCCCACATTGAAGTTCTGCCATGATCAACGATGGCGTCACGAGGAAATTGTCGTGCCGCCAGGATCAAATATGGCGCTGTGGTGCCGCTGCATTGAACTGCTGCCAGGATGAAAGATGGCCAGGCCCATTTGCCGGGGTAACCCTCCTCCCCTCCCGATCTCCAGAGCTGGTTGCCGGGTTAACCCTTGAGAGGGGTGGGGACCAAGGAGAGGGGATGGGGGCGGGGGCAGAAAGAAAAAAGTGCTGTCTGCCAGCCTTCAGGGCGGGTGCGGCCAGCCTTGAAGGTGCGTGAAGAAGCCGGCGGCCATTTTCTCATGTCGTTTGGAAGCACGGAAAAAAAAAAATTCTTAATAAAAACTGCAAAATATCTTTACTTTTAAAAAAAGTAGCTGCAAAGTACAAAATCAGAAATCTTCTAACTTTTTATGTTCTTTCCTTAAAAACTTTCGGCTTTTGTATATCTTCTAACTTTATATCTTCTTTCGTGAAAAACTTTCGGCTTTTGTATATCTTCTAACTTTATATCTTCTTTCCTTAAAAAACTTTCACCTTTTGAAAACCGAAAGTTTTTTAAGGAAAGAAGATATAAAGTTAGAAGATATAAAAACTGAATTATTTATTCTCTATCTCTTCACTTACGTTGCAATAGTTGCTGCAGTCACTCCAGTGCTCGCGAAGACTAAAGTAACTTTTATTTATTCTGTCTTATTAAGCATCAGGCCCCGCCCACACACGCCATAGGATTGGTCAACCATCACGTGATGGGGGAGACCGAAGGGGGGGGTGAGGGGTGGGAGGAGCTTGCCACAAAACAATTGCCTAGGGTCCAGCATGGCTGGCAACAGACGCCCAGGCTTAGAGGCCTACCTGCAAAAATGGGGAAAGGTAGGAAAATTAATGAGATTAGATAAAAGATTTAGAAAGTAATTAACTTTTTTTTAGAACAATTTCTGAAAGTAATTAACTTTTTTTAAAAAGAATTTCTGTTTTAAAAGGAACTTTTTTTTTAAAGACGCAGAAAGCAGGAAAAAGAAATGAAAAGTTTGGAATCAAGATGGCGGCGACTCACCTCGGTTCAGAACGATAAGGCCCGCCCACACACGCACGCATTGGTGGACCGTCAGGTCACCGAAGCATAGGATTGGTCAATCGTCCCGTCACTCGACCATAGGAGGGCCCGCCCGCACGCGCCAGGAACCCGCCGTACGATTGGTCGACCTCGACGCTAATGAGCGGATAATGAGCGGAATGTTGAAAGTTTTTTGGATACCGCGGGCGCAATTTTTGTCTGGCCGAAACATAAATACGCTTAGGACGGTTCTGGAATCGTCAGCTTTCTTTCGACGTAACACACGTGTAGGTGCGCTCTATAACTTTCGAGTTTATTCAATACAAACAGACAGACGGAATGACAGACAGACAGATGTATCCTTTTATATATATAGATTTAAAAAGTGTGATTTAAAAAAAAAATTATTTGAAGGTTTAGTGCTATTTTGGGGCCGTAGTATTTATAAGTCTTGACAGCACTTCCTGTCAAGACTTATGAATGGAGCATTCCCTGCTCCGATTGGCTCCCCATGGCCCACGTGATCCCAGGGGACGCATCGAACTAACTGTGCCCCTGGGATATGCAAGCACTGCACGCCGGCAGCTGGGCCAGGCCCCGGATCGGAATTCCACGGGGTGCTACAGCTCAACTGCCGGCGCACAAGGTAAGTGCAGGTCGGGGGCTTGCACCCGCGGGAAGCCCCCGACCCGAATTTCTGGGCCGATGAGAAATTTCTTCACTCAAAGGGTTGTGAATCTTTGGAATTGTCAACTCCAGAGGGCTGTGGAGGCTCAGTCGTTGAGTATATTCAAGACAGAGATCGATAGACATTTGGATACTAAGGGAATCAAGGGATATGGGGATAGTGCGGGAAGGTGGAGATGAGGTAGAAGATCAGCCATGATCTTATGGAATGGCGGAGCAGGCTCAAAGGGCCAAATGGCCTACTCCTGCTCCTATTTCTTATGTTCTTATGCCATTGCCTAAGCTCGTACATGAAGAATGTTGAATTGTGGAAGGTGAGAGTGGCAGGATAAATTTATAGTGCACAAAACAACACTGCAGCATAAAGATATCCCTTCCTGAAGCAGCCCAAATTGAAATTGATTCATCAGCTCCCGATGACCATTGCACAGCCAAATACTGCGCAATTCCTTATGATTGTGGAAATAAATAGATTCTGCACCTGATGATGCCACCAATGTGCCTCATTTAATTTACCAGGAAAGGGTTGCTACAATTAAATAATAAGGGCTTTTTACTGAAAGATAATGGACTAGCTACACTCAGGGTTATTCAATCTGTCAAAGGTACTTTCAAATCCACAAGAAATGCAGCCCAAGCCAAGGCCTTGGCAAAAACAATAATCCAACTAGCTTAATTTAAATGTATAGCAGTGTACGCCAACTCTAAAAGCCACAAAGATCTTGTCTTCAGCTTTCAAATGAGCACAATATTGGAAAGAATACTAAAAAAAAACCTGTACTTAAAAAAAAAAAGTCATTTTTTGCAAATTTTCCTACTGACTTTGCTGGAGTTTATTGAAGAATAGTTTTTGTGTGTTCCATTAAATTGGTCTTTTGTGGTGCTTTTTTTCCCTTTTTTTCCTTGAGGTTAATTACATTTGTGCCGATTGTTATACAGCACACTGCCACTGCAGCGTGCAAATTAATTTTTTTCATTTATCAGTGTGTCTGCATCCAAGGTCACATGAACCCCTTTCTGGTAAACCTCATTTACCGTCACTGACACATTTCTTCCAGTGATAGGTTGATTTAACTTTTCAAATGAATCAAACATTATTTGTATTGAATGTATTTGGCATTGTAAAACTGGATCTTGGCTTTCTGGACCCCAGTTTTGTGATGTTAATTCAAGGTTTTCATCCTCGGACTTCTCCCGTACGAGTCAGCTCCTGTGAATTTTTTTAAAATTCATTCATGGGATGCGGGTGTCGCTGGCAAGGCCGGCATTTATTGCCCATCCCTAGTTGCCCTTGAGAAGGTGGTGGTGAGCCGCCTTCTTGAACCGCTGCAGTCCGTGTGGTGAAGGTACTCCCACAGTGCTGTTCGGGAGGGAGTTCCAGGATTTTGCCCCAGCGACGATGAAGGATTGGCGATATACTTCTAAGTTAGGATGGTGTGTAACTTGGAGTGGAACTTGGAGATGGTGGTGTTCCCATGCGCCTGCTGCCCTTGTACTTCTAGGTGGTAGAGGTCGCGGTTTTGGGAGGTGCTGCCGAAGAAGCCTTGGCAAGTTACTGCATTGCATCTTGTAGATGGTACACACTGCAGTGAGCTGCCGCTCTCCAGTTAGGCATAGGGTGGCCTACTGACAGAAGATAGGACTCCAGCCTTGCACCCTCTCCCTCGCATTTACAATTATGCACTGAACAATCTCTTTGCAATCAAGACATTCAGCTGCAAGAGCCGAAAATAGATTTTCAAATGTCAAAATTCCTTTGGAAAGGTAAAATGGATTAACTCGAGGAGTTAACAAATTCTATCAAGGCATAGAGTTTATTGAAACCAGTTTTTGTGAGTTCCATTAAATTGGTCTTTTGTAGTGCTTTTTTCCCATTTTATCCTTGAGCTTAATTACATTTGTGATAATTACGATGAAGAATAGCACATATTTTAGTTGTCTATCAGAGGCATCGTTTGATAGTAGGTTTGAGCATAGAATCATAAAATAGTACAGCACATAAGGAGGCCATTTGGCCCATCGAGTCTGCACTGGCTCTTTCGAAGAGCAATCCAGTTAATCCCACTCCCCGGGTCTTTACTGTATCCCTGCAATTTTTTCTCCAAGTATTTATCCGATTCCCTTTTTGAAGGCTACAATTGAATTTGTTTCCACCACCCTGTCAGGCAGTGCATTCCAAATCCTAACCACTTGTTGCATAAAAAGGTTTTTCCTCATGTCGTCTCTGGTTCTTTTGCCAATTACCTTAAACCTGTGTCCTCTGGTTACCAATCCTTCAGCCACCGGAAACTGTTTCTCTTTTTTTACACTATTTAAACCCTTCATGATTTTAAAAAACCTCTATCAAATCTCCTCTTGGCCTTCTCTGCTCTAAGGAGAATATCCCCAGCTTCTCCAATCTATCGGCATAACTGTAATCCAGAATGAATGAGGTTTTTCGACAGCACCTCCCAAATCTGTGACCTCCACCACATAGAAGGACAAGGGCAGCAGATACATGGGAATGTTGCTGTCTCCACATTCCCCTGCATGTAACACATTATCCCAACTTGGAAATATATTTATAGGAAGTCACACAACACCAGGTTATGGTCCAACAGCTTTATTTGAAATCACAAGCTTTCGGAGCGCTGCTCCTTCGTCAGGTGAAGTGAAAAGAAGCATACAGGCACAGCATGTATAGTCAGAGAAAACTGCCAGATGATTACAGGTAATCTTTCTAACTGACCTTTCTCACACCTCGGCAGAGAGATAATCACAGTAATCAAAGGTGTGAATGGTGTCCAAACAGGTCAGTCAGGAAAACATTACATCAAAGAACAATGAGGTGGGGTCACAAGGGGTCAAATGTTGCAGATGCTGGGGTCTGTATGAAAAACAGAAAAAACCCAAAAAACTTTGCTGGAAATCACAGCAGGTCCGGCCGCATCTGTGCAGAGAGAACAAGCCAACGACGACTCGAGTCTGGATGACTCAACGTCAGGATCTTGGGTTCATGCCACGCTACATGTCAAAATCCTGGAACCCTTTCCCTAACAGCACTTTGGACGTGCCTTCATCACACGGACTGCAGCGGTTCAAGAAAGTGGCTCACCACCACCTTCGCAATGGCAACTAGGGATGGGGAATAAATGCTGGTCTTGCCAGTGACGCCCACATCCCAGGAACAAATTAAAAAATTCTGAGGTCATAATTTTCTTTTGAAAAAACAAGAAGTTCAGAGCGTACACTAGTATACAGTATCTGACATTGGAACTCTAGGCTGCTGTGCACACACTTAAGTGAACTTAATTACGGTTTAACGTTGTAGTTGAGTTTAGGGATTAGAATTTCATTGCTACTGCTTTGGGTTTTTTGATTGATTTCCAAAGGTTGACATTTAGTCGGGGTTGTACCGTACAGAAGACATTGAACTCCGTGCCACCTTAGCCTTAAACTTTCCTGCCCTCCTTTGCCCAGCTATTGTCATTCCAGACATGAACAGAAAACTGTGACCGACACAGATGGAACTCAAAAATGACGTTGACAATTTTATTTTAATGGCACTGGAGGTGGGTGGGTGAAACTGGTATTGTAATCTTTGCCTGCACTTTTACATCATCTACAATGTCATCTAGTATCTTGGCATTTGAAAAACTTTCTCTAAATCAGATTTGTGGCTTTGGACAATAAATTATTATTTTTTTCTATACTGGAGCTGGGGCAGGTTTTCACAGGCAACACCAATCCTCTGGTATCTTACCCGCTGGTCATTCAAAGGAACTTAGGAGCTGCTAGACAAAAAAACACCAAGGTCCATCTAATTCGACTTCTACCACCCTGGGAGTCGCATGACACAATGATAATGGAGTTGTTGACTAATCATGGCAATCAATCTCTACCAATTAGTCTGCAACAGGCCCAGACATGAGGCGAGGAAATCTCCAGTGCTGTAAAATTTTGGGAAGCCAGAGGCCAAAGGTTACCTGTCCTTCCCAAGCATGCTACACTTACCACATGTCAAGACTCAAATTACTCATGTACTGCATCTCAGAATGTTATTCTCTGAAAGAAATCTATCTACTTTGCATTTGAATGAATCAATGCTTCCACCGTCTCCCTAGGGAGTCTGTTCCATAGATTGACTACATGCTGACTGAAATATTGTTTCTGCATTCTTCATGTGCAAACTGAACGTTGAGGCTAGATTCTGCCCCCATAACCCCTGCCACCACCTCCGCCCCCCCCCTCTCTATTGATTGGGACACCACTCCGGGGGCTGGATTTCCCCCTACCATGGAGATTCGCCAATAACCATGGCTAACTTTTCGGCCTCAGGCTCATTCAAGTGCAGGAGGTGGGCTCCCAGTCCACTATCAGAGAGTCCCATCAAAGTGTGTGGTGGGACGGGGGGGTGGTGGGGGTGGAGAGAGGGGGGAGGCGGGGATGGTGTATTTTTACTGTGACAAGCCTCTGAAGCCTGCCACATCATTGGGCTGCAGGCTGCTCCTGAGCGGCCTGAGAAAATGAACTCGTTTTAAAAAATTGATGGGGCTTTTCTCTTTCGAACCAAAACCAAAAAATAAATATGGGGCATGCATTACCATCAGTAGAATTCCCGGTGTTCAAAGGACAAATTTCCCTGATTTGTGCCCTCCCCTTTTGAGCCCAGGCACCAGGAAAAGTTGGGGATGGTGGGGGGGGGGGTGGCGGGGGTGGGCGTTGGCAAGGCACAAAGAGATGGGGAGATGGTAGAGCGCATCCCTGAGCATCTTGCTGCCCCCATCCTCCTCACATTGACCAAAGAATTGGGGTCGGGGGTTGGGGACAGAGAGTCTCGGCCTGCAAGTTGGACAGGCTATTTTTCTTATGGGGGCCATCACAACCTCATCTTGTCCTCATCAAATGTTCACACAGATATACTTTGTGGATAGCGATCTGGAACAGAAACCCTGCCTGATTTTAACATTTCCTTGTCCAGCAACATTGAAGCCAATGGCAGCAGCCCTACCACCACCCTGTCTGCATCCAGCTAGCACAGAACCATGTTTCGAACCGACGACCATTTGCACTGAATGCCTCAGTGCTACACTTTTTTATTCGTTTGTGGGATCTGGGCTACGCTGGCAAGGCCAGCATTTATTGCCCATCCCTAATTGCCCTTGAGAAGGTGGTGGTGAGCCGCCTGCTTGAACCGCTGCAGTCTGTGTGGTGAAGGTACTCCCACAGTGCTGTCAGGGAGGGAGTTCCAGGACTTTGACTCAGCGATGATGAAGGATCAGCGATATATTTCCAAGTCAGGATGGTGTGTGATTTGGAGGGGAACTTGGAGGTGGTGGTGTTCCCATGTGTCTGCTGCCCTTGTCCTTCTAGGTGGAAGAGGTCACGGGTTCGGGAGGTGCTGGCGAAGAAGCCTTGGTGAGTTGCTGCAGTGCATCTTGTAGATGGTACACACTGCAGCCACGGTGCACCGGTGGTGGAGGGAGTGAAGGGTGGTGGAGGGAATACTTAAGCAGTACACTTCCCAAACTGAGTCATTGGAGGGGCCCCCTGTTCTCAGCAATTGCTGTGGATATTCTCTGCCTTTGCCTGGCATTAAAGGGGCGGTGACGGCCTCCAAATGGGGCCGGTAGCCTTACCATTCAGTAAACACAGGTAGTGCGGCCGGTTCCATTTTGAAAAGGGGCCTTCCGCCGGGTGTCTAATGCGCACGCCTGTTTTGGATGACAGGCCCATTTTAATATGGCAATCGGGGTCCTATGATGTAAATGGGACCCCGATTTGGTTGGAATTGGTTGTTACCTATGCCTGGCGATGGAACCTAAGGGGCACTGGCTTGGGGCCCACAAAAATTAACTGGCCCACTGCCGCCCCAGGGCCCCCACCCTCTACGGCCGTGACCCCACTTGCCCACCATCGCCACCCCACCCCCCCCCACCCTGACCAAAACTTACCTTTCTGGCTGCCGCCCCAACCCGAGCTTGAGGCCTCAATCTGGCGAGCTGTATTGGGACACCTGTTTGCTGCCCCTCAGCTCGCCTGCCAGATTTTAAATGAGGCCGGGTCCTCATGTTAACGGTGCCCCTGCAACACCGAATAATCAACCAGCCACCTCTCTTCCCCCAGCTAGTCACCCAAAATCAAAGTCAACTCTATTGTGCCCTATATTCTTATCGGTTATCTAAATGATCATACTTTTGCCAGCTTGACAGAGAACAATGACGGTGCCAGAATAAGGGGCAGGTGGACATCAAGCCTACTGTTGTGTGCACACTGAGGAACTCTTTGAGGGGAGTTTTCCAGGGGGCTCAGCAGGTGCGATCGGTGGCTGGTCGGGTGGGAACGTGTTTTTTTTGGACAGCGGGTCAGGACCCTGCCACGCGCCTTTCCCAGGTGTCGGGACCCGACACGCAGCAGCGGGATAGGCAATTCAGGTCATTATGACCTTGTTATCAGAGGATTAACAACATTTTTGAGCTCATCTTTAGAATTTACCAGCTCGCCAACAGGGTCCTCACTGCTCGGGGATCACGTCTGTTAAGCAGGGCGGGACTTGAATGGCCATGGAATCATCTCATTACTTGACAGCTTGAAATATGCTATAAAAGCTCCCATCTCACAGCTGTTTATGTTCCAAGCTCAGAAGCTGCTACTTACTGAATTTGGAAGACAGATTGAGCTTTATGCAGGTTGCAAGTGTTTGGAGCGAACTCTCCATCCATTCCCCTCTCATTGGAACAGCCTCTCTCACCATTGACAGATTGCTTCTGTCATTTTAAGTTCACCTGCCATCTATTCCATCAGCATGGGTACGGTTTATACTTTCTCACCTTGGTCCTCAGAATCCCACCACGATCAGCCCCAAAACCAGCAGCACCAGGTACACCAGCAGCAGCAACAACCACACCAAACTTCTCCGCAATCACCTGATGCTACACAGGACAGAGGGCATTGACACATAAACACATTGCTGCCCGGGATGCCAGAGATGGCCTCACCATGGCCAGATTTACTTCACTTGACTCTACACCCTGGCTGCCACATGATGCGCCAGGCTGGCACCACCCCAGACCAACAACTTAAAGCATCCCTACAATGACCAAGCCATTCCTTTCACACTCATCAGCATTGTGGGGGGAGCTGTTATGTTTCACCATTCATTGCAACTCACTAAGCCACTTCCAAAGGTGCACACAAATCTGTCCAAGAACACAAAGTGTTGAAAATAAAGATTTCAATGTTTGATAGCACATTAACAGAAACTTCATATGAACATTGGCTAAAACACCCAAGTGCCTACCCTTGTGTGTTGTTAGTTGGTATGATTGGACTAGGATGAGGGTGAGTGAGAGGGGTGGCTAGTGAGATGGGGAAGTCATAATGTAGATAGAGAGGGATGGGTGGAGGTGCAAGGTAAGTTGGTGTGAGTAAGGATGTGCATGAATAGGGTAGGGAAGGCAGAGTGATGGGGATGTGATGACTGGCATAGCAGGATGAGGTTGAGTGTGGCTTTGCACTAACGTTTTGTGATCTGTTGAGATCATTGAAAGGTTTGCACCACTGCAACCTGGTCCTCCTGTTGACATCTTGCTTGTGCCCTCCTGTGCAATGTGCAATGAGGCTGCGTTGGTCTCCTGGGGAGGTCTCTTCCACCCATTGGATTGGAAGAGGACCTCCCTGTGTGCTGTGACTCCCTCCATAAGCATATGGATGGAGTCATTGGAGAGCCTGGGTGCAGTCCTGCATCTCTGTGCAGTGTTTGTCAGTGTTTGCTGCACCTCAATGCTGTAGAATACTGACAGCACAAATGTCAAAGTAAATTTGCGCACGGCCCCTTTAAGGAAACCGGCTGATGACGCGTCATCAAATGACATCATCAGACCCACTTCCTTCAATTGGTCCGGGAAACATGCTGGGTGGGCTTAACAAGCCCAATCAGGGGGAATTAATTCTACAGAGCGGGCTGGAGCCAGCAGCGAGGTTTGAACCCGCCACCGACGTCGCCCGCCACGGACCCGCCGAGGTAGGGAAAATCACGGCCTTAGTTTGGTACACATAAAACAATGACAGGGTCTTCCAAAAAGTGAAGGAAGCCAATGCTCCTTGCTATCATTCCTAGGTGAGAATCGGATCCAAGGTAACACTTTTCCCTCTGAATCAGACGGTGGTAGGTTCAATCCAAGACTTAAGCATGTCATCTAGGCTGAGCGCTGCATTGTTGGTGGTGCCATCTAACAGATGAGATATTAAACCGAGGCATCATTTCTGCCTGTTCACGTAGATTTAAGGGATGCCAATCCACTATTTGATGAACAGAAGGGGCATTCTCTCAGTGCCCTGGCCAACAAATTCCCACTCAGCCAAAATCAATAAAGCAGATTAACTAGTCACTTATCTCATTTCACTGTTTTCTGGGACCTCAACCCAATGTGCAAATTTGTGCCATGTTTGCATACAAGTGACTACATTTCAAAACAACAGCAATAACAACAACTTACAATTATACAGTGCCTTTAACGTAGCCCCAAGGCACTTCACAGGCGCAATTATCAAACAAAATCTGACACCGAGCCATATAAGGAAACATTAGGACCAAAAAATTGGTCAAAGGATTAGTAAGTATGATAAGGAGCGTCTTAAAGGGGGAGAGAGAGGAAAAAACATGGAGAGGTTTAGGAAGGGAATTCCAGAGATAAAATTTTAGGTAGCTGAAAGCACGGCCACCAATTGTGGGGCGATGGGAATCGGGGATGCGCAAGGGGCCAGAATTGGAGGAGTGCACAGATCTTGGAGGGTTGTGGGGCTGAAGGAGGTTACAGAGATAGGGAGGAGTGCGGACATGGAGGGATTTGAAAATAAGGATGAGAATTTTTAAATCAAGGCGTTGCCGGACTGGGAGCCAATGTAGGTCAGTGAGCTCAGGGGTGATGGGTGAGCAGGACTGGGTACGAGTTACGATACGGGCAGCAGAGTCTTGGACGAGCTCAAGTCGAGTCTAGAGGTAACAAAGGCGTGGAGGCGGGTTTCAGCAGCAGATGTACAAAGTAATTGCTTGGATGTGAAACACATTGAGATGTCCTGGCGAAGTGATAAGTTGCTGCATAAATGCAAGCTCTTCTATTCATCCCCAACCCATTCCCAAGATAAATAATTAAAAGTGAAAAATCTGCAGCAACCCCATTTTAATAAAATATCTATATCAAAATGAAATGAATGATGATAAAAGCAGTTAATGATCTTATAGCGCTGCTTGCCTAAGGAAAAGGATAAATGACATATTCAACGTCACTTTGTGTGACTCACATTATTTACGTGGGCCTCTGATTGACATAGAATTACACACCATGCACAATTCTGGCACTAGTGCATATTAAACGTGATTTCAAGCTGCGTTGTCACATAATTATTGATGTTGCCAAAACTTTATACTTCAATAAAAGAATATTCAGTTGTGACGCAGGTTCTTATTGTCACGAGATAAGCAATCCTAATTATAGTATTGCAAGGCTGTTTCTTTTAGTATTCCTGGTGATGCGGGGCCATTTATAATGTGCATTCAGTGCAAAATGGCTATTTTTCTAGTGAGGTACAAGGTTAAATGGGTGGAATGATAATAAGCCAGTTAGTGCATTTGTAGGAAATTCTGTTGCTATTTTAGCAAAACTGTCAACTCATTTATTTCAAACCTAATATATAGTAGGAGGCTAAATTCATGTCTCTGGTGGACCTCAGCTTTGGGCCTCTTTCCTACTGCATTGAAAGAAAGAAAGACTTGCATTTATATAATGCCTCACACGACATCAGAACATCTATTAGCGCTTTACAGCCGATTAATCACTTTTGAAGTGTAGTCGCCATTGTAACGTAGGAAATGCAACAGCCAATTTGCACACAGCAAGGTCCCATGAACAGCAATGTGGTAATGACCGGATAATCTGTTTTAGTAATATTGATTGAGGGATACATACTGGCCAGTATACTGGGGAGAACTTCCCTGATCCTCTTCGAATAATAACATGGGCTCCTTTGGGCAGGACTTTCATTGGGCCGTGGAGGCGGGATTGGAGGCATGTGGGGGTTTAAAATCCCAGAATCGGGGGGCACGAACCCAACCCGCCTCCATGCCAGTTTCAAAGGAGGCGGGTACCCGACCCGCACTGGGACCCGCCTTCCCGAGGCGGGAAGGGGATTAGTGCCAATTAACTGCCTGTTAACAAGTAGTTAACAGGCAGTTTTTAGCCTAATCCCTATTTTCATTCTTGATGTGTGGGATTCCCGACGGTTCCAAAACAGTTAGCGAGGCGGGCCGTCGGGCTGAAAGGCTTGGAAGGGTCGAGGTGTCCAGTGTTCAGGTGAGTGATGGGTGCATGAGTGCAGAGGTAAGTGTGTTTGGTGTGTTTAAAGTAGTTTTACTTACCTTTACAGCCTTCCTTCCTTCAGGTCTCGGGAGTCCCTCATCTCACCGGCACAGAAAGCAGAATGGCCGTGATCTGTCAAAAATTGCAGCATTCAGCTTTCTGTTCCGGGGCGATCTCTAAGTCATTGAGAGGAAGGAATTAACTTAGAGTACAGATTGTCAGGCCTAGAAATTCGGTTGGTAGCACCAGCGATTAGCGCCTAAAGAGCCCGAGAATTGGGGCGTTACCCAATTTTCGGGCGGGCGCAGTGAAGATAGCGCCACCTCCCATATTGAGTATCCTTTTAGCGCCGGCGCTAACTCTTTTCGCCCGCCCGCGGGCGCAGGCAGATCATGATGTCATTTCAGTGTGCAACACCTTTTTGGTGCCCCGGACCGGATATTCGGTGGCGCCCGCAACCTTTTCGCCTGGCGCTATTAGTGACATTGGATGGAGCGTTCCCAGTCCCTTCTCGGACTCGGGTGGCGCTATTTAAAGGGGACAGCACTAGTATAACAGCTGCAGCCATTTAGGCTGGCCATTCTGATCGTTGCTGGAGAGAGTTGCAGAACTTCTGTTGGACAGTAATTTTCTCATTGAGCCTTCGGAGGCACTGGCACTGGCAGCTTGAGGGCCCGGCTCCCGAGCTGGTGATGCAGCATCTGAAAGCAGGGAGGTGGAAGAGTGGCTTTAGCAAAAGGACAGCTTGGCAGCAAGGGATGCCAGATTGTGGCAAGGTTATGACATGGGTCCACAGTGAGAAAGCATGCTGGCGAGGGGAACAAGTGGAAGGAGACAGTTGTAAAAGGTGAGAACCTTACCATCGCTGTCGACAATGGGGTCGGCAGCTGCAGTGGTTACAGGACCACTCAGACGTCCTCCAAGAATCTGGTGGACTCTCTCCTCGAGATCCGTGAGAGTGACCACTTGTGGAGGTCCTCCACCGGTGCGACACTGGTCTTTGCCAATCCTTGCCAGCTTGGGCTGCAGGGGAAAGGAGGGGAAGTTATGTTACATGATGCCCTGAGTGATCATCTCATGCCCCCATGGTGGAAGAGCCCTTACATGATGCCCTGAGTGATCATCTCATGCCCCCCATGGTGCAAGAGCCCTTAAATGATGCCTTGAGTCAAATGTGCATGTGTGTGCCCAGAAAGGGCCACGGGTGCTTGCTGGCAGATGGCCAATGGGGCACAGCCCACCCTGTAGCCATTAAGTCAGGTGCAAATGAAGGGATGCAGAAGTTTGCAGAAACAACACCCACCCTCACGACCCGAGTGAGGTCGTTGAATTTCTTTCTGCATTGGACAGGGCTACTGGTCACCATGCTGCTGGAGTTGACCCTCTGGCATACATCCCTCCAAGCTCGTCGGTAGTCCTTATGATTCGGCCTCGTGCCATTGTTTGGGTAGAGAACATCTCGCCGGCGCTCCACTGCGGCCACCAATTGCTCCAGAGCCTCATTGGTGAAGCGCTCTGCTCTCTGTCTCACCTTCTCCATCTGGTCCAAGTTTTTAGCGCCAGAGAAGGGCCTGCGCCGATTCTGAGGCCTGCAAGGTGAAGAGTGTGGATGCTGAAGCTGACTGACCCACCCCTTTAAGAGCTGGCTGGCGCCTGGAAGTCTCGTGGTCATCAGTAATTGAGAGCACCTGCGCTGCGCCCGTCCGCTCCGATATTGGGTTGCGCCGGAAGTTTAGCGCCTTAGGAGTCCCGTGTAATGCCTGAATTCGCGCCTCAATCCCCTTTAGGGGCGATGCAACCCAATATCGCGCCAGGCGGTGATAAGTTTCGTCTGGCTATAAACTTTGCGCAGCGCCAGTTCCAACGCCTCAAGCGGGGCTATACCCAATTTCTAGGTCTCAGTGTTTGACAGCTTCAAACAGCTGTCAAACACTGATATTTCATCTGTCAAAAGGTCTTGACAGATGAAATATCAATCTGTGATGTCACCTGTTGCCGGGTGGCCCTTAATTGGCCTGCTGAGCCCACTGGGTTGGCTACAACTCGATGGAGGCGGGACTACAACCCCGAAAGTTGTAGTCCCGCCTCCTACCCGCCTCCTCAATGAAAATCCAGCCCTTTATGTCCACCTGGGCTTAACGTCTCATTCGAAGGAAGGCAGCTCCAGCAGTGCAGCACTCCCTCAGTACTGCACTGGCAGTGTCAGCCCAGATTATGTGCTCAAGATCCCTGGAGTGGGACTTGAACGGACAACCTTCCGACTCTCAGGTGACAGTGATAGGCACTGAGCCGCGGCTAACACAAACATAGCTCAAGAAACCAGGTCAGCTACTGAATTGAATAAAATCAGTAAATCAAGCATAATGGGGTGAGAAATCCCCGCTCCAGCAACATCCGAGATTTGTTTGTGAAGATTCCGTTGTGCGTCAGCGCGTTCTTTTGAAGCACATTCCCAATTTCAGTACAATTTGCGAGCAAAGCAGTTCTCCATGAACAGATTTACTATAGCGATCACAGGGAATCTTACCCAAAGGAGTTTTCCTTCTGTCTTTTTATTATTGTGTGCGGCTCTTTCAGCAGGGCGAGCTGATGGGCACAGTGGAGGAGATTAGGATGCACTTCATTAATCTCTTCATCCCCTCTGATACACCCCCACCTCCACAAGGAGAGCTGGTCTGATACCATGCCACCTCAGCCAATAGCAGTGTTGGAAAAAGCTCACATTAAGTGTGATTGCTTGATCAAGGAAGAGAGGAACATAAGAACAGGAGTAGGCCATTCAGCCCCTTAAGCTTGTTCCGCCATTCAATGAAATCGTGGCTGATCTGTATCTTAACTCCACCTAACCGCCAGGTTGGGTGATTGGGCAGTTGCATGTCAGATGCAGTATGATGTGGTTAATGTGAGGTTATCCACTTTGGTGGCAAAAACAGGAAGGCAGATTATTATCTGAACGGCAATAGATTGGGAGAAGGGGAAGTGCAACGAGACCTGGGTGTCCTTGTGCACCAGTCGCTGATGGTAAGCATACAGGTGCAGCAGGTGGTTAAGAAGGCAAATGGTATTTTGGCCTTCGTAGCAAGAGGGTTTGAGTACAGGAACAAGGATGTCCTGCTGCAGTTGTACAGGGCCTTGGTGAGACCACACCTTGAGTATTGTGTGCAGTTTTGGTCGCCTTATCTGAGGAAGGATGTTCTTGCCATAGAGGGAGTGCAGCGAAGATTCACCAGACTGATACCTGGGATGGCAGGAATGCCGTATGAGGAGAGATTGGGTCGATTGGGCTTATACTCGCTGGAGTTTAGAAGAATGAGAGAGGATCTCATTGAAACTTATAAAATTCTAACAGGACTAGACAGACTAGATGCAGGAAGGATGTTCCCGAACCAGGGGTCACAGTCTAAGAATAAGGGATAAGCCATTTAGGACAGAGATGAGGAGGAATTTCTTCACCCAGAGAGTGGTGAACCTGTGGAATTCTCTACCACAGAAGGCAGTTGAGGCCAAGTCATTAAATATATTCAAGAAGGAGTTAGATATATTTCTTAAAGCTAAAGGGATCAAGGGATATGGGGAGAAGGCAGGGACAGGGTACTGAGTTTGGATGATCAGCCATGATCTCATTAAATGGCGGAGCAGGCTCGAGGGGACGAATGGCCTTCTCCTGCTCCTATCTTCTGTTTCTATGTAACCCTTAATATCCTTGCCTAACAAAATCTATCAATCTCAGTTTTGAAATTTGCAATTGATCCCCAGCCTCGACAGCTTTTTGGGGGCGAGATTCGCAGATTTCCATTACCCTTTGTGTGAAGACGTGTTTCCTGACATCACCCCTGAACACCCTAGCTCTAATTTTAAGGTTATGCCCCTTAGTTCTGGACTCCTTCATCAGAGGAAATAATTTCTTTCTATCTACCCTATCAACTCCTTTAATCATCTTACACAACTAAGCTGGAGTGTCAGCCGTGGCGCAGTGGGTAGCACACTCGCCTCAGAGGCAGAAAGTTGTGGGTTCCAGTCCCCACAGCCAGGGATTTGAACATGTAAAGCTAGTTTGACACTCCAGGAGAGTGCTGCACTGTCTCGGATGAGATGTTAAACTGAGGCCCCGTCTGCTCTCTCAGGTGGATGTAAAAGATACCATGGCACTATTTCAAAGAAGAGCAGTAGAGTTATTCCTGGTATAACAATAGAAAATGCTGGAAAAACTCAGCAGGCCAGGGCAGCATCCGTGGAGAGAGAAACAGAGTTAACGTTTCAGGTCGATGACCTTTTGTAGGAAATGACCATTTGCAGGTTTAGGGGCTGGGAAAAGGGGGAGGGGATGAAAGAACAAAAGGGAAGGTCAGTGATAGGATAGAAAGCAGGAGAGATTAAGAGATATTCAAGGCAAAAGGCGGCGGTAATTGGACAGGTTAAGACACAAAATGTATCCCTCAACCGAGTTTGTGGGAGCTTGCTGTGTGCAAACTGGCTGTCGCTCTTCCTACATTACAACAGGGATTACACTTCAAAAAGTACCTCATTGGCTGTAAAGTGCTTTGAGATGTCTGGTGGTTGTGAAAGGTGCTATATAAATGCAAGTCTTTCTTTCTTTTTAGATCACCCCTTAATCTTCTATGTTCAAGGGAATACAAACCTCTTCTATGCAACATCTAGAGGACATTGAGACCAGAGCATGTGCTATAAAAATGAAGGAGCCTGTCTTCATCAGAGGTTTCAATTGTTTGACATACAAGTACATTGGAAAATCATTTATAAAAAAGAAGATAATTATGTCTCCTAGATTGGAACTTGAGTCACATCATGAAGAGACTGACGTTATTTATCAATGCATGGAATCCTGAAAGAGAACAATTAAAGCATCTCTAAAGAGAAACAGACCCAAAATAGCAATGTAACTGACAAGATCAGGCAAGTCAAATGCACAACAACCACTTGTGACACTAAAAATACAATTAAATGAGTGGGTCTCAGCAACGTGACAGATGTGGCGAGAGAGTAGCGTAGTAATCTGTGACAGACAGAGATCCACAGACATATATTAGTCTTGTGCCATGATCAAAGGTTAGTGCTGTATAATTAAAAATAAAATTGCATCGGGGAAGTTCGACTTGTCAACGGTAAGAATGCTGAATGTGAGATAAGACAAGAGGTGCAAGCAACTCCCTTCTTTCAGTTTTAAGCTGCAGAGCTTTATGCAGATAGAAAACCACAGGGCAGCTGAATCCGACTGTGCACAGGTGCTGATATGGGTGCAGCAGTGCTCTTGGCCTGCATCCTGTGGCATGTTGCCTAAAGCTTAGAAATTATACTGCACAAAGCCTTGGTGCATTCATATGTAATGACGTTGCCTGCTATTTCAACAAAGAAATTAACCTGTTTGTTTCAAACAGGTTAATGGACTCGCCACTCCCTATCTCTGCAATCTGCCCCCAGCCCTACAACCCTCCGAGAACGCTGGAAACAGGAGCCATCTGCTCGGCCCTGTGGTCAGAGGAGGAGGCATTGGGGCAGAACTGGAAGAGAGACCTGTGGAAGTGCTCTCAGAATGCAACCATGTACAGTCCCCGCCAAGAAGATTGCAGGTCTATCGTGCCTGTGAAAGAGCTATCTAATTAGCCGCACTCCCCTGCTTCTTCCCCGTAGCTCTGCAAATGTTTCCTTTTCAAGTAAATATCCAATTTACTTTTAAATGTTGCTATTGAATCCGTTTCCACCACCCTTTCAGGCAGTGCATTCCAGATCCCCTCTATTTTTCTTGTTAAATATCACTTTCTATACCCTAAATACCATATGAGTGAGAAGATTAAGCAGAAGATTCCAATTCTTAAACCAAGCCCTTGCATTGTATATAAGACCTATAACAATTACCAATAGTTTATACAAAATTTAAATTCTGTTCCAAAGAAACAGCTCTAATTTGTTGGCAAAGTATTGATTTAGAAACCATTCAAACTTGTTAATGCAAAAGCAAAATACTGCAGATGCTGGAAATCTGAAATAAAAAAAATACTCAACAGGTCAGGCAGCATCTGTGGAGAGAGAAACTGAATTAACATTTCACGTCAATGAACTTTTGTCCGAACTGGCTATCTCATTGTCATTCTTCCATTAAATGCCCATAAAATGTTTCACCATGTCACCATGAGTCTTCCATATGCCAATGTCTGAGAAGGATTCAACATAATGCAGCACTGCCTGAAATGGGTTGTGGCACCATGAACATCTGCATCCATCCCCGTGACAGGGAGGGCTCCAGACCAGTCAGTGCATCCATAGTGAAAGCTTTATTCATTGACTTTCAGGACTTAGGGGACTGTTTAAGCACAGCAGTGGAAGTCAGCTTCCTAGAACATCATGTTGCCATTTTTCATGTATTTCAGGGTCTTTGTCCCAATGAGCACCAATCCCATCAGCTTCCAAAGCTTCCAATTTCCAGCTATCTGCCACACTTCTTGACCCTTGCAATCTTCTCACTGTAACTTACTCTGCTATTAGAAACAACCCATTCCTACTCATTGGGTTGGATTTTGTCAATGGGGACGTGATGGAGGCGGGACTCCCACTTTTTGGGTTGTAGTCCCGCCCCCATCGACTTGTGGCCAACCCACGCAATTTTCCCTTGATTGACCTTTCTGAGCCTGCCCAGCGGGCTCAGCAGGCCAATTAAGGGACACCCGGTTACAGGTGACGTCAGCGATTGACATTTCAACTGTCAAGAGCTTTTGACAGATGAAATATCAGCGTTTGACAGCTCTGTGAAGCTGTCAAACACTGACAATCTGACTTCTAACTTAAGTCCTTCTCCACAGACTCAGTTAGAAATCTCTCCAGAACAGAAAGCAGAGGCTGCAACTTTTGACAGCTCACGGCCATTCTGCTTTCTGTGCCGGTGAGATGAGGGACTCCCGAGACCTGAAGGAAGAAAGCCTGCATTAGTAAGTAAAAGTAAGTAAAACTTATTTAACCACTTTACACACGCCAAACACACTTACCTCTGCACTCACGCCCCCATCACTCACCTGAACACCGGACATCTCGAACCCTCCAAGCCCTTCAGCCCGACGGTCCGCCTCGCTAACTTGGCTTGGTTTGGAGCCATCGGGCAGCCCACACTTCAGGGCTAAAAATAGGGATTAGGCCAAAAACTGCCTGTTAACTACCTGTTAACAGGCAGTTAATTGGCACTAATCCCCTTCCCGCCTTGGGGTGGCGGCTCCCAGCACAGGTCGGGTACCCACCTCCTGGGAAATGGGCATGGAGGCGGGTTGGGGGCGGGATGTGTTCGTGCCCCCCGATTCTGCAGTTTTCCCCCCACTCCCGCCTCCAAACCCGCCTCCATGGGGCTTGGAAATTCGAGCTCAATGAGGCAGTATTGGTTGCCTTCTCACTGTAGCTGATACCCAATATATTCCTTGAATAGAGCATTTCAAAGGTATATAGACCCTGCTTCTGTGCCTTTATCCTAGTCCAATAAAGGAAATTAGGCATAAGACATCCTGTAATAATTTAAAAACTGATGAACTATAAGAGATTTGGGTGCATCTCATCAATTTTACTTTCTCCTGCACAAAGAGCAAGGCTCGGCACCACATCAACAACTTGCATTTATGTAGCACCTTTAATATATTAAAACATCCCAAGGTGCTTCACAGGAGTGTTAACAGACAAAATTTAACACAAAACTGCATAAGGAGATATTAGGACAGTGGACCAAAGCTTGGTCAAAGAGGTAGGTCTTAAGGAGGGGAGAGAGGTAGAGAGGTTCAGGGAGGTAATTCCAAAGATTAGGGCCTAGGCAGCTGAAGGCACACATTGAGACATCACTTTTACCGTGTATGGGGAATGAAACGAGGATTGAGCAGTTACCTTTAGAATAAAATCTAGGGGGCGAAATTGGGTTAGGCCCAAAAATTGGCGCAAGGATCGTAATGTGCGATCTGCCCACAGCCCTTGAAAGTAGTGCGGATAGCACGCAAAATTCGTGCTGCCTGCTCATTCGCATGATTGCAGCAGTAAGCCCAGCACTAAACGCACTGCTGGTTGGCTCAGTTCTCAATTGTGCGCCCAATAGCGGGTGCAGTCTGCTCTCCAATTAAAGTTTGATTGCTGAGTGATAGGCTGTCTGCACTTCTTAAAGGGGAGGTGCATTGTTGCAGAAGTACCTCATTGTCACTGTAGCTGCAGCAATGGCACAACAGGGGAGAGAAAGGGCACCTCACTTCTCAGATGCAGTGCTGGAGGCCTTGGTCAAGGGGGTATACAGAAGGAGAAAGGCCCTCTACCCGCAGGGGGGCAGGAAGCCTTCGAGACATACCATCAGAAGGCAGTGGGAGGAGATTGCGCAAGCTGTCAGTGCCACCAGTGTTGCCACCAGGACCTGGATCCAGTGCCGGAAGAAGTTTAATGATCTCCTATAAGTGGTCAAGGTAAGTGAATGCTTCTTCAAATGCCATATCCCACCAACTGCACGACTAGCCTCACACACTGTTCAATGCACCACACTCCCATCACTCACCTTCCAACAAACTCGAGCAATCACGACTCATACATCATAATCATAGCTTCACTTCACCCTCACACACTTACCACTGCTGCAAGCCTTACGCCCACATCTCACACCTTGCACACACTGACAGCTATTCAACCACGACAGGCACATCACCCAAACACATTGCACCACACTCACTCACACAATTCCCTTTCTCTTGCAGGCCAAGGAGGCTGAGGAAGGAAGTGGTGGGCATTTCCATTCGAACACTTGTCGACCCAACGATGGTGCTGGGTGTGATGGAGCGACTAGAAATGTTTTTCACCGCGAATAGCGTTGTCAAAGTCCCCCATGATGTAAACCATAACCGGGCAGTTTTAGAAATGAAAGGGGCTATTTTTTTGACTGAAGCAGGCCCCGAGGTGTATGAAACCCGGAAAAATGTGCTTGTTCCCGCCAAGTCAAAGGACACGTCACTGAAGGAGATCCTAACCAAGTTAGAACAACATTACATTCCTGAGCCCCTGGAAATTGCTGAAAGTTATTGTTTTGGAACACGTGATCAATTAAATGACGAGGGTATCAGTAAGTACATTGTTGCTTTTAAAAAGCTATCCATTCACTATAATTTCGGAAACTTTCAGGACCGAGCCTTGCGTGACCGCTTTGTTTGTAGGTTGAAAAATGAACGTATCAGAAGTAAATTGAGGGCTACTGTCAGTGCTCTGAGGCTGCAGGTCTGGTTCCAACAGGTGACCACCTCCTTGGTGAAGCGAAGCCTTCGAATACACTGCTCCTGGCTTAAGTGTAGGTAGGAGAAGTGCTCTCGGAAGACCCTAGGCGGATAAGGCCTCCTGCTGAGAGCCCTCCTCACCCTCCTCCTTCTCCCTCTGAGAACAGCTTGTCTTTGCTGCCTCTGCTCCATCTCCCTGTCATGCTGCAGTGTGAGGGGGTCTGCAAGTAGAGACCAGGAGCAAGTGGTGTAGCCAGAGGCCTTTCTTTAAGAGCCAATATCCTTCCCAATGGTCTAGCAGCACTCCCTGCACACTTTCCCTGATTTAAAAAAAAATGTTTTACACCAAGGTACTGCTCAAATAAACTGTACAGGAACCAGCACGAAACCAAAAAGCAACTTACCTCAAAGTTGGCTGCATCCCTTTAGATAGTGCTGGTGGTGAGGGTCCCTCGTGCAGCTGAACACACGATCAGCCATGTGTGTTCAGGAGAGGGCGTACAGTGGAGTGGCGATGTCCAAAATGGCAGGTCGTGGGTCAAATCAACGTTACACACCGGTTGACGTCACGATCTGCCTCTTTTGAATTCTTCTGCTGCATGCTGGCACCAGCCACGCTATCGCCCTTCCCAGGCTGGAGCCCAGCGCGGCCTGCACCGGAAGCCGGCAGAAGCGAGGCAGCCGCCATTTTTTCTTCTGGAAACTGGCCTTAACTGCAGCCCCTGAGCACGGGAGGTTTTGCGGCTCGAGTCTTTCAAAAGGTTTTCAATAATCAAATTCAAAAAGAAAAAAATGATCCTAAACCGATTTTTAAATCCCAAATCAGGTACAGGAAAATTTCTTTTTACCGGCACCTAAATAACCGGAAATCTCTCTTAACCGGCAAAATTCAGGAGTAGGTTCAGGTAAGTTTTACTTCATATTAGTGGCCGTGTAACCGGGGTTCCTGGATCTGTGGCCATGTAACCGGGGTTCCTGCACCTGTTGCCATGCAACAGGGACACCTGGATCTGTGGCCGTGTAACCGGGGTTCCTGCACCTGTTGCCATGCAACAGGGATGCCTGGATCTGTGGCTGTGTACGGGGCTCTCGTACCTTAGTAAGTATACCTCTCTGTAATCTGGACTTTTTGATCAACCGGCACCACGCCGGTCCCGTCGGTGCCGGATAAAAAAAGAGTTTCCTGTACAAGGGGCTGCAATAACCCCCGTATGAAAGTGCAGCTTTTAAAGTGGCCTGTGATCACTCATGCTTGAAGAAAATGCGTTTCTGAAGTGCTGACTGAGTGCCTCTGTTTTCGCACTGCCAGATTCATAAATATGAAGAAGCATCCATGAACACTATCAAATGCTAAAAGTATTACTAAATACTGAAAAATGTGATATTGCCATGGCAAAGAATAGAAAAAGCAGTTTCAATGACACTGAAAAAGCGCCTTCATCGAGTTTTGGTTAGGCTGCGAGGAAACCTTCAAACTCGGAATTATAAATTCTGGCAAACGTTTCCTGAAAGCCTCTTGAATTAATCCAGGGCTTTTTTTCTCCCCCACAAGTAGCGGTTGTTCGATTATATAACATTATAAATAATGGCACGAGTGACATACAGTGCACACAACATAATAGTTCAGAAAAGCGCCGGAATGGGAAACGGTCGTGAGCACATTGCATTTGTGTTGTGAAATGTGCAGATAACCAGGGGCTTGATTAAGTGAATCTGTCAGCACCATCGGATTCCTCATTCAGCTGCAATATCACACCAGAACCAGACTTGCTGGCAATGGCCCAGAAACAAGGAAAAGTAACAGCCACATGTTTGATAAATCTCCCGCCACGGAAGAAAGACTTGCATTTATAAAGCACCTTTCACGACCTAAGGATATCGCAAAGTGCTTTGCAGCCAATGAAATACATCACTGCTGTAATGTAGGGAAACGCGGCAGCCAATTTGAACACAGTAAGGTTCCACAAACTGCAATGAGATAATGACCAGATAATGGCCCAGAAATTCGGGTCGGGGGCTTCCCGCGGGTGCAAGCCTCCGACCTGCACTTACCTAGCGCGCCGGCCATTGTGCTGTGGGCCCACGTGGGAATCCGATCCTGGGCCTGCTCCAACTGCCGGCGCGCAGTGCTTGCATATCCCAGGGGCGCAGTTAGTTTGAAGCATCCCCTGGGATCACGTGGGCCATGGAGAGCCAATCGGAGCAGGGAATCTGTATTCATAGATTTGACAGGAAGACCTGTCAAAACTATAAATACAATTCAGCCCCAAAACTTCACTAAAACTTCAAATAATTTTTTTTTTAAAGCCACATTTTTAAAATAACTATAAATTACATAAAATAACTATTTTAAACAATAATTTAAATTTTTGAAAAAATTAATTACAGTTTCTAACAGGGCTAAAAGTAAACTTACCTTTCCTTAAAGTATTTAAAAATAATAAACCTGTGGAAAAAATGTTTTAATTTAACTTAATTCACCACCTACCATGCCTTGCAACTGCTTTTTACAAGTGTAGCTCCTGGAGACTTACCCTCCCAAAGAAACCTGCAAAAAAACGGAAGTTGCAGGCGTACGCGCTGCCTCTCCGGCGCACGCATTCGACCTGTGAACTCCTTCCTTTAAGGGAACGGAAGTTCCGGTTTCCCGTGCATGCGCAGTGCATGCACGAAACCGGCACTTTCGTTGGGCCGACGCGTGAGTACCCAGCGCGTACTCACCCGTGGGGACCCGAAGTTCTGGCCCCACGTGGCTGAGGGATAAATATTGGCCAGGACACCATGGAGAACTCCCCTGCTTTTCTTCGAAATAGTGTAATGGGAGCTTTTCCGCCCATCTGAGAGAGTAGACGGGGCCTCGGTTTAAATAATTAGGGTTGTGTGTAAGTTCACGCATTGTTGGTAATGTGTAAAGTTCATTTTTGCTTGGAAAATTTGTTTAGCATACGCAAATACATGGGGGGGTGGGTGTGAAATTCCCCATGAGGGTCATTTGGGGCAGTAACTGCAAAAAGTTTGGAAAATTAGCGCCCAGGGCTAATGATTCTGAGCCTCACCTAAATTCCCTGACATCGCCCCAGGAAGGGAGAGGGGCACTAAAACAAGCGCTAATGTCCTCAGTGGTGCGCTACAGGGGCGCTAACACCTGCAGAGAGCTGCCGAATTTCAGGTGAGTTCCAAACAGATTTGATCGCTCACGCTGCTTCTTTCCAGCTCTTAAAGGGGAGTTCCGATCATTCACCAGATGCTTATTTGCAGCTTTGCTTGCTTCGAGCAGAACAGACACAGACTGCAGACCCTCTTCATTGCTCTGAGAAGAACTGCCGAAGAACCAACAAATGACACCCTAATGCAAATCAAGGTTCCTAATTCAGCCGCAAAGTCTGAAATCTCTTCCAGTAATCAAAAGGGCTCTTTGCTTCCGAGCAGCAAAAGGTTCGGTGTCCCAGCCGACACAAACAACAACCGGAAGTGGACGCCTTTAAATAGCGCTCCTCCACGGGCCTCCCGACTGGAAAATGCCTGCTGAACCTGTCGCTAAAAAACAGAGGCGCACAGGCAGGTGAAAAAAGGGATTTTGTATCGGAAGCGCAAACGGGGCGATGCGCCCGGGAGTTGGCGTCATGATCTCCAGGCGCAGAAGATCGGGGCAAAAACCGGCTGAGCCTCCGCCAACCTCCCGCCGAATTTCGTGGGAGGCACGGTTATTGCCTTGGGGGGGCGGGTGCAAAGCCATTTGCGCCCCGTTAGTGCCTCCCATTGGAGGTGCAAATGAGGGGAATTTCGCCCCCATGATATCATTATATTGTTTCACACCAAATTATGACATTTTCAGACATGAGTAAGCTTAAAAAAGCATTGTTTTCAGAGATATATAAAAACCTAGCAGAGCTCTACAACTACACCTTTGCAAAACCTGCATACTGTGGCTGCAGCGTTTAGCCTCTACAAGATGCACTGCAGCAACTCGACGAGGCTTCTTCGGCAGCACCTCCCAAACCCGCGACCTCTTCCACCTAGAAGGACAAGGGCAGCAGGCGCGTGGGAACACCTGCAAGTTCCCCTCCAAGTCACACACCATCCTGACTTGGAAATATATTGGCCGTTCCTTTATCGTCGTTGGGTCAAAATCCTGGAACTCCCTCCCTAACCGCACTGTGAGAGTACCTTCACCACACGGACTGCAGCGGTTCAAGAAGGTGGCTCACCACCACCACCTTCTCAAGGGCAATTAGGGATGGGCAATAAATGCTGGCCTTGCCAGCGACGCCCACATCCTAAGAACAAATAAAAAAAAGTTTCTGCTGCCATAGATGCAGTAGAAGCAGATTAAACACACGCAGGGCGCATAATGTCCAACATATTGCTTTAAGAATGTTCCGCGGCCATTGCACACTGCCATAAGAAATTAGTAACCTGCACGCTTTACTTAAGTACACAGTCAGACAGAACATGTTCAAACCAACAGCATGAGTACAATAAAGAAAATCAAGAGACCCAGTGTTAACAACGTGCTGCCTTTGTGTTATTAGTTTATTAATATATGTCCCTATAAAAGAAAAGGATGTTACAGGGTGTTCCTTACTGTTCAAGAATCAAACCTAATTCCCCAATCTCCAAAAATCACTCTTTGAATACTTGATGAGCATGACTTCAGATTTCTCGGTAAAATTATCTGATTAGGTTGTGATAGATTTGCACAAGGTTTTTTTGCCCGTTTTTTAAAAAAACACACCAGCCTAGATTTTCCAAACGGGCATGATCCTGATGGGAAATACACAGCAGCAAACATGGCACTTGCCCAAGATCCCTGCCATAATTTCGCAGGTTAGCCTCAGAAAGTAGGGTTGTTGAGCTGCTGGCATGAGAAATGCCTCTGATTGGGAGCTCATCAACTGAGGGTGGGAGAGAGCATGCTGCCGCAGGGTTTAAAGGCCCGCAGCCTTTAAGGGCAATGCATCATCGTCAAAGATCATCGTCACTTTCAGCGTCATTATCATTAGTAAAATGCTTGATGCATTTGGATGGATTTCTGATGCTGCGTTCTAACCAGAAAGAATTTGCATTTATATAGCATCAATCACGTCCTCCTCACTTCACAGTGAATGAATTATTAGACAAGGAAAATAATTTGAAGTATAGCAGCAAGAGGCTAGCACAGGGACAAAAGTTGAAGAAAATGAAGATAGGACTCATTAAAAAAAGCTACACATTTTTCTATGGCAGTCACATGTGCTTTATATAGACCTTTTTGATTCCAGACAATATTACCTAGTACAATTAAGCTTGACCTCTATATGCCATTGTTTGCCTGGAATCATTAGAGTACAGATCACAGGGATACAACCACTACGTGTCAAGCCGGATGGGAGAGTACCGGCCGCATGCCTCCACAACCACTTGTAATAATTGAAAAGGGGACTTACACGCTAAGAGGGTCTAGTTCTCTTTACTGTGATTCAAATCAATGTATTATAACTGATGCAATCTGGACACCTCTCAATACCCAGCATCATTTAGATCACCCCTTAATCTTCTATATTCTATGTATGATCAGAAATAATATTTCTAAAAGCTTTTGTCACCAACTCATTAGCAGGTAACTTGACATTGTGCCATGTAATTTAATTATTATTATGCTAACAACCATACCAATCGATGGCCGGCATCAATGGGCAAGTGGGGTGGGGGGGGATAATGTCTCTCTCCTTATTCCCTCAAGAGAAAGTGACACGCTTCATTAATTCAGACCTTTGAACCTCTCAAAACTCTGGATAATAAATGTATCTGCTTAAAAACTAATTTAGAAAAGGGTCAGTAAAAATATGTATTTATTAATTTAATTAAGAACATAAGAAATAGGAGCAGGAATAGGCCACTTGGCCCCTCGAGCCTGCTCCGCCATTCAGTAAGATTATGGCTGATCTTGGGCTCAAGGCCACTTCCCTGCCCGCTCCCCATAACCCTTCACTCCCTTATCTTGTAAAAATCTGTCTATTTGCACCTTAAATGTATTTAATGACCCAGCCTCCACGGCTCTCTGGGGCAGAGAATTCCACAGATTTACGACCCTCTGAGAGAAAAAATTCCTCCTCATCTCAGTTCTAAAAGGGCGACCCTTTATTCTGAAACTATGCCCCCGAGTTCTAGATTTCCCCATGAGGGGAAACATCCTCTCTGCATCTACCTTGTCGAGCCCCCTCAGTATCTTATATGTTTCAATAAGATCACCTCTCATTCTTCTAAATTCCAATGAGTAGAGGCCCAACCTGCTCAATCTTTCCTCATAAGTCAACACCTCATCTCAAGAATCAACTGTGTGAATCGTCTCTGAACTGCCTCCAATGCAAGTATATCCTTCCTTAAATAAGGAGACCAAAACTGTATGCAGTACTCAAGGTGTGGTCTCACCAACACCCTGTACAGTTGTAGCAGGACTTCCCTACTTTTATACTCCAACCCCCTTGAAATAAAGGCCAACATTCCATTTGCCTTTTTGATTACTTGCTGCACCTGCATGCTAACTTTTTGTGTTTCATGCACAAGGACCCCCAGGTCCCTCTGAACTGTAGCATTTTGTAATCTCTCTCCATTTAAATAATAGTTTGCTTTTTTATTTTTCCTGCCAAAGTAGATAACGTCGCACTTTCCCACATTATACTCCATCTGCCAAATGTTTGCCCACTCACTTAGCCTGTCTATATTTGTTTAAATGTTGTTTATACAAGTTCAGATCTGCGAGTTTATAATGAGGTCCCTTACCTAAGGAAGGACATAATTGCCTTAGAAGGAGTGCAACAAAGGTTCTCCAGACTGGTTCCTGGGATGAGTGGATTGTCCTATGGGGAGAGATTGAGTAGACTAGGCCCATATTACATAGAGATTAGAAGAATGAGAGGTAATCTCATTGAAATATAAAACATTCTTAAGGGTCTTGACAGAGCAGATGCTGGGAGGATGTTTCCCCTGGCTGGGGAACTAGGAATCATCGTCACAGAATAAGGGGTCGTCTATTTAGGACTGAGATGAGGAGAAATTTCTTCACTCAAAGGGTTGTGAATCTTGGGAATTCTCTTCCTCAGAGGGCTGTGGATGCTCAGTCATTGAGTATATTCGAGACTGAGGTCGATAGTCATTTGGGGCTCGATTTTCCCAGCCCCGAGGAGGCGGGTTTGAAGGCGGCGAGTTGTTACAATCACCAAAACTGGTGGGCGGGCCCGTTCCTGCCTCCATCCCGCCTCCGAGCAATTTTTCCAAGTGCGTGTTTTCTGACCCGCTTTCCATCCCGCCTCCAAGAGGCGGGATAGGCTCTTAAGGCCCTTAACAACCACTTAATTGCCTCTATAATCCCATTTTGAGAGGCCTTTCTGATTTTAACACATTTCCCCCATCCTACACGCCTCCTCTGGAACACGCTAGGTAATCCTGGCGGCCTCACTAGTGGATTGCTTACGAACAGCTGCAGCTCCACCATTCCAAAGGAGCTTTCACCGATGATCATTTGCAGGTGGCAGAACTTTGTTGTTTCAGGTCTGGGGGAACTTTTAGCAGGCATACTCAGTGTTGTGAAAGTTTGGAGCCTGACACCCATCTGCAGTGTGACCTCCTTGGAAACCCATCTCCCCACCTTGATTAAGCGCTTCCTCAACTGAGGCTTGCCAACAGTCTGCTGCTCCTACGGTTGTGCAGGGGCTGAGACGCTGATCTCATTTGGGTGAGGACTCTGGTGGGGCTCTGACCGAGGGCTTTACTGTGGCATGGTCGTGTGAGCACTTGGAGAGGAGCCCCCATCTTCCTTGTTGTCTGCCACCAACATCCCTCTCATGGGTCAGTCCCACTTCAGAGATAGCAAGTGGCTTGACAGCACCTTGCTGCACTGCAGGGGGGCCATGAGGACCCATTTCTGCACTGGAAGTCCTACTCCAGAGGACTTGCATGAAAGTCTACTTTGTTTGCCCAATAGCTGACCATCGCTCCTCAAGAGATGTCATTCTATTCTGAACAATGACCATGTTTTCAATACCCTTGCGACTAAGCTCCGTCATGGACCATGGAAGTAGTGAGTTTAGTGAATGCATAGCATAGATGCTTAGAAGGATACAAAGGACCCTCCCTGTGTGTTGTAAGTAGTTGCTGTCATGGCATCACAGTAATAGGAGGTGTGAGGGCCACATGGTCGAATAGTTAAGTGAATGTGACCATAGAGAGAGGGGGAATGGGTAAGGGTGCAGGGATGTAAGTGTCAAGTGGGATGTGGTGGAAGAGGTTGGCAAAGCAGAGTGCTGGTGAGGAGAGGTGATGGAAATTAGATTGAGGGTAATGGGAAAGTCATACTCACTTTTCCGGTGCGGAGAAGGTCATGAAACCATTCCCTGCATTGTAGCCAGGTTCTGCGGCTCATTGAAATGGAGTTGACAACCTGGGCCACTTGTAGCCACACAGCTCTTGTCTGCTGGGGTGGCTTTTTTCTCCCTGAGGAAGGGAACAGCACCTCCTTATTACAGCTGGCTCCGTACGCCAGAGCGTGGAGCGAGGGCTCATCAAACCGAGGAGCACGCTTTTGCTTGATCGTTGACATTTTCCACAATTCAACTCCTTCATATAAATTGCCAAGCCTTTACAGTCTCCAGAAGAATCAAGGCTGCTTGCAGGCCTTAAATCCAACAGCATTGAAGATGTCATCGGAGGCGACTTTCTGTATGAAAAGACTAATTGGGCCAATGGTTCCCACATGCAGGAAATCAATTGGCCAATTAGGGGAAAATCGCACTTTTTCAGCACTTCACTTCGGAGTCGGGGTCCTGACACGATTTCCACCTGACACGCCCCAGCCCGCCCACACTGGCAAAATCCAGCCCTTGGATACTAAGGGAATCAAGGGGTATGGGGATAGGGCAGGAAGGTGGAGTTGAGGTAGAAGATCAGCCATGATCTTATTGAATGGCGGATCAGCTCGAGGGGCCGAATGGCACTGCTGCTCTTATTTCTTATTTCCCTTGAGCCAGATCATTTCTTTTTATTAGTTCCTGGGATGTGGGCATCGCTGACAAGACCAGCATTTATTGCCCATCTCTAATTGCCCTTGAGAAGGTGGTGGTGAGCCGCCGCCTTAAATCACTGTAGTCCATGTGGTGAAGATACTCCCACACTGCTGTTAGGGAGGGAGTTCCAGGATTTTGACCCAGCGACAATGAAGGAACGGCAATATATTTCCAAGTCAGGATGGTGTGTGACTTGAAGGGGAACTTGGAGGTGATGGTGTCCTCATGTGCCTGCGGCCCTTGTCCTTCAAGGTGGAAGAGGTCGCGGGTTTGGGAGGTGCTGCTGAAGAAGCCTTGGCGAGTTGCTGCAGTGCATCTTGCAGAAGGTATACACTGCAGCCACGGTACGCCGGTGGTGGAGGGAGTGAATGCTCAAAGTGGTGGATGAAGTACCAATCAAGTGGGCTGCTTTGTCCTGGATGGTGTTGAGCTTCTTGCGTGTTGTTGGAGCAGCACTTGTTGGGGGTTTGGTTTGTGTGTGTGTCAGTTTCGCCTCTGACTCCTTTGAGCGGTTCAAATCGCTCCACACCCCCTGGGTTCTAGACACCGGACTTAGGTACAGGCAGCGATACAGAAAATTGAGTAGACAAGTGGCTTGGTGCAAGAAAACCAAATTGTATTAAAGACTGAATAAAACACAATACTACTGAGAATTACTGGTATAGTTACAGGCATAAAACAGTTAATACACTTATATGGGAATGGGGAACACACGGCACATCAAGGGAAACAAATACGTTAAAAATCCCCTTATCCTTTATCCCACCCCCTATACCTAACTAGATTAAGCTATGAGGGGCCAGGAATTAATGCTCACCAATTCAAAACCTGTCGCTTTAGATGGTGGGATTTGAAGTCCGCTCTTCCTGTCCTTTGGGGTATCCCGTCACCACGTGGTCACAGGGCGCAGCGCTGAAGTTGTTTGTGCAAAGGCACCCTCACTTTTTTTTTCTCCGTTAACATCTTCGTCGAGTACTTCGTCGCAATGGGCCTTCTTCTCCTTTGGGCGGTCGCCGATGGTATTGCTGCGGTTGGGGGTCGGTAGCCGGTCTTTAACATCTAATGATTTTGCTATCCATGCTTCGAACACCAGCTTATTCTTCAACTGGGCTATTACTGTCCATGTGACAAACGCCAGCTTATTACTAAGCCGTTTTGTCTAGATTTTCCTACCCAATCTTTGAACACCAGCTTATTCTCAAATTGGGGTTTTACTGTCCATGCATGTAACGCCAACTTATTCACCAAACGCCAGCTTATATCCAGGCGTTTGGTTCCCCAATGCATCTTTCGCTGCCCTTCTCTGCTCTTATCGGTTTACCGTAATTCTTCGTCTCGTCTCGTCTGCCCGTTTGTGGCCTGTGTGTCCTGTGTGCTGTCGAACTCGGGTCTCGTTCTCCTCCTGCGTTGGGCCCTCGGTGTAGTAATGGGCGTCCTTGGTGTTGAGTGGCACGGGGAGTGAGAAGAGAGCCCGCCACAAGGCCAGGGCATGAGAAAAACTAAGAGCAAGAGCTCAGAGCCAACCACCATAAGAGAGCTAAGAGAGAGAGCGATCACTACCGATGGGCCTACAATTATACCCGATTCTTCCTTCCTTATCTGCACGCTAAATCAGGTCAGTCCTTTGTCTAACTTTTGGCGGGCTCGTTTAAACTGATTACAGCCATTTACTTTAACGACTCCTGAAATGGCTGTCTCTGTGTTATAATGGTTTCGATGTCCTGGTTGTTGGTTATGTATGAGACTTAATCGGGTTTTCCTGACTTGATGGCTTCTGTGAGCTGTTACCGATTAAATATGCAGAAACCTAATGGCCTCGATTATAGGCCCATTCTAGCTTGATCTGTTTCAAGGGGAATAAATGTATTTTCTGTGTTAACTTTGGCTGTCTGGCTCCAGAGTCTTTTCGCAGATTCCTGCATTTTAAGTTTCGTTCCAGGCTTGAAAAAAAGGTGTCTGCCTGCTTGCAGAGCCTTGCTTTTAAAATCCTGTCCTTTTGGTCACGAGGTTGCAGAAGCCATTTTGGGTACCCTGGCCTAGAAATTCAGTATAGCCACTTTTGGGGCGGTAAAGTCGGGCGGCCGCTAAAGTTTGCGCCCGCCGGAAAGTGGAGGGCAGTTCGCCGAAATTCAGTAGCTTTGGCCAAGGAGTTTGCTCGAGCGCTAAAACTGGCGATGCACGGCTATCCTTAGGCGCTAAGCCGGCGGTGCAGACTGATACCGCCGAGGCCAGGCGCAGCGCAGGTGCGGTCATGTTTTGATTGACAGCAGACACCCTGGCGCCGGCCAGCTCTTAAAGGGGGAAGGGTCGACTTGGTCTGCTGCCACGCCCTGGATACTGCAGCCCTCCAGCTAGGCCTAAACACTGCTGCTGGAGAGAAATAGCGCCAGGAAGGATGCAGAGGGCCCGTGAGCGAGCGCAGCGCTTCTCTGGCCATGATTTAAAGGTGCTGGTTAGGGCTTTGGAGAAGAGAAGCCATATCTTGTTCCCGGACAGTGGCAAGAAGCCTCCCAACAGGGTGTACAGGAGAGCCTGGAGGGATATCGCCCAGAGGGTCACAGCCACCTGCGATGTCCCCCGGACTGTTGTCCAATGCCGGAAAAAGTTTAACGACCTCACTCGGATTGTCAGGGTGAGTACCCTTTCCAGTGTCCTCCTCATCCTTGCATGTGCACCTCACATTATGGGCAAAGGGACCTCAAAGGCCTAATGGCCAGCCCTCATCCAGCAGCTATGGCACTGGCATGAACATCAATTGCACTTTCTGCACTTTACACACTGGCCAAGCTATTCGACCATGGGAGGCAGTGCACACAACAACAGGGCACCACACTGGCCAAGCTATTCGACTATGGGAGGCAGTGCACACAACAACAGGGCACCACACTGTACTTAGAGGCCGTCCTTTCTCTTGCAGGCCAAGCTGGCCCAGAATCTGAAGAGCCGGACTGTCACCGGGGGAGGCCATCCCCAGTTCCAGCAGCTCAGTGACCTGGAGGAGCGCGTGGGTCGACTCATGGGTGCCCGGGTGATTGGCCCCGTTGCAATTGGAGATGCCGACCCTGTGCTGGGCCCCAATGGTAAGGACATGACCTTTTGGACCTCTCTCGTTCCCCTTGCGCTTCAGATCTACATCCTTTGCCACTGTCCGACCAATGCGCAGAATGCCACCACTCATGCCTCCCTCGCTGACGCCCTGTCCTCACTCTAAAGCTACTCTTGTGCCTTCCTGCTTTCAGCTGGTGAGGAGGATGTCCCTGAAGCTGCGAGTGTCAGTCCCTCGGAAGAGGAGGACGAGGAGGAGCAAGAGGAAGGCGGCCCATCGGGGGAACCCTCATCCGCGCCAGGGGATGGCAATGGAGGGGACACGTCTTCCTTGGAGGAGAGCCAGGGGGAAGTGTTGCAGGGGGGTGTAGCTCCTGTGCCCAGTGGCGTCCAGCCACGCGGGAAGGGTCGGGCAGCACGGCTGCCTTCTCCCCAGAGGGGGGAAGTGTTGCAGGGGAGTGTAGCTCCTGTGCCCAGTGGCGTCCAGCCACGCGGGAAGGGTCGGGCAGCTCGGCTGCCTTCTCCCCAGAGGGGGGAAGTGTTGCAGGGGAGTGTAGTTGCTGGGCCCAGTGGCGTGCAGCCACGCGGGAAGGGTCGGGCAGCTCGGCTGCCTTCTCCCCAGAGGGAGAGTCCGGCCTCCAGTCCGGAGACGGTCCTCGCCCAGGAGGTGCGCCTCCTTGATCAAATGCCCGTGGACTCGGATCGTCGGCACACCGAGTTCATGGGGGTTGTGGCACGGTTGCCTGAGGCCATTGAGTCCCTGGCTCATAGTGTGTCCGATTTCGGGGCCTCGCAGGCCAGGGGTTTCGAACAATTCGGGGCATCACAGGACGCAAGTCGGGCCGAATTCGGGGCATCACAGGACGCGAGTCGGGCCGAATTGAGGGCAGCACAGGACGCGAGTCGGGCTGAATTCAGGGCAGCACAGGACGCGAGTCGGGACGAATTCAGGGCAGCACAGGCAGCGAGTGGACAGTTGATCAGTGGTGCCGTGCAGTCACTGGCTGGTCTGATGCGGGCACAGACCAGGGCAGTACGGGCACTCACTGCTGCCACACTCGTTGTGTCAGGCAGGCATCGCCAGGGCACCCGCCGCGCTGCAGCAGCACAGCGGTCTGGCCTTCACCAGATTGCTGCGCTTGCTGCAGTGCCAGCCCGGCCGAGTGCCAGTGTCTCAGGCGAGCAGTGAGCGCCTGGCATCAGCCAGCTTGCCCCCATTGCTGCAGCCGCCACTGCCACTCCCCCAGCGAAGTTGTGACGAGCTGCTGGAGGGACTGATGCTGCCCAGCCACAGCTGCAGCAGTCAGCAGCCGGCCCCTCGAGGGCCAGAGCTCGTCTAGGCCGACCCCCAAGGGCATCTGCCGTCACGCAATGTGCCCCTCAGGAGCCTTCCCCCAGCCTTGCAGCACCCACAGGGCCCAGGTTGAGGTGGAACAGCAGGTCGGCCAGGGGCCGGAAAAGCCTGGACAAGGACTCGCCCTCACGGCACACAAAGTAGAGTGTGTTGGCAAATGTTTTTTTATATGGGGGTGGTTGTGTTGTCTATGGGGGGGGTTCTTTTGGTAAGGCCGAGGATGAAGGCCATTTGGATGGACAAGTTTTGTTATTCCTCCCCAGGCTGTGGGAGTGAGATATGTTTTTGACTGTTTTTTGGGGGTGTTGTCTGTTTTTGGGTTTCATGTGGGAAGGGCCCTGAGTTTGTTCAATAAAGCTTTTTCTTTATTCAGCTTGTCCATGTGTGATGTTTCAAGTGGTTGTTGCGTTAACCGGCTGAGGGCTTGCGGAGCGGCTGCATTCATGTGCCTTCATTGCCACAAGCCATTCCCTGACAGGGGGCCTGGAAGTGTCGTTCAATAAGCCGCCGACGGACGGCCCTTGGACCTTGTGCGTCCCTCCTGGGCTGGTACTCCTCCTCCTCCTCCTCCTCCTCCTCATGGTCCTCCTGCTCGTCCTCCTGAGGTGGTGGTCCAACGTGAGGTGGCAGTGCCTGAGTCCTGCGGATAGCCAGGTTGTGCAGCATGCAGCAAACGACGACGAACTGGGAGACTCTATCCGGCGAATACTGCAGAGATCCGCCGGAGCGATCCAGGCAGCGGAACCGTTGCTTGAGGACGCCAATCGTTTGCTCTATGATGTTCCTTGTGGCTTGATGGCTTTCGTTGTATGCCTCCTCAGCAGGGGTCCTGGGCGCGTGGAGCGGGGTCATGAGCCATGTACACAAAGGATAGCCTTTGTCCCCGATAAGCCATCCTCTTGGGGGAGGCTGTGCCTGGAACATGTCAGCCACAGTAGTCTGGCGCAGGATAAATGCATCGTGGCTGCTGCCTGGAAAGCGGGCATTGACAGCTAGGATGCGCTGCCTGTGGTTACACACCAGCTGTACATTGAGGGAATGGTAGCCCTTCCGGTTGCGGTAATCCTCGGCATTGTCGATAGGTGCCCGCAAAGCCACATGCGTGCAGTCAATGGCGCCCTGCACCATGGGAAAGTCAGCGATCCTCGCAAATCCGACTGCACGCTGCTCCTGCCTCTCTAGGGTCATGGGGAAGGAGATGAATTGGTGTCTCCTTGTGAAAAGGGCATCGGTGACCTGCCAGATGCAGCGATGCACGGCGAACTGGGAGATGTTAGCTATGTCCCCAGCAGCGGCTTGGAAGGAGCCGCTTGCATAAAAGTTCAGATCCACCGTGACCTTCACTTCCACCGACAGAGACGTCCTGCACATCAGCTGTGGACGCAGATCTCTGTGAAGCAGCTGGCAGATCTCTGCAACCACCTCCCTTCTGAAGCGCAGCCTCTTAACACACTGCGCGGCAGTCATGGTGAGATAGGACACCTGCTGGCGGTATTCCCTGAGTGGGTAAGGCCTACGTTGCCGACGCCTGATGCCCCCTCTGCGTCTAGGCATGGCTGCCCCTCTCACACAGCGTCTGCGAGCCCTTCGCACATAATGCTGGAACTGAGGGTTGGAACCCCATGCAGCCCCCATAATATACTTGCAAACAATGAAATCACAATGAGGCAAATTTCCAAGCTCTGGCCAGAAGCCAAAAATACCTCTCCTATGTTGGGCCAAATCAGTAAGGTCTCTTCCTTGGTCTCTGTCCAGAAATCCGTTGCAGAAAAGTCATTGCAGCAAAATGGCTGCCCTTTATAGTTCAGTGTAAGTGCCCTTTAATTAGCGCTCCCCGAGGCCCGCAGGGCCTCTGCTGCGTTCCACTTCACAGTTCTTAACACCGCCACGCCCACATTGGGCGGGCGTGACTGAAGTTCCAGTTTGGGGCGCACAAAGGGCGTTGCACGACGAAATGACGTCATAAGTTGCGCGTGCATCTGAGCGCGCGCAAACACTTTGCGCCGGCGCTAAGTGTCTACTGAAGTTGGGCGTAGGCGCAGATCATCCTGCGCCCGGGCGCTAAGTGCCTAGCGCTCGAGATCTACCCCTCCTAAGGCGCTAACGGCTGGCGAACGCAACTGAATTTCTAGGCCCCTGTCTTTTTCATAACTTGTCCATGCAGGGTCCCTTTATCCATAACTTTGGGGAATGTGGGAATTTTGAGAACCCTACACACTCATCCAGGCAAGTGGACATGATATGAACATGATTAATTAGTATTTATGCAAAAAATAGTAATGTGAAGATCACATTTTTGAAATTCTCAAACATCTGTAATGTTTGGGCAAAGAATATCGAAACATAGGTACGGGAGTAGGTCATTCACTTTTTGTATGAAGAAATGCTTCCTGACATCACCCCTGAACGGCCTGGCTCTAATTTTAAGGTTACACCACCATGTTCTGGACTCCCCCACCAGAGGAAATAGTTTCTCTCTATCTTCCCTATCAACTCCTTTGATCATCTTAAACACCTCAATTAGATCACCCCTTAATCGTCTAGATTCAATATACGATCAGAAACCATGATCGGGATTTTGCCGGCGCTCAGAGTGTGGGTTCGGAGGCAGGTCTGCTGTCAAATTCGAAATGATTGATAGCGGGTTGGGAATCCGCTCCAAACCTGCCTCCATGTAAGTTTCCAAAGTGTCGGGTCTGCAATTTCAGAACAGGCCCGACACCAAACGGCGGGGGAGGTATTTACGATAGTTAAATGTGTGTTAAATGCTAATTAACTACCATTTTGCCAGTCTATTTCTATATTCCCACTTTTTTAATGGGGCTTCACGTCGTTTGGAGATCATGTCAGGTAAGTAGGTCGGGTTCTCTATGTCTCCTCATTGCTGTGAATAGGTGACAGCTGCAAAAGTGGTATAAAAGCTACCATTTCACAGCTGTTCACATTCCAATTTCAGAAGCTTCAGCCTTCAGGATTGGAAGACACTTTTGAGCTGTATGCAGTTTGGAAGTATTTGGAGTAAACTCTTGAACCATTGTCACCTCATTGGAGCAAGCTCTCCCATCATTGACAGATCACTTCTGTCATCTCAGCTTCAGCTGCCATCTATTCCAGTTGAAAAAATCTCACCTTGGTCCTCTGAATCCCTCCACGATCAGCCCCAGCACCAACATCACCAGGCACAGCAACATCACCAACAACAATACCAACCTTCTCCGCAATCACCTGATGCTGCACAGGACACAGGGCATCAGCACCCGACCACATTGCTGCCCGGGAAGCCAGGGATGGCCTCACCATGGCCAGATTTACTTCACTTGACTCTATACAGCCTGGCTGCCACATGATGCACCAGGTTGGCACCACCCCACACCAGCCCCATAAAGCATCCCTACAATATCCAAGCCATTCCTTCCACACTAATCACAACTGGGGGTGGGAGGGGGGAGGTTATGTCTCAACATTCACTGGAACTCAATAAGACAGTTCCAAAGGTGAGCACAGATCTGTCCAATAAGGTAAAGTGTTGAAAATATAGATTTCAATGTTTGACAACACATTAACAGAAACTTCACATGAACATTGGCTAAACCACCCAGGTGCCTACCCTTGGGTGTTGTTAGTTCGTATGCTTGCAGTAGGTTGAGGGTGAGTGTGAGAGGTGGCTAGTGAGATGGGGAAGTGATAATGTAGATAGAGAGGGATGGGTGGAGGTCCAAGGTAAGTTGGTGTGAGGAAGGATGTGCAGGAGTAGAGTAGGGAAGGCAGAGTGATGGGGATGTGTTGAGTGGCACAGCAGGATGAGGTTGAGTGTGGCTTGGCAGTAACGTTTCGTGACCTACTGAGATCATTCGAAGGCTTGCGCCACTGCAGCCTGGTCCTCCTGACATCCCTACTTGTGCCCTCCTGTGCAATGTGCAACCAGGCTGTGTTGATCTCCTGCGGAGGTCTCTTCCGTCGATGGGTAGGGAAGTGAGCCTCTCTGCATGCTGTGACTCTGTCCATAAACATATGGAGGGAGTCATGGGAGAGCCTGGGTGCAGCCGTGCACCTTTGTGCAGTGATTGTCAGTGATTGCAGCACCTCAGTGCTGCAGAACACTGACAGCACAACTGTCAAGATCAATTTGGACATGGCCCCTTTAAGGAAACTGGCTTATGACACATCATCAAATGACGTCATTAGACCCGCTTCCTATTAATTGGCCGGGAACCTCGCAGGGCAGGCTTAAAAGGCCAATCAACGAAAAATCACTTGGAGAGTGCGGGCTGCAGTAGGCAGCGGGCTGGGACCGCGACACTGACCTGACCTGCCTCGGTCACAGCAATCGCAGCCAATGGGGTCGATTTTAACTCAGGTGTGGGGAATTGTCGAGTTCCCCGAATTTGGTGTTTCCCACACGAATCTAAATGGGTGTGTGAGATTGATGCAATTTTATCTCAATTGGCCAATTGATTTCCAACGTGTGGGAACCCTTGGCAAATGAGTATTTCCAGTCAGAAAGTCGCATAATATGAGATCATTATAGCTGCTGCATTTAGGGTCTGCAACAAGCCTTGCTTCTTCTGCAGGCTGCCAACCTTTTGGCATTTGCTGATACACTGAGCTGGAAGCAGAATGCCAAGAGAAAGACCGAGGTCTGCACCCCGTTTTGACGATGCTGCCCTGCAGGCTTTAGTGGAGGGAGCAAGAGCTCACAAGGAGGTGCTCTTCCCTTCATCAGGGAGGAAGATGCCTCCCCAGCAGACAAAGGCTGCGTGGCTGCAAGTGGCAGATGAGGTCAACTCCTTATCGGCTATCCGCAGAACCTGGATACAGTGCAGGAAGAGATTTCATGACCTTCAGCACACTGGAAAAGTGAGTATGAAGTTCCCATCACTCTCAATCTGATCTCCATTGCCTCTCCTCACCAGCACTCAGCTTTAGCAATCTCTTCCTCCACATCCCACTTGACACTAACATCCATGCACCCTTACCCATTCCCACTCTCTCTATGCTCACATTCACCTAACTATTCGATTATGCAGCCCTCACACTCCCTATCACTCTGATGCTATGAAAACAACTGACAACACACAGGGAGGGCCCTTGGTCTTGCCACCTCACTCCATCTTTGTCTCCTTCTAAGCATCTATGCTATGGATTCTCTACACTCACTCCTTCATTCTCACTGAAACTCCACTTGTCTCCCTCATTGCAGGAAAAGAGAGCTCACAATAAAAGAGAACGAGCGAGGACAGGAGGAGGGCCACCATCAGTAGCCCACCTCAACCCCTGGGAGGAGGCGGTCCTGGAGATCGTAGGACTGGAGGATGAGGCACAAGTGGGGGACGGACAGACGGGTGCATCACAGCAAGCTGGTGACAGAATAGTTTTCCATCTCTCTCATTGACATTGCATGAGTCGCTGATAATGATTCTGAAGCTATAACAGATGGACCTATGATCATCTGCAATATGCAATGTGCATGTAACCTTGACCTCACATCTCTAACTCTTTCCTTTACTCCCCCACAGGACCATCAAGAGAACCCATCCCAACTGTCCAGGAGGAAGAGCCTGAGCTTCCAGACTCCTCAGAGGAATCTGCAACCTCTGAGGGTGCAGCATCAGCAGAATTGAGCGCACCCAGCACCAGCGCAGACACTCACACCTCGGTGGGACCTTCGGGACATAGAGTAGTGTTGTCAACTGGTGTATCACAGCTCACAAGTGAGCATCAGCAGATTGTGGAGACAGGGACAGCAGTGGAGAATGCTAGTCAGAGGGTGCAGGACTCTGCCAGCTCAGTTCAGCTGCATGTCGACCCTTTGCCTTTGGGTCCATCCATAAGATCAGCAGGGCTGGAACTCCAGGAACAGATGCAGGATTCTCTGGCAGGTTTTGTCTCCAGGGTCGATGTGAGTGTGGAGCGAATGGAGGAGCCCATAGCGAACATGAGCAGAGCCTTTGTGGAGTCATTGGCACATGAACGCATCACCATGGAAAGGATGGCAACCTCCATGGACGTGATAAGTCGCCAGGGTATGGAAAACATGGTGAGTGTTCATAATAGAATGACATCTCTTGAGGAGCGATGGGCATCTAATGAACAGAGAAACCAGACCTTCATGGAAGTCCTTCTGAGTAGGACTGCCAGTGCAGATACGGATCCCCATGGCCCCCTGATGTGCAGCAAGGTGCTCTCAAGCCACTTCCAAGCGCTGGCCCCTTCTGGCCTGTGCAGCTTCAGGTGGGTGAGCAGCAGCCTGGCGCTCCTGTTGCTGCTGCTGTTGTTCCTGGTTCTGCTGGTGCCGCGGCTGGTGTTCGAGCTCATCTATGCCCAGAAGGGAAGGAAATAAATGGCTCCCATGCTTCTGGTATATGCCTCCGTTGAGGAAGCACTGAGTGAAGGTGGCGAGCGGGGTTTCCCAGGAGGTCACACTGGAGAAGTGTGTCAGGCTCCAACCTTCCACAGGTGTGGTTAAGCCTGGTTAAAGTTGCCCCAGGCCTGAGACCACTAAGTCCTGCCACCTGCAAATGATGACTGATCAAATCTCCTCTTTAATTGTTGACCTGCAGCTGATAGTCAGCAAGCCAATAGTGCTCACGCCAGGTTTCACAGGCATGATCCCCACCAGGCGTGTTTTACGTGGGAAAAGGGTTAAAAATGCAAGGGCCTGTTAAAATGGGATTATAAAGGCCAATTATTGCTGATTAAGGGTCTTAAAGACCAGTCCCGCCTGTTGGAGGCGGGACTGATTCGGGACCATCAGACAAGCCTGGGTTAAAATAGCTCGGGGTCGGGAACCAGGCGGGGGGGCTCCCGACCCCCAGTTTTTGCGATTTTAACCCCCCACACGCCTCAAAGCCCACCACACGGCTGAGTTACAATCGATCCCAATATTTCTAAAAGGTTTGATCACCAACTGATTTAAAATGACTTCGCTGGAAGTATTTATTCTAAAAGCTTTACAGATGGACAAAGCAAATTTTTCTCTACAGATGCCTTCACCTTTGTTTCACTTTAACTACTGAAGCTACTATTTCTGTGGGGGGGGGTCTCTCTTTATCTTCACATTTATTTCCTACCATATGTTAGTGGTATAACATCTGGGAGTCAGTCACAACAGGTTGTCTCTTAACAGCCTTTTGCAAAGTGACTCCCTTTCACATAAAACTACAAAGTGACATTTTGCATACCCTGTCAAGGTAGATTTTAAATGCACATGAAAAAAACCCCCAGATGGCTTGTTCTCCAGGAAGCTCAACAATCTATTTTCCTAATGAGCAGCAATTTGAATTTGCACTAAGATCCAATGCTCGGGACGAACAATTTCTATTTTCAACGCCTCTAATGGCCTAGTGGGTAAATTAGCCATCGAGTTTAGTGAGAAAGAGCTTCCATTTGTATAGTACCTTACACATCCTCAGGCTGTTCCAAAGTGATTTGCAGCCAATGAATTGCTTTTGAAGTGCAATCGCTGTTGTTAAGCAGACAATCTTTGCATAGGCTTGTATTCACTTAAATATCGAAGATTAAGGGGTAATCTAATTGAGATGATTAAAGGATTCGATAGGGTAAATAGAGAGAAAGGATTTGAGTACAGGAGCAAGGATGTCTTACTACAGTTATACAGGGCCTTGGTGAGACCGCACCTGGTATACTGTGTGCAGTTTTGGTCTCCTTACCTAAGAAAGGATATACTTGCCATAGAGGGAGTGCAGCGAAGGTTCACCAGACTGATTGCTGAGATGGCAGGCCTGTCGTATGAGGAGAGATTGGGTCAACTAGGCCTGTATTCACTAGAGTTTAGAAGAATGAGAGGGGATCTCATTGAAACGTATAACATTCTGACAGGGTTAGACAGACTGGATGCAGGGAGGATGTTTCCCCTAGCTGGGGGGCCTAGAACGGGGGGTCACAGTCTCAGGATACAGGGTAGATCATTTAGGACTGAGATGAGGAGAAATTTCTTCACTCGGGGGGTGGTGAACCTGTGGAATTCTCTGCCACAGAAGGCTGTGGAGGCCAAGTCACTGAATATATTTAAGAAGGAGATAGTTAAATTTCTAGATGCAAAAGGCATCAAAGGGTATGGGGAGAGAGCGGGAATATGGTATTGAGATACCTTGCGGAGGCAGCGTTGGTGGTACCTCTCCGGTGCTTTGAGGTGCCTGCTGTACATGGTCCACAAGATCCTGCAAATCCATTGGCAGGATAGGCGCACCAACGTCAGTGTTCTTGCTCAGGCCAACATCCCCAGCATCGAAGCTCTTACCACGCTCAAACAGCTCCGATGGACGGGTCACATTGTCCGCATGCCCAATATGAGACTCCCAAAACAAGCGCTCTACTCGGAGCTCCAGCAAGGCAAGAGAGCCCCAGGTGGGCAGAGGAAACGCTTCAAGGACACCCTCAAAGCCTCCTTGAAAAAGTGTAACATCCCCACCGACACCTGGGAATCCCTTGCCCAAGACCGCACAAAGTGGAGGAGAAGCTTCCGGGAAGGCGCCGAACATCTCGAGTCTCTTTGCCGGGAGCAAGCGGAAGCCAAGCGCAGGCAGTGCAAGGAGCGCACGTCAACCCAAGCACCCCACCCACCCGCCCCTTCCACCACTGTCTGCCCCACCTGTGACAGAGACTGTAGGTCCCGCATTGGACTAATCAGTCACCTGCGAACTCATTTTTAATGTGGAAGCAAGTCAGCCTTGGTCCCAAGGGACTGCCTAAGAAGGAGAAGAAGAAGGGTATTGAGATAGAGGATCAGCCATGATCATATTGAATGGCGGAGCACGCTCAAAGGGCCGAATGGCCTACTCTTGCTCCTGTTTTTCTATGTTTCTATGTTTCTATTTCCTCTGGTGGGGCAGTCCAGAACAAGGGGGGCATAACCTTAAAATTAGAGCTAGGTGATGACAGGAAGCAGTTCTTCACGCAAAGGGTAGTGCAATTCTAGAACTCTCTCCCTCAGAAAGCTGTTGCGGCTGGGGGGTCAATTGAAAATTTCAAAACTAAGATTGATGGATTTTTGTTAGGCAAGAGCATGAAGGGTTACGGAACGAAGGTGGGTAGATGGAGTTAAGATGCAGATTCGCCTTGATCTAATTGAATGGTGGAACAGGCTTGAGCGGCTGAATGGCCTCCTACTGTTCCTACGTTTCTTCAGAGGGTCCCACAAGCTTGCGCCAGGCGGTGAGAGAACCAATTCGAGGGAACGACCTACTTGAACTCAAAGTCACCAATCTGCCTGTCTCAGATGATTCTGTCGATAACACATTGGTAGGATTGGCCACTGTACAGTCCTTGTGGAGACCAAGACCCATCTTCCCACTGAGAGCACCCTCCATTCTGTTATGTGGCATTACCACCATAATAAGTGGGAGGGTTAAGTTCAGATTGGGCAGCTCACAACTAGGTGTCCATGAGGAGTGGTGGGCCATCAGAAGCAGCAGAATTATATTCCACCACAATCTGTAACCTCATGGCTCATCATATCCCTCACTCCTCCGTCATTATCAAGCCAGGTGAACAACCATGTTTCAATAAGGAGTGTAGAAGAGCATGCTGAGAGCAGCACCAGGCATACCTGAAAATAAGGTCCCAACCTGGTGAAGCTACAACACAGGGCGGATGACATTTCTTGGCCTCCTCATGTGCCAATATGCCAGTCTACAGCCAATTCAATTCACTCCATATAAAAGAAAGATTTGAATTTATATAGCACCTTTCATGGCCTCAGGACGTCTCAAAGCCCTTTGTAACCAAATAAAGTACTTTTGAAGTGTATCACTGTTGTCATATCGGCATCCAATCTGCGTGTATTAAGCTCCGACAAACAGCAATGTGATAACGACCAGATAATCTGTTTTAGTGATGTTGATTGAGGGATAAATATTGGCCATGGCACTGGGGAGAGTTCCCCCTGCTCTTCTTCAAAATAGTGCCATGGGATCTTTGACATTAACCTGAGAGAGCAGACGGGGCCTCAGTTTAACTTCTCATCGAAAGTCAGCACCTCAGGCAGTGCAGCTCTCCCTCAGCACTGCACTGGAGTGTCAGCCTAGATATTTGTGCTCAAGTCATATGAGATCAAGAAACTGCTGCATGCGCTGCAACTTGTCTGGTTTTCTCTTCCATTGACGTCGACAGAAAGAAAATTCAGGCGGAATGTATAACGGGCGGCCATTCCATATTGCCTGTTTTACACTATCACCCAAAGTTAAAATTACCCCCGAAGATTGGTTACTTGTATCAATTACCAAATAGCTCCTGATGCTCCAGCAACTATCAGGGCTCGATTTTCAGTGTACCGTGGAGTCAGGTTTGGAGGCGTGCGGGGGGTTAAATTCCCAAAATCGGGGGTCCCGACCCCATCCCGCCCACAACCCGCCTCCATGCCAGTTTCAAAGGAGGCGGGTACCCGCCCCGCACTGGGACCTGCCTACCCGAGACGGGAAGGGATTAGCACCAACTTACAGGCAGTTTTTAACCTAATCCCTATTTTAAAGCTTGAAGTGTGGGATTGCCGATGGCTCCGAACCACGCCAAGTTAGAGGAGTCGGGTCGTCGGGTTGAAGGGCTTGGAGGGGTCGAGATATCAGTGTTCAGGTGAGTGATGTGTGCATGAGTGCAAAGGTAAGTGTGTTTGGTGTGTCTAAAGTGATTAAATAAGTTTTACATACATTTTTTTACCTTTTCAGCCTTCCTTCCTTTAGGTTTGGGGAGTCCCTCATCTCACCGGCACAGAAAGCAAAATGGCTGCGATCTGTCAAAAGTGACAGCCTGCAACTTTCTGTGCAGGAGAGATTTCTAACTTAGTCTGTGGAGAAGGACTCGTGTTAGAAGTAAGACTGTCAGTGTTTGACAGCTTCAAACAGCTGTGAAACACTGATATTTCATCTGTCAAAACGTCTTGACAGATGAAATTTCAGTCTGTAACGTCACCTGTTGCCGGGTGGCCCTTAATTGGCCTGCTGAGCCCGCTGGGCGGGCTCAACAAGGTCAATCAAGTTAAAAGCGCGTAGATTGGCCGCATCTCGATGGAGGCGGGACTACAACCCTGAAAGTTGTCGTCCGGCCTCCTACCCAACTCCTGAATGAAAATCCAGCCCTCAGTGTCTTCACCGGAAAATAAAACACTAATTTTGTCTTGAAGTACAACAAACTGAAGTGACTATTTTTATCCTAGACTTTAATTATTCATCCAGTCCTTCTTTCGGACCTGATTAATAAGCGGTTAACACACACAGAAAAAAAGCACGCAAAATAAATAGATTGAAATCCCAAAATGCATCAACAAACGTGTCATGATCACAGATATGTACGAGTAGCAAGTGAACAAAGGATTGCTATTTAGATCAGTTACACCTTGCACCAATACAAAGCCGAATTTGCAGTTTAACTCAAGTGTGAAGTTGCTGAACTGGCAATGCTTTGCACTTTTAGAAGCGGTGTGAGACCTCCTCGAGGAATTCATTTCACAGTATTTTGACTTTGCATTTGCTGCAGTTTGGATTCATAATCGAATTTTATAGCACAGAATGAGGCCATTTGGCCCACCGTGCTTGTGTTGCCCTGTTCCCGAAGCTTTTAAAACTTTCTTTTCCAAATATATATCCATTTATTTTTTTTAAAGCTTTCACCACTGTTTCTGGTAGGGCACTTCATAACCTGAAAATCTTCGGAATAAATGAAACTCCTGACCTCTTCCTTTGTTAGTTTTGCGGTGATCTTACTAGTTACTATTACTGTTACTATGCCCTCTAGTTACTGATTCACCGACCAGTGGAAATATTTTTTCCCTATTTACCTTATCAAAAACCCACATAATTTTGAGCATCTATATCAGATCTCCTCTTAACCTTCTTTGGGAACTTAAAATCAAAATCAGTATTCTGCTGTTTCTTATTCAATTACAGAGCCTTTTAGTGTGGCTAGTTATATTGCTAGTCTGCGTACATATTTAGTGCAATTATTTTCATCTTTACCATTACCTGCTATAAAACTGAGCAATTACAGATTATAAATATGAAGCAGGTTCTTAATGTGCTGGGCATATGACGTTACATAGAAACATAGATACATAGAAGATAGGAGCAGGAGTAGGCCATTCAGCCCCTCGAGCCTGCTCTGCCATTCAATGAGATCATGGCTGATCATCCAAATTCAGTACAACGTCCCTGCTTTCTCCCCATATCCCATGACCCCTTTAGCCTTAAGAAATATATCCAACTCCTTCTTGAACATATTTAATGAATTGGCCTCTACTGCCTTCCGTGGTAGAGAATTCCACAGATTCACCACTCTCTGGGTGAAGAAATTCCTCCTCATCTCTGTCCTAAATGGCCTACCCCTTATCCTTAGACTGTGACCCCTGGTTCTGGACTCCCCCACCATTGGGAACATCCTTCCTGCATCTAGACTGTCTAGTCCTGTTAGAATTTCATAAGTTTCAATGAGATCCCCTCTCATTCTTCTAAACTCCAGCGAGTATAAGCCCAATCGACCAAATCTCTCCTCATACGTCATTCCTGCTATCCCAGGTATCAGTCTGGTGAATCTTCGCTGCACTCCCTCCATGGCAAGAACATCCTTCCTCAGATAAGGCGACCAAAACTGCACACAATACTCAAGGTGTGGTCTCACCAAGGCCCTGTACAACTGCAGTAAGACATCCTTGTTCCTGTACTCAAACCATACTCCACCATAAGCTCCGGAATTCCCTCCCTAAACCTCTCCACCTCTCTACCTATCTCTCCTCCTTTAAGACTCTCCTTAAAACCTACCTCTTTGACCAAGCTTTTGGTCACCTGTCCAAATATCTCCTTATGTGGCTCGGTGTCAAATTTTGTTTGATCACCTTGAAGCGCCTTGGGACATTTCACTACGTTTAAGGTGCTGTAGCAATGCAAGTTGTTGCTGTAGTACATATACATTTTCAGGGTGAGCAAATAAAGCTTTTTGCCCCAAGCAAGCCCATCCTTTTCAAACGGTCAGCTTCGCCGATCTGCCTTCTCAGCATATCACTCAATCCTCTCTCTCTTCAGATTGTCTCTTGAACCGAATTATACTCTTCACTTCCCAGGTAACCTGCTGCACCAGTTTAGGACATTGTCCATGAAAAATGCACATTTGCCTGGCCTTCTTACTCCTAACTTTCTCATTTGAATCCGGCCTCGGGTGACTGTGTGGAGTTTGCACGTTCTCCCCGTGTTTGCGTGGGTTTCCTCCGGGTGCTCCGGTTTCCTCCCACAGTCCAAAGATGTGCGGGTTAGGTTGATTGGCTATGATAAATTGACCCTTAGTGTTAGGGGGATTAAATACGTGGGGTTACGGGGATAGGGTGGGCTATGGGTTGGTATAGGGGTTACGGGGATTGGGTGGGATATGTGTCGGTGCAGACTTTATGGGCCGAAATGGCCTCTATCTGCACTGTGGGGTTTCTGTGATTCTGTGATTTTTACTGTGATTCTGTGATTTTTAACTTGCATGCGATTTTGATAACAGTTTTGTATTTGAGGCTTCTTAGTCCATCAGATGGAAGCAAGCTGCATCTATTGAAATGATTTTGCCCGACAAACAATCAATCTCCTACCATGCTCCAATAACTGAACCAGTTTCTGTGCTTCTTCAGATAAAAAAAATATACAAATAGCAGTTTCATTTCAGAACATTTGACCAACTGTCTAGACTGCTTGAATCCCTCAGAATTATCTTTCTCTGAGTAATAACAGTGACTGCACGTCAAAAGTACTTCATTGGCTGTAAAGTACTTTGGGACGTCCTGAGGTCGTGAAAGGCGCTCTATAAATGCAAGTCTTTCTTTCTTTCTGTCTTTCATATGTCTTCACAGTTTGAGCAAGACTAAATCTCTGTACAATTTATTAATATTAGTGTTCTGGCATAAGACAATATCAAGGTTCTTGATTTTATTCCAAAATGCCCCAAAGGATTAATAATATTTTGTTTTTCCAATTAATATAGTTTAAAAATATGTAAATACTGACTCTGTACATCTCTCTGATCCTTTCACTATTCCTTGGAGAAAACACTCATCTGCTCAGACACCTAATGAGAAATGAGTTCCCTTTTAAGTTTCCTGAATTAATGCATCTCTACTTGCGAGGTTGCTTATTAAGCCAAGAGATGACAGTGTGACAGTGCTGAGGAATGGAACTTTTCGCTTGGCGCCCACAGCATCAAGTGCTGCCAAGCTATATGTCAAATGGGTCAGAGGAAGCTCAGAACTCCCAGTACATCACCTAAACTCAGAAGATTAGCTCCTACTACAGCAGGACGACATGTCTATTCCTCCTACTCACTGTCATTATCATTTCTCTTATAGTTCCCTGACTAGAGACAATTAATGTGGAAATTGAGGAGTTTTTTTTTGCTACTATTCAGTCTCAGTGAACTGTAATATATTCATTGGGAAGAATGGGTCGATTATTTCATTAGTTTCAATTAGCGCATGAAGATATTACAAAGCTATTGACTCTTTATATGCGATTAACTAAACGTTAATTATAGTTTACCGATAATTAAGGGTTCTCAGGGTCCTCATTGAGCACCACTGATGCGAGTTCCCTTTGTAAACCCCTTTCTTCCAGACCAAGTACAAAATACAGCTGAACTCATCAAATCCTATTCATCTCAAATGCGAGTGAAATGTCTGGTATACCGACTCACAAAATAGATGTTCTAACAGGGAGGAATTATTGCCTCTGGTCACACTTATAAACACACAAAAATGACAGGCAGGAAAATACCAGCTGGTCCATGAAGCCAGATCACACCTGGTTTGTATGTCTTAGTTCCAGACTGGGTAGTACGTTTGTCAACAGAATCATCAGAGAAACCGTTAAAGTTTTTGGTTTAACAGCTGTAAACATGGCGTATTCAAAGTAATTACATAGCTCTCCTGCATGGTCAATAAGGTGGTGGTCTTAAGTGTGGACCGCCATTGACAACTGAAGAATTCCACCTTCCCCAGTACTACTTCAGAAGTTACCACACAGAGTAGTCGGTCACCAAAGCTGGAAGACATTAATTAAAGCCGCCGAATTTAGGCCGTCAATGGCTACATAGAAACATAGAAGATAGGAGCAGGAGTAGACCATTTGGCCCCTCGAGTCTGCTCTGCCATTTAATGAGATCATGGCTCATCATCCAAATTCAGTACCCTTTCCCTGCTTTCTCCCCATATCCCTTGATCCCTTTAGCCGTAAGAAATATACCTAACTCCTTCTTGAATATATTTAATGAATTGGCCTCAACTGCCTTTTGTGGTAGATAATTCCACAGGTTCACCACTCTCTGGGTGAAGAAATTCCTCCTCATCTCAGTCCTAAATGGCTTAACCCTTATCTTTAGACTGTGACCCCTGGTTCTGGACTCCTCCGCCATTGGGAACAGCCTTCCTGCATTTGGTCTGTCTAGTCCTGTTAGAATTTTATAAGTTTCAATGAGAACCCCTCTCATTCTTCTAAACTCCAGTGAATATAAGCACAATCGACCCAATTCCTGCCATCCCAGGTATCAGCCTTGTGAATCTCCGCTGAACTCCTTCCATGGCAAGAACATCCTTCCTCAGATAAGGCGGCCAAAACTGCACACATTACTCAAGGTGTGGTCTCACCAAGGCCCTGTACAACTGCAGCAAGACATCCTTGCTCCTGTACTCGAATCCTCTCGCTACGAAGGCCAACATACCATTTGCCTTCTTAACCGCCTGTTGCACCTGCATGCTTACCTTCAGCGTGACTCACAGGTCCTTAAGGCCTTATTTGCAAAAACAAGAGAACTATGTCCAGCGGGGTGACCCAACTCTGTCCACCCTGGCCGCTGCCACCGTGCCTTCCTCCGGGCGGCCACCATCCACGGGCTCAGGGACATGCGGGCCAGGATCCTCCAGCTCCCTGGGCATCTTGTCCGCCAAGTCAAGGGTGAGCCCTTCCTACAGGGCAGTGTGCAGCAGATCACTAAAATCTTGGCCACTTTATCAAGGGCATAACATAGAACACCATCCTACCCCCCGCCCAACGTGACCTGTCCAGGCACTGGAAGCATGCTTAAATGCACCTCATTGATCCTCGCCACTACTTGCTGGATCGGCACTTGTGCATGGTTGAACCTTTCCTGTGTTCAGTGGGTAGGACTTGTCCTCCAGGATCCATCCACCTCCTTGTCCCTCCCTGCTGAATGAGTTAGGGATGTTGGAGTGGCGAAGGACAAAAACGCCATGAGCCCTTCCCCGATGATCTGGGTTAACGTGCAGGATCCTCAGTTGTAAATCCCAGACAATTAGGACATTAAGTGAAGGATAACCCTTACTGTTAATGAAAGTGACAGGTTTCTCAAGTGGAGCCTTCAATGGCATGTGGGTTCCTTCGATGACCCCCCCACCCCATAGAGGAAACCCCCATTGGCGCCGCCCCCTCCCCCCATCGAAATGTCCCCTCTCCCATCGGAATTCCGTGCACCATGGGAAAGGAGCAATCCTGTGAAAGTTGTTGGGCCAGTCTCTTTACATATCGTATTTAATGAGGTCGGATGCCCTGTGGAAGAGAGTATCTGTCACCCATTGGATGCTGGTCCTCACAACTCCTTGACTAATGTTGCAGAAGTCTCCACTGCCTGACTGGAAGGAATCGATGCTGCCGAAATTGAAGGCCGTCATTACCGTCATTGACAATGACAAGGCCCTGTGGCAGGTAAACCATGACTTCAGGTCTTCATGTAGCATCTCATAGAGGTGGCCAATAGCTTACTTGGTGACAGACATTCTGTGCAGGTGCAGGTACAGCTCCTCCGACAGTGCCTTGAATCACATTCGAGCCCCGTATACTCTCCTGGGGGGCCGTAGCAGCGAGATCGGCTCATTCTCCGGCATTGGTGCCTCACGCAATGGGCCTGCCCTGTCTGCTCATGATCCATGTCATCCACGATAATCGAGAATAGCAGCAGGCTCAGTGGATAGGCCATTGCAATGCTTTCACCTTCTTAACGTGTAGAAAGAGGTGGGGCCTGGAAAGTAATTGCCTTAAGTCATTAACAGGACACTAGAGGGCAAAACTGGCAAGAAAAGATTGCCAAAACTGAGGGAATTAAAAAAATATATATTCTGAGAATGATTTCCACACTGCAGGTTTAAGGCTCTGCAGCTTTGTTGGGCTTCCCGGCTGAGAATCAGGTGAGGGTCATAATTCCAGACAATGGCCCAGAAATTCGGGTCGGGGGCTTCCCGCGGGTGCAAGCCCCCGACCTGCACTTACCTAGCGTGCCGGCCGTTGAGCTGTGGGCCCGCGTGGGATTCCAATCCTGGGCCTCCTCCAACTGCCGGCGCGCAGTGCTTGCGTATATCAGGGGCGCAGTTAGTTCGAAGCATCCCCTGGGATCACGCGGGCCATGGAGAGCCAATGGCAGCAGGGAATGCTTCATTCATAAGTTTGACAGGAAGAGCTGTCAAACCTATAAATAATATAAGCCCCAAAACATCACTAAAACTTCAAATAACTTTTTTTTAAAAACATCACATTTTTAAAATAACTATAAATTACATGAAATAACTATTTTAAACAATAATTTAAATTTTTGAAAAAATTAATTACACTTTCAAATGGGGCTAAAAATAAACATACCTTTCTTTAAAGTATTTAAAAATAATAAACCTGTGGAAAAAGTATTTTAATTTTAATTAATTCACCACTTACCTTGTTAAATGCTGGCCTTGTGCCTGCTTTTTAAAAGTATAACTGCTGGAGACTTACCCTCCCGGAGAAAGCTGCAAAAAAACTTAAGTTCGATGCTCACGCGCTGCCTCTCCGGCGCACTCGTTCCACCTGCCAACCCCTTCTTTCAGGGGAACAGAAGTTCCGGTTTCCCGCGCATGCGCAGTGCATGCACGGAACCGGCACTTTCATTGGGGGCCTACGCGTGAGTACCCAGTGTGTACTCACCCATGGAGACCCGAAGTTCTGGGCCAATACCATGCCACCCATGCAAATATTTTCCAGTCTGAAGTGGCTACGGTGCGAATAATGGCATCAATCCAGCAAAAATTTGGGGATTGCCATCGACAGCAACAGTGGGCTGAGTGATGAGGACAATTTTTTATCAGCTCAGGAGAGAAATTTTTATCGGTGGAGTAATGCAAGTGTTCCAGCAAATTATGATGTAACGCAGCTCCTGACGTAACTCACTCCCTCCATGAATTGTTGGAACTTTTTCATGTTAATAATGACGCAAGCCGTTAATGTGTCATTTCTATGGCATGAGGTCCCAACAACTTTAGGCCTTACAATGCGTCATCTGTCTTTTAAGTCACGCTACTAGTATACCATGTACAAACTCTGAGTGGGAAGACTACGAGAAGGGGAATTTTTTTTTTAATTCACGTTAGTGTTACAGTCTCATTCACTACAAAATTATTGTTGCCTGAGATATTTTAAGATAATTGGCAAAAGAACAAGGGAGGAGATAAGAATATAAGAACATTAGAAATAGGAGCAGGAGTCGGTCATTCGGCCCCTCAAGCCTACTCCGCCATTCAATGAGATCATGGCTGATCTTCTACCTCATCTCCACTTTCCTGAACTATCCCCATATCCCTTGATTCCCTTAATATTCAAAAATCTATCGATCTCTGTCTTGAATATACTCAACGACTGAGCCTCCACAGCCCTCTGGGGTAGAGAATTCCAAAGATTCACCACCGTCTGAGTAAAGAAATTTCTCCTCATCTCAGCCTTAAATGGCCAACCCCTTATTCTAAGATTGTGACCCCTGGCTCTAGACTTCCCAGCCAGGGGAAACATCCTCCCTGAATCTACCCTGTCAAGTGCTGTAAGAATTTTGTATGTTTCAATGAGATCACCTCTCATTCTTCTAAACTCTAGAGAATATAGGCCTAGTCTACTCAATCTCTCCTCATAGGACAATCCCCCCATCCCAGGAACCAGTCTGGTGAACCTTCGTTGCACTCCCTTGATGGCAAGTATATCCTTCATTTGCAACTATCTTCAGCCCGAAGTGCCGAGTGGATGATCCATCTCGGCCTCCTCCTGAGGCCCCCAGCATCACAGATGCCAGTCTTCAGCCCATTCAATTCGCTCCACATGATGTCAAGAAACGGCTGAAGACACTGGATACTGCAAAGGCTATGGGCCCTGACAACATTCCAACAATAGTACTGAAGACTTGTGCTCCAGAACTAGCTACGCCCCTAGCCAAGCTGTTCCAGTACAGCTACAACACTGGCATCTACCCGGCAATGTGGAAAATTGCCCAAGTATGTCCTGTCTACAAAAAGCAGGATAAATCCGACCCAGCCAATTACCGTCCCATCAGTCTACTCTCAATCATCAGCAAAGTGATGGAAGGTGTCGTCGACAGTGCTATCAAGCGGCACTTACTCAGCAATAACCTGCTAACTGACGCCCAGTTTGGGTTCCGCCAGGGCCACTCAGCTCCTGACCTCATTACAGCCTTGGTCCAAACATGGACAAAAGAGCTGAACTCAAGAGGTGAGGTGAGAGTGACTGCCCTTGACATCAAGGCAGTATTTGATTGAGTGTGGCATCAAGGAACCCTAGCAAAACTGAAGTCAATGGGAATCAAGGGGAAAACTCTCCATTGGTTGGAATCATACCTAGCACAAAGGAAGTTGGCTGTAGTTGTTGGAGGTCATTCATCTCAATCACATGACATCACTGCAGGAGTTCCTCAGGGCATTGTCCTAGGCCCAACCATCTTCAGCTGTTTCATCAATGACTTTCCCTCTATCATAAGGTCAGAAATGGGGATGTTCGCTGATGATTGCACACTGTTCAGCACCATTTGAGACTCGTCAGATACTGACACAGTCCGTATCCATATGCAGCAAGACCTGGACAACATTCAGACTTGGGCTGACAAGTGGCAAATAACATTTGCACCACACAAATGCCAGGCAATGACCATCTCCACCAAGCGAGACTCTAACCATCTCCCCTTGACATTCAATGGCATTACCATCGCTGAATCTCCCACTATCAACATCCTAGGGGTTACCATTGATCAGAAACTGAACTGGACCAGCCATATAAATACTGTGGCTACAAGAGCAGGCCAGAGGCTGGGAATTCTGCAGTGAGTGTCTCACCTCCTGACTCCCCAAAGCCTTTCCACCATCTACAAGGCACAAGTCAGGAGTATGATGGAATACTCTCCACTTGCCTGGATGAGTGCAGCTCCAACAACACTCAAGAAGCTCGACACCACTCAGGGTAAAGCAGCCCGCTTGATTGGCACTCCATCCACCACCTTCAACATTCACTCCCTTCACCACCGGCACACTGTGGCTGCAGTGTGTACCATCTACAAGATGCACTGCAGCAACTCACCAAAGCTCCTTCAACAGCACCTTCCAAAACCGTGACCTCTACCACTTAGAAGGACAAGGGCAGCAGACGCATGGGAACATCCCCTCCAAGCCACACACCATCCTGACTTGGACCTGTATCACCATTCCTTCACTGTTGCTGGGCCAAAATCCTGGAACTCCCTTCCTAACAGCATTGTGGGTGTACCTACACCATATGGACTGCAGCGGTTCAAGAAGGCGGCTCACCACCATCTTCTCAAGGGCAATTAGGGATGGGCAGTAAATGCAGGCCTAGCCAGCGACGCCCACATCCCATCAATGAATAATTTTTTTTTTTAATCCTTCCTTAGGTAAGGAGAACAAAATTGTACACTATACTCCAGGTGTGGTCTCACCAGGGCCCTATATAATTGCAGTAAGACATCTTTACTCTTATACTCAAACCCTCTTGTAATAAAGGCCAACATGCCATTTGCTTTCCTAATTGCTTGCTGTACCTGCATGATAGCTGTAAGATTCGCAAAATTTCTACATCTTCCTGAAGGTTATTAATAAGAAAAGGGACCCTGCATGGACATTTTTAATGAAAAAGGGGTACCCAAGATGGCGTCCGTGCCTCGTGGCAGAAAGCCTGTGAGATTTTAAAATGGACTCTGCAACGCAGACATCTTGTGGATCTAAACCAAAGCTGCAGTTTCTGTGAAGAGAGACTTTGGCCTAGAAATTCAGTATAGCCACATTTGGGGCGCTACAGCCGGGCGGCCGCTAAAGTTTGCGCCCGGCGCAACTTCGCGCCACCTTCGCCGATATTCAGTGGCATCGCCCCAAGAGGTTGCTGCTGCGCAAAAACAGGCGATGCACGACTATCATTAGGCGCTAAGCCGGCGGCCCGGGGCGAAACCCCCGAGGGCGGGCGCAGTGCAGGTGCGGCGAGTTGCTGATTGACGGCAGACACTCTGGCGCCGGTGAGCTCTTAAAGGGGGAGGGTGGATTTGTTTTTTTGAAAGGCCGAGACTGGTGTATTTGTGTTTTTTGAAAGGCCGAGACTGCTCGATTTGTATTTTTGGTGGGGGCTTCTCTCCATTAGTTTGTTATGTGGGAAGGGCACAGAGGTATCAAAGTAATAAATGTTCTTAAATCGCACTGTCCATGCTTTCTTTTGGAAGTCCTGGTTGCCCTGCTCGGCTGAGGGCTTGTGGAGCGGCTACATTCATCTTGTGACATTGGCACAAGCCATTCCCTGAGAGGGGGCCTAGAACCGACGTTCAATAAGCCGCCGATGGGCGGCCCTTGCACTTTCTGCCTCCCTCCTGTGCTGGTCCTCCTCCTCCTCTGGTGGTCCTCCAATGTCTGGTGGCAGTGGCTGTGTCCTGCGGATAGCCAGGTTGTGCAGCATGCAGCACACGACCACAAAATGGGAGACTCGCTCAGGCGAGTACTGTAGGGCTCCTCCGGAACGATCCAGACAGCGGAACCATTGCTTCAGGACGCCGATTGTTTGCTCAATGAGGTTCCTGGTTGCTTGATGGCTGTCATTGTATCCCTCTTCAGCAGGGGTGCTGGGCGCATGGAGCAGGGTCATCAGCCAGGTGCACAAAGGATAACCTTTGTCCCCGAGAAGCCATCCTCGTGGGTGAGGCTGGGCCTGGAACATGTCTGCCACAGAAGTCCGGCGCAGGATGAAGGCATCGTGGCTGCTGCCTGGAAAGTGGGCATTGACAGCTAGGATGATCTGCCTGTGGTCACACACCAACTGCACGTTGAGCGAATGGTAGCCCTTCCGGTTGCGGTAATCCTCAGCATGCTCTAGAGGTGCCCGCAAAGCCACATGCTTGCAGTCAATGGCGCCCTGCACCATGGGGAAGCCCGCTAATGCTGCAAAGCCCATTGCACGCTGTTGCTGCTTGACAAGGGCCATGGAGAAGGAGATGAACTGACGTCTCCTTCTGAAAAGGGCATTGGTCACCTGGCGGATGCAGCAATGTACGGCAAACTGGGAGATGTTGGAAATGTCCCCAGCAGCGGATTGGAAGGAGCCGGTGGCATAGAAGTTGAGAGACACCGTCACCTTCACTGCCACCGACAGAGACGTCCTGCTCCTCAGCTGTGGCTGCAGATCTCCGCGAAGCAGGTGGCAGATCTCAGTGACCACCGCCCTTCGGAATCGCAGCCTCCGAACACACTGCTCGTCAGACATGTTCAGATATGAGAACTGCTGGCGGTATACCCTGGGTGGGTAAGGCCTCCTTAGCCGACGCCTGTTGCCCCTTCTCCCTCTGGCCAGGACTGCCACTCTCTCACGGCGTCTCTGAGCCCTTTGAATGCAATGGAGAAGGCTAACGTTTGCACCCATTGCAGCCCCCATTATATGTTTCCAATCAATGCTGTGGCTCTGAAGTTAAAGACAAGTGCAAAGCTGTGGCCTGAAGCCACAAGTACCTGTGCGAGTGTTGAGCCAAACCAGAAAGCTCTCTACCTTTGTCTCTCTGCAAAGATCCGTCTCTCACAAAGAAGGAGTGTTGCAAAATGGCTGCCATTTCTACTGCAGGAGGAGTGCCCTTTAATTAGCGCCCCCCGCGCCCCGCAGCGACTGGGAACCGTTCCCCTCTACCAGTCGCTAGGGGCGCCAGGCGCGCAATAGGCCGGCGCCACTGAATTTCCGGTTTGGGGCGCACAAAGGGCGTTGCACGATGAAATGACGTCAGGATCTGCGCGCGCAGCTGAGCGCGCGCAAAGGCTTTGCACCGCCGCTAAATCTTTACTGAAGTTGGGGAGAGGCGCAGATCGCGCAGCGACCGGCCTCTAGCCGCCTAGCGCCCCACATCTCCTCCTCCTAAGGCGCTAGCGGCTGGCGCAAACAACTGAATTTCTAGGCCAACCAGACAGGACTTTGAATTATGTATTAGATCGAATTCGAGACAAATCTAAATTCAGTTAGGCCTATAGTTAAGCAGTTTACATATATTATCGACAACAGATTAAGGAAGCCATCGAGGTTGGACAGGCCCATCAAGGTACATTCATGACAAAACAAGTCAATTATCGGGCCGGTAGATGTGATTACCGGCCATCTAAAAACAGTTAGTATGGATTGCTACCATTATTTAAAATAGCCCGCCAAGATTAAGACAAAGAACTAACCTGATTTGGCGCGCAGATAAGGGTTTTCGAAAAGAGTATAATTGAAGGCCCCGGGTAGCAATCGCTGTCTTCTCTCTGCTCTGCTCGGCTCTTCGGCCCCTCGCCCTCGTGGCTGTCGCTCTTTCCCCGTCCCGCGCTTACCCCCTGGCCTTTGCCCGTGCCTTTTGCCACTCCATCTGGAAATCGCCCAGGCACTACATCGGGCGGTCACGGACAATTCAGGCCAGGCAAGGCGGGATGCGATGAGGGGAGGAGGGAAGACCAACTGAGGAAGACCAAATGAGGAAGACCAACCGAGGAGACGAACTGAGGGGAGGCTTGGAATCATTGGGCCTTCAGCCTCAGCCAACCTGCGACTATCTTCATACAAACTCAAACAGTAGGCCGACGACGAAGAATCATCCCTGCAAGGCAAAGTACCCAAACAGAGACTTTAACTTTGGGGTACTCGAACCTGGACAACGCCCTTGCAGCACTCGGAGACCATGTGATGATGGCAGGCTCCAGGGAGCACCAAGAGCGAACCCCGAACCCAACCGCTGTTTTGAGTCCAGCAGACCCCTTTCGATTGGTGAGCATGAAGTTCTGACCCCTCATAGCTTGATCTAGTTAGGTATAGGGGGTGGGATAAGGTTAAGGGGATTGTTAAGATAGTTGTTTTCCCTCGATGTGCCGTGTGTTCCCCATTCCCTGTATAAGTATAGTTATTCTTTTGTATTTTGCCTGTAGAAGTGTACACTAGTAATTTTCCATAAGATTGTATCAATTTTTTCCTCTTCAATAAAATCTTGGTTTTTGTTTACATCCAACCACCGGTCTACCCGAGTCTTCTCTGTACCGTTGCCTTGTACCTGAGTTCGGTGGCTAGAACCCAGGGGTGTGGGAGCGATTCGAACCACTCATAAACCGTCAGCGGCATAACTAACTGGGCGTATGCGCCAAACAACACCACCACAGGCCACCCCCTACAGAAAGTTCAGTGATTCTTGTACAAGGACACCCAGGTCCCTCTGAACACCAACATTTTCCAGCCTCTTACCATTTAAAAATTACTCTGTTTTTCTATTTTTCCTACCAAAGTGGAGAAATTCATATTTCTCCACATTATATTCTATTTGCCATGTTTTTGCCCACTCATTTAGCCTGTCTATATCCCCTTGAAGCCTCCTTGCATCCTCCTCACAACTTACTTTCCCACCCAGCATTTTTATCATCAGCAAATTAGGATATATTACATTTGGTCCCCTCATCCAAATCACTGATGTAGATTGTGAATAGCTGAGGCCCAAGCACTGATCCTTGTGGTACCCCATTAGTTACAGCCTGCCAACACAAAAATGACCTGTTTATTCCTGCTCTCTGTTTTCTGTCCATTAACCAACCCTCAATCCATGCTAGTATCTTACCCCCAATCCCATTAACCCTAATTTTGTTTAATAACCTCTTGTGTGGCACCTTATCGAATGCCTTCTGAAAATCCGAATACACCACATCCACTGGTTCCCCCTTATCTATTCTGCTAGCTACAAGCTCAAAAAACACTAACAGATTCGTCAAACAAGATTTCCCTTTCATAAATCCGTGTTGAATCTGCCCAATCCTATCATTATTTTCTAAGTGCCCTGTTACCACGTCCTTAACAATAGATTCTAGCATTTTCCCTACTACTGATGTCAGGCTCACTGCTCTGTCATTCCCCCTTTTCTCTCTCCCTCCTTTCTTAAATAGCGGGGTTACATTTGCCACCTTCCTACCCGTGGGAACCATTCTAGAATCTATGGAATTTTGGAAAATGACAACCAATGCATCCACTATCTCTGTAGCCAACTCTTTCAAAACCCTAGGATGCAGGCCATCAGGTCCAGGGGATTTATTGGCTTTCAGTCCCATTAATTTCTCCAATACTATTTTTTTACTAATACTAAATCCTTTCAGTTCCTCGTTCTCGCTAGAGCCTTGGTTCTGCACTCTTTCCGGGAATTTTTTTATGACTTCTTCCGTGAAGACAGATGCAAAGTATTTGCTTAATTCACTGCCATTTCCTTATTCCCCATTATAATTTATCCTGTCTCAGCCTGTAATGGACCCACATTTATTTTAGTTAAACTTTTCCTTTTTACACACCTATAGAAGCTTTTGCAGCCTGTTTTTATGTCTCTCGCTAGTTTACTCTCATATTCTATTTCCCCTTTTTTAAATCAATTTCTTTGTCCTCCTTTGCTGAATTCTAAAATCCTCTTAATCCTCAGGCTTACTACTTTTTTTGGCAACATTATAAGCCCCTTCCTTTCATCTAATACTATCTTTAACATCTCTTGTTAGCCAAGGTTGGACCACTTTTCCCGTGGGGTTTTTGTTCCTTAAAGGAATGTATATTTGTTGTAAATTATGTATTAATTCTTCAAATGCTAGCCATTGCTTCTCTACCATCATACAATGTAGTTTGAAAGCAATGTAGTTTCCCAATCTACCTTAGCCAACTCGCTCCTCACACCTATGTAGTTTGCTTTATTAGGATTAAAATCCTAGTTTCGGATTTAACTAAATCACTTTAAAACTCAATATAAAATTCTATCATATTATGATAACTCTTACCTAAAGGCCCCTTTACTACAAGATTATTAATTAACTCTTTCTCATTGCACAATACTAAATCTAAAATAGCCTGTTCCCTAGTTGGTTCCTCATCATACTGATCTAGAAAACTATCTTGCATACATTCCATTAATTCGTCCTCCACACTATTACTACAAATTTGATTTGCCCAGTCTATATGTAGATTAAAGTCCCCATGATTACTGTATTACCCTTGTTACAGGGCCTTGGTGAGACCACACCTTTAGTATTGTGTGCAGTTTTGGCCGCCTTATCTGAGGAAGGATGTTCTTGCCATGGAGGGAGTGCAGCAAAGATTCACCAGACTGATACCTAGGTTGGCAGGAATGACATATGAAGAGAGATTGGGTCGATTAGGCTTATATTCGCTAGAGTTTAGAAGAATGAGAGGGGATCTCATTGAAACTTATAAAATTCTAACAGGACTAGACAGACTAGATGCAGGAAGGATGTTCCCAATGGCAGGGGAGTCCAGAACCAGGGGTGAGAGTCTAAGGATAAGGTGTATGCCATTTAGCACTGAGATGAGGAGGAATTTCTTCACCCAGCGAGTGGTGAACTTGAGGAATTCTCTTCCACAGAAGGCAGTTGAGGCCAATTCATTAAATATATTCAAGAAGGAGTTAGATATATTTCTTAAGGCTAAAGGGATCAAGGGATATGGGGAGAAGGCAGGGACAGGGTACTGAATTTGAATGATCAGCCATGATCTCATTGAATGGCGGAGCAGGCTCGAGGGGCCGAATGGCCTATTCCTGCTCCTATCTTCTATGTTTCTATGTTACACGCGTCTCTAATTTCCTGATTTATACACTGCCCTACATTACAACTACTGTTTCGGGGCCTATAAACAACTCCCACCAATGTTTTCTGCCCCTTGCTGTTTCTTAGCTCCACCCAAACTGATTCTACTTCTTGATTTTCGGAGCTAAGATCCTTTCTCTCTGTTGTCTTTATCCCATCCTTTAGTATCAGGGCTACCCCTCCTCCTTTTCCATTTTGCCTATCTCTTCTAAATGTTAAGTATCCTGGAATATTTAGTTCCCAACTTTGGCCAGTTTGCAACAACATCTCCATTATGGCTATTAGATTAAACCTGTTCATTTCTATCTGCGCTGTTAATTCTTCTATTTTGTTGCGAATGCTTCGCGCATTCAGATATAGTGCCTTTAGCTTTGACTTATTTCTATTTTTCCCTGATGTCAACTTAGTCACTGATGTCTTATTACCTTTGTTACTCTCTCTGTCCCTTCCTGACCCACTCTGCATATTTTTACCCAAAACTCTACTCTGCTCGAGAGCCTTGACATTTCTCTCACTGCTTTTAAATTTACTCTTTCCTGAATCCTCCCACCCTCCCATCATTAGTTTAAAGCCCTGTGGCGAATTTTCTAATGCATTGAGTTCTTCAGGATGTCAAGGCCTTAAAGAGGGTGCAGAAGAGATTTACCAGAATGATACCAGGGATGAGAGGCATCATTTATACGGAGAGACTAGAGAAGCTTGGATAGCTCTCCATCGAGCACAGAAGGTTAAGGGGAGAGTTAATAGAGGTGTTCAGATGAGTTTTAATAGAGTAGATAGGACAAAACTGTTTCCACTGGCAAGAGGGCAAAGCTTTAAGACAATTGGCAAAAGAACCAGAGGGTAGATGAGGAGAATCTTTTTTACGCAGTGAGTTGTTATGGTCTTGAATGAACTACCTGCAAGGGCGGTGAAAGCAGATTCAATAATAACTTCCAAAAAGTAATTGGATATACACTTGAAAAGAAAAAAAAATGCAGGGCTATGGGGGAAGACCAGGGGATTGGGATTAATTGGATCGCTCTTACAAAGATTCACACAGGCAAGATGGGCCATATGCACTCCTTCTGTGCTGTATAATTCTATGACTGAGGGGTGAGGGGAGGGAAGAGCAGAACTCTCCTCTATTGCTACCCAGCCTGCTTGACTGCTGGCTTTACCCGAGAGACTCTTACAATTGTTTATTGATATGAATACATGGCATATAAGTGCAGAGCTAAATCTGATCTGTCATATTGGTGCAAGTGCCTAAGAATTGTATTAGTATTAAAAAAAAATCAAGTTGGCTGCATAGAGGACTGCCTGGTTTTATGAGCACGAATCACTTTTATTTTTCTCCAGGGTACTATACCAGTGAAATAGCTGCTACAGATCTCTCTACTTGTAGTCCGAGTAGATGACGCTTTTGTCCCATTTTGCCACATGCCTTAATGGTGCTTTGTTGCTGAGGAATTGAAAGTTGAGGTAAAAATGATATACTGCAATTTTTACATTTCTTACATTCAATTCTTGTCATCATCACATCATATAATGAATCAGGTAAATGGTCGAGTCCTGATGATTCAAAGTCATTCTTCGTACTAAAAAATTGCATGATCCAATAATTTCAATTAAGTAACATAAATAACACAGCAAAGTAGGAATTTATTGCTAAAAATCCAAATTACTCAATAATTTGAATTAAGCAACTTTGAATAAAGGCATTGATGGTAGATATAGATATTCACGTGATTATAACAAATTAGTACTGTAAAAAGTCAATCCAAGTGCGTTAAATAATATCTACTTTTAAGAAAGCTTTACTTGAAACGTACTGGGTAAATTTTCTTCTTTCGTATGATAGTAGCAATGCAAATCAAATGTCAATATCTAAGTCAGATATCCAGGGCAAAGCATCCAGTGTAACAGTGTGGCTATCTTGTAGACTGCCTGCGAATTTCCTCTGCGGGCAGTGCTCAATGTTGTGCTCCAGGGTCTGATTAGGAACTCCACAGTCACATGATGGGGATGCTTTGGTCTTCTATCTAGGGAGAAGGTGGCAGCATCGACCATGACTGGTTCTGAGGCGGTTGATGCTTGTCCACTGTTTGCGAGGGAGGTTTGATCCTTCAGATTGTATTGTGGGGTCCTCTATAAGGAATCCATTCCATATGTCGCAGTTCTTCCAAGTTACGGACGCTCCACAGGACCACTTGCTCCTTAGGAATGGTTGGCATGATGATGACAGCCTTCTCACGGCCCACCTTGTTACGTGATCTTAGCTCTTAGATCATGACTAATGTTGTCTCGCAGGACACCGAACTTCTTGTTAGATCGACCTCCCGGTGACAGTAGCAAGCCAAGCAAATCGAACGGTCCTCTTCAGGACCAAAGAAAACTACACGTAGGCCCAGCCATCCAAATATGCCAACTTAACATCGAAGTCACCTCTCGTTCAAAATGCAAATACATCGAAAGGTTACTGAAGAAACATAGTGTTGATATCCTGGTGCTTCAAGAAACACACATCGAACACATCCACCAGTTTGACACAAGAGGACATAGTACAGGTTTTGACCTAGTCGCTTGCATGCACCCTTCAGGGAAAAGAACTAAAGCCGAAGATGAAAGTGAAAAGGTTCATGACCAATGCTGTGAAGCTATAGCTAGAGTGAATAAGACACTAGGGTGTATTTACAGGACAATTCATGACAAAACAAAGCATACCATTTTGTCCTTGTACAAAACCTTGGCTAGGCCTCACTAGGAATACTGTGTCCAGTTTTGGTCTCCTCACATAGCGGGTGATATTGAGCCTTTGGAAAGCAGAGAAGTTCAAGGGGGGGTGCGGGAGAGGGGAGTTCCAGAGCTTACTGAGCTACGCAGACTATCAGACTATGGAGGCTCCAGGTTTGATTGCTAGTTAATGATGAGTTAACTGCTCATAGTCAGTGCAATGCTGAGGACACCATTGGCCTGCTAGAAACTGGCTAGGGGTCAACACTGGATGAGGACAGTAATGGGCTCACTTCGGAAGCCCTTCATGAATGAAGAATAGTTAGTTGGGTGATGTATGAAAGGGTTAATGTCTTTTCAGCCTTAATCCCACCAACAGGGGAAGAAATTAACAGAAAATGTGGGGGAAAAAATGGAAAGAGGGCTATTACTAAAAACAAAATGTTGCTTTCCCTTTTTTCTTTCTATTCAAACGCTAAAAGATCCCTCAGTCATAAACACCTCATAAAAACAAAGGACAGGCTAATAACTAACAATAATCTGCTACCAACAGACACACCAATCTGCCCCCGACTATTACTGTCATTATTTGCTGCTAGCTCATAAAATAAGAATGTCTCCCACCTCCAGGTAGTATTCAGTTGACTGCTGATGCTCCAACTATAATGATTCTGAATAAGAAAGGCACCAACCATCACACTTCTCTCGTTACTCCAAAACGTCCACGAGTCTGTCAAAACAAATGAACGTGCTGCAGGTGTTGTCAAAACGGAAAACGTACAACAGGCCTGTTAGCATCTGTAAATAAAAGAGAGGTTCTTGGTTTGAGTTGGGGCTTTTCATTCGAAGTGATGAAAACAAGAAAGGAAAGGAAAGAAGAAGCAGAGCTGAAAGGGCAGTACGGTGGCATAGTGGTTAGCACTGTTGCCTCACAGCACTAGGGACCCGGGTTTGAATCCGGCCTCGGGTGACTGTCTGTGTGGAGTTTGCACATTCTCCCCGTGTTTGCGTGGGTTTGCTCCGGTTTCCTCCCTGTGGTAAACCACTTTTGTCGTTCACTATCGTTACACTATAGTTATCACTCCCACAGTCCAAAGATGTGCAGGTTAGATTGATTGGCTATGATAAATTGACCCTTAGTGTTGGGGGGATTAAATATATGGGGTTACGGGGATAGGGTGGGATATGTGTTGGTGTAGGGGTTACAGGGATCGGGTGGGATATGTGTCGGTGCAGGCTCGATGGGCCGAAATGGCCTCTATCTGCACTGTGGGGTTTCTGTGATTCTGTGAAAGTTGCTAACTGATTGCACAAAGAGGTAGCTCATTTGTCAATAGTGTTTGTAGCTACTCTTTTTATGCTCTGTTTACTGGTATTATGTGTGGCTTGGATTAATGAACAGTGTAAAGTCTGTGGGTTATATGGTGAATTAATACACAGACTACAACAGTAACTTTAACAGGGCTTTACTATTCGAAGGTCAGGGCGAATCTGCCCAATAAATCCTTACACAGCACTTATATACCGGTGTGGTCACCACCGGTATTACAGTATACAGTAGCCAAGATAAAGTAGTGCAACCCTTAAAATAGTTCTCTTAAAGGTGGAACGTTACATACACTACAATCCTACAATCCTCCCTTTTTAGGTTAACAATATATACATATTCCCATTAATATAACATCTTAACATATATACAACTTTATGTGAAACAGTTCACAGATTCAGTCTCTCTGGAGGCTTCCGGACTCTGTCCGGATAACGCCTCGGTGGTGTAGTCATTTTCGGTGGTGTAGTAGGTTCTTCTGTCAAGGTCGATTCGGCTTGAAGGACCGTTTCAGGTTCATCGGATTCCAGTATTACCGGATCGGAGGTAGATGCTCTGGGTATCTCTGCTCCAACATTAGATGTATAGAGTTGTGGAGTAGGTTAGGCCTTTGTGGATGATTCTATGATCTGGTCAACATGGCGCCTTATTATGCTTTCACCAATGTCCACGGTATACATCAACGGTCCTAGCCTTTTTCCAATAGTTCCAGGCTGCCATTTCTCGGTACGGTAGTCCCGGGCCAAAACTTGTTGACCTATCTGAAAGGATCTAGTTGGCCTTTCATTCATGCCTTGAAATTGCCGGTTCTCTACGTCCCTTCTGACGTTTGGCTTAATCAAATCCAGCCGGCATCTTATTCTTCTATTGAAAAACATCATGGCGGGAGTTTGGTTTGTGACCGCATGTGTTGCATTCCTGTACGCCAACAAGAAGTTATCTACCTTATGTTGTAGATTTATGTCTTCATTACCCATGGCCTTTATGGCCTTCTTGAAAGTCTGGACAAACCTTTCAGCTAATCCATTGGTGGCGGGATGGTATGGGGCGGACGTATAGTGCTTAACCCCATTGCTTTTTAAGAACTTCCTGAATTCTTCGGACACAAATTGCGGTCCATTATCAGAACAGATCTGTTCCGGCAGCCCATTCCTGGCAAATATGGTCCTTAATACTGTGATGGTTTTTTCCGTGGTGGTGGAGGACATTTTTATTACCTCCGGCCACTTGGAGTGTGCATCCACCGCGATTAAAAACATTGAGTCCATAAATGGACCAGCAAAGTCGATATGTACCCTTTGCCATGGAGATGAGGGCCACTCCCATGGATGCAGAGGAGCTTGTGGTGGCGCGTTTTGGACCTTCTGGCATCCTAGACAGCTCTTGGTTATTTCTTCAATGTCTCCATCAATACCTGGCCACCACACAAACGCTCTGGCTAGGTTCTTCATTTTCACTCCACCCAGATGCCCCTCGTGAAGCTCCTTTAGTACTTTCTGCTGGAGTTTGGGTGGAATCACCACTCTAGATCCACACATCAAGGTTCCTCGGCACACTGACAGTTGTTCTCTTCTGTGCGAAAATGCTGGCAGCATTGGTTCGCCATGTACTGGCCATCCCTCCACCGTTAAATCGTAGACTCGTGAAAGAGTTGGGTCATTTCTTGTTTCCTTTTCGATCATGGAATTTGTTACTGGTAGACATTCCATTATGGTTGAGTGGAACATCTCCACTGGGTCCACTGTAGTCGCCTCTTCTTCCACTGGCAACGGTAGGCGCGATAACCCATCAGCATTTCCATGCTGTTTGGACCTTTTGTATTCGATGTCATATTGGTGTGCCCCTAGTAGAATGGACCACCTCTGTAGCCTTTGTGCTGTCATAGTGGAAACGGCCTTGTTAGGGTTGAATATGGACACCAACGGCTGGTGGTCTGTCAGCAATGTAAACTTCTTGCCCTGCAGGTAATGATTGAATTTCTTCACTCCCCACACAAGGCTGAGAGCCTCCCTATCTATCTGAGCATAATTTCGCTCAGCGGAGGTCAATGATCGGGACGCAAATGCGACTGGCCTTTCCGAGCCATTTGGTAACTTGTGTGAGAGTACAGCTCCAATACCATAAGGGGAAGCATCACAAGCTAGACGAAGAGGTAGCGTTGGGTTGAAGTGAGCCAACACTTCCTCAGAGGTAATTAACGCCTTGCTTCTGCGAAAGGCCTTCTTACAGTCCTCGCTCCACTTCCATGGTACTTCTTTCCGCAACAGAGCATTCAGCGGATGCAGCACCGTGGATAGATTTGGCAGAAACTTATGGTAATAATTAATCAACCCCAGAAACGACCTCAACTGTGATACATTTTCCGGCGCGGGGGCCTTCACGACCGCTTCGATCTTGTCAGGTGACTTGTGCAGCCCCTCTTGGTCAATGACATGACCGCAGTACGAGATCCGTTTCTGGAAGAACTCACATTTCTGGCGATTAACTCGAAGGCCATATTCCTTCAACCTGGTGAGCACCAGTTTCAAATTTGTGAAGTGTTCCTCCTCGTCTTCTCCCGTAATCAGGATATCGTCCAAGTAACACTGAGTGCTTGGAATACCCTGTAAGACCTGCTCCATGGCCCTCTGCCAAATTGCTGGAGCCGAAGCTACTCCAAAAACCAGTCTATTATATCGATACAAGCCTCTGTGCGTGTTGATTGTGAGATACTGGCGTGACTCTTCCTCGACCTCCATCTGTAAAAATGCTTGTGCCAGGTCTATCTTGGTGAAGTGTTTCCCGCCAGACAATGAAGCAAAGATATCCTCAATCCGCGGAAGCGGGTATTGTACCGTGTGAAGCACCGGATTAACTGTGATCTTGAAGTCTCTGCAAATGCGGACCTTCCCCGGTCCCCCTGGCTTGTTACTTGATGAAGACTTCATGACGGGAACAATGGGCGTGGCCCACTCACTCCAGTCCACCTTCGACAGTACCCCTGCACGTTCAAGCTCTTCCAGTTCTGCCTCCACAGCAGGTCGTATCGCGTAAGGTACCGATCTGGCTTTGAAAAATTTTGGGCTTGCATGTTCTGCAATCTTGATTTTTGCCTTAATTCCTCTCAGTGTTCCCAGTCCCTGCTGGAATACCTCTTTAGCCTCGTCCAATATTCTGGACAACCGTTCAGGTTTGACATCTTTCTTTCCGAAATCTACCGTCATTGTGTTTAGTGAGTGCCAGTCTATCTTTATTTTCCTGATCCACTCCCGTCCCAGAAGTGGTGGACCTCCCTCGGGTAGTACATATAAGTCCATTCCTTGGTGGTCTTTGCCCTTGTGTCTCACCTTGACTTTTATCTTTCCGATGGGGTATACTTTATGCCCCGTGTATGTCTGCAATACTATCTCCGTATCCCGTAGGGGAATATGTTTGAATAACTTTTTGTAATCTTGTTTATTCATGACCGTCAACGCCGATCCGGTGTCCACTTCCATCTTCACTTGGACTTTTGCAATCTGCAGTGTGACCCAGATAGTTTGTCGGTCAGCTTCTTTACTCACATTGTGAATCCTCAGACTACCCAGTTCCTTGCTGTTGGGGTCTGAATCCGAATTCAGTTCATCTGGACTCTTCACAGTCACCTTATGTACCTTTCTGTACTTCTTCTGCGGTGACTTATTGTTGCTGGTCTTCTTTCCTGACCGGCATACTTTAGCTATGTGACCAAGTTTGCCACATTTTCTACATTCCTGGTTTTTAAACCAGCATTGGTTCTGGTCGTGTGTTGTCTTCCCACAACGGTAACATTTCGTTGTACCCGAAGTCATTTGATCCACACTGAGTACCGCTGTCTTCAGCTGCATTTCCACCGTGCCTCTCGCTGCGGCTTCGTGCGATGCTGCAATAAGGACAGCCTTATCAAGTGTAAGATCGTTCTCCTCGAGCAGTCGCTTTTGTGTTCCTTCCTTCGACATCCCGCACACGAACTTGTCTCTCAGTGCCTCTGTCAGATTTACCCCAAACTGACAGTATTTTGCTAGCCTACGCAGTTCAACCAGGTACTCCGCGTTGCTTTCCTCCTTTAGTTGCGTTCTCCCGTAAAATTTAGCTCGTTCCGCTAACATCAGCGGTGTGGGGTTCACATGATCCTTCAGGACAGCAACAATATTAGCGAAAGACTGATCCGCCGGTTTAGCTGGTGATAGAAGATGCTTCAATAACCCGTATGTCTTCGCACCCATTGAGTTTAGTAAGGTTAGAGCTTTATCATAATTTGCTATCTTATTGACCTTACAATATATCTCGATGCGTTCTACATACATGGTCCAATCTTCCACATCCGAATCGAATTCGTTGATGTTGCCACACTTAGGCATCTTCACAATCTTCCTATGAAACAACAACGAAATTTTTCTTTAACTTTTTTTTTCAAAAATGGCGATTTCCCGCACTTGTCTTCTTCCCCGCCCACTTTCAAAATGGCGGTTTCCCGCTCCTGTCTTCTTCTCCGCCTACTGGCGGGAGGGGTAAGCTTTTCCCTCGGGTGACGACTGCTGGCTTTCGGGGTTCGCAGCCTGCGCGCCGGCTTCAGTGCGTTCTTTGTTCCCTTTTCTCGGCAGGGCAACCGGTGCTGGGGACAACCCGTTGACGGCGAACAGTTCCAGCCGCTGGCTGAATCTCCTCGGTCTCCCTTGCTCGGCTCTGTCTCTCCCGCTCGCTCGGGCTCTGTCTCTCCCTCAGCGGCTTCCAATCGCGCCTCCCAGCCCTCTCGCAGTCCGGTCCTTTCCTCCCCCGGCTGCGGCTGAGTTCTCCGCGGTTTCTTATTTTTATTTCTTCCCGCGCCTTACGATCCCGGTCGCAGCGCCTCGCGGCCTCGGTAGCTGCCCGGCCTTTCGCCGGTCGCGGTCGAGCTGTCTCACGACGCTGTTGCGTCTCCCAGCCCGCTTGTAGCCCGGTCTCTCACACCAGCTGCGTTCCCGCTGGTAGCCCGGTCTCTCACACCGGCTGCGTTCCCGCTTGCACCACAGCTTCCGTGCCCCACGCTGCCCCAGTCTCAGCGCCTCTGGGCCCGACTTCTGTCCGGCTCCTTTCCCCCCTGACCGTGGTCGAGTTCACCGCTCTTCCTCCGTTCTTTTTATTTTAATTTTCCCCCTACTCACAGTCAACGTGGCCGACTTGCTTCTCGTGGCTGATCGGCTCACTCACCACCGTGGCAGAAGGGACGATCACTGCCTGTTGCTGATGGAAGGCTTCGTGTCTGAATTCTTCCTTCTTCCTTGCTCTGCAGACTCGAGTCTTCTCTCAGCAGAATGACGAGGGCGGGTGCCTCCTCTCGACGCTCGTTAACTGCTTCGGATGTATCGCTGCCGCAGGGTATGATCGAACTCGTCGCCACTGTAAAGTCTGTGGGTTATATGGTGAATTAATACACAGACTACAAGAGTAACTTTAACAGGACTTTACTATTCGAAGGTCAGGGCGAATCTGCCCAATAAATCCTTACACAGCACTTATATACCGGTATGGTCACCACCGGTATTACAGTATACAGTCGCCAAGATAAAGTAGTGCAACCTTTAAAATAGTTCTCTTAAAGGTGGAACGTTACATACACTACAAACAGCATCTCCAAATGCTCCTCTGCTCCATTTAAAATCTTATGGCTAGAAATTCATCTACTTACCGCCACTCCGTAGCGCCATGAAATGGTGAAAAAATGGTGGCCGCCGCTCTTTCGCCAGCTGGTGGCAGGTCCTGCGGTGGCCGCCATTTTCCTCCCTCCCTTTGCGCGGCTGGTAACTGGCAGCCCCCTGGGAAAAACAGGCGGTGTGGTGATGCCGATCGGCATGCAACGCCGCTTTAACGTCACCACGCTGGGTTCTAAGCACACCAGGTAAACCTAACGTGCAAGCAGACTGACAGAGGCGCTGTCAGCACTGTTTAATGGGACACACACATATTTCAGGTAAGTTTGGACTTAAGCTTTTGGGCTGAGATTTTTTAAATTTTATTGAAGTAGTGGCTTGCTGCAATAGATGTTAAAAGTTTTTTAAGTGTGTATGGAGTGCTGCTAGATGCTGGTAAGGCCTCAGATGGTAAAGGAAGGCCTCCGAGAAGACAGAAAGCACTGCAAATACTCAGCAGATTAAGCAACATCCGTGTAGAGAGAAACAGAGTTCACATCTCAGGTCCAGATGCTGCCTGACCAGCTGAGTATTTCCAGCATTTTATGCTGTCATTTCAGATTTACAGCATTTGCTCACAGAGGGAAGAGGAAGACACAGAAGAGGAAGAAGCTGAAGAGGAGGAAGCAGAAGGATGGATGCAACCCAGGCAGCCCCTTTCTGACTGGGATATCCAGGATGGAACCAGCTGCCTGCGGTACCAGTGACCATAACCCCAATTTCCCTTTCCACATTTGTCCCACACTTTACCTTCCCTCTGTTACTGATGATCACAGCGTCCTCCTGGCCACAATATTGAAATAAAAACCACCACAAAGCAAACCTTCCAATCCAACTTTATACATCTATCCATCCAATATGACATCAAGAAATCAACTCATCACCCTATGCATTGTCTTAGTGACTGTCTTGTGTGTGCCTTTGCCTATCCAACTGATGTCATGCAGTGCTACCTCAGTGGCTGAAGTATGGCTGGTGGAAGGCTGCTGACTTTCAGTGGGGAAGACTGCAAATGGCCTTGCTGGTCAACTTTGAGGAGCTGGTGGCTGGGAGTGTCAAAAAATCAAGTGATAGTGTCCTTCTTATTCTTCTTCTTCACTCTCCTCTCCCTCTTCTTGGTCACCCACTGTCTGAGCAGGCTGCATTTCTTGGGTGTGTGAAATGAGGAAGGCACAAGGGTGGAGTTGTGGTGATGGGGGAGCAGGAAAACAAAAGGTGCATGCCAGAAGGAGTGTAACGTATGAGGATACCAGTATCTTTTATCCATTCAACCCCGCTGCTGGCCAAGGGCTCAGCCATGTCCCTACCAAGAACGGCCTGCACAGTCTCATCCAAGGGGGTGAGGTGAGTCTAGGAATGGGAGATGTGCCTTGTGATTGATGCAGATTGTTGGTAGGTGAGGGATTGGGGGTGTGGGTCTTGCATTGAGCACTGTGTGAGGCAGCTCTTGAAGATGCATTCACTGCCCTTGACCAGTGGCCTGAGGTCATGAAGCTGCCTTGGGCACTGAAACCAGGTGGTGGGGGTGACACTGCTGGCAGTGTCGGCCTCGGTGATGCAGTTCCACATGCTTCTTTCTGGAGGGCCTCCTGGCCCCTGTGGGTAGAGGAGCTGTCTTGCAGTGTTAACCCCCTGCACAAAGCTGGAGTGCTGCATGTGAGATGCTGGGTGCCCCTTCCCTGGCTTGCTGTGAAGGGATAATTACTAGTCCTAGCCCTTTTTGGGCTACCCCAGATCAGGCGTATTCACCAGACGTTCACCTTCAACTAAAGTTAGAGATAGCCGAATTCTATAAGATGCTTAATTAGGTCTAAAGGTCCAGGCTATCTCTCTCTAAAGGAAAGGAATGACTTGAAAATGTTACCGTCTTCCAGATAGCACTTTTAATAAGTTTAACTAGACTGTAACCTTCCGGATATTATGAGGGTCTGGAAACCCCGCCCCCCCCCAGAAAAGAGTGTACAGAGATTGAGTTTGCAAGTTTGATACAGAAATACTATTTGAGGCAATTCTAAAAATATATAGATTTATTTAAGAGCCGACATACAGTTAACAGCTGTTGAGTCAATCGCAACTTTAACAGTTCAAAATACAAATAGCTTACATTTCTTATTCTCAGAAATCCTTATTCTCAAATCTTAACTTCATTACATTTTTACATTTCTTATTGTTTATCATCCAGAATATCCACCAAAATCAAATAAGAATATCTCTTGATCCCCGAGACTCAGAGTTAAAATCTTACAGAGCCTGCCTCTGAAGTTGAGAATCGCTTGCCCCTTCCAGCAACTTCTGACTTTCCATCTGAAAAGCTCTATTTTTATACTCTTTTTAGTGGTTTATTCTTTGAAGTTTTCTGCTGATGTAAGCTAATTATCTCTAGTCATTCTTCCTGTTGACTTTTTTCTATCTTACTGTCAGTTCTGCTGCCAACTCTCAGAATCCTGTCTGCTGTGTGCATAATTATGTCTCTACCTTTAGGTGTTCAAATTTTATCATAAAAATGGTTATGACTGATGTATCTATTTGATGCCATTCTTACGAAGTACTTTCATTCAATTTCTAAATCATCTCTGCTGTTTGAAAGCAGACGTTGTGTCTACTAACTGTTCCATTTTCCATACAAACACAATGCAATTGCTTTGTGTATCTATTGAAGTCATATCTACAAAGTCTTCTGTTTTTGTGCCTTTTGCAATATGTAAATCAAAACCACTTCAACCAGGGTGCTCCATGCATTTCTTAGCTACTTCAATTGGTTGTATTACAAACTTATGTTTCCTGTCTTTCATTTGATGTTACTTTTATCAAAGGCACATGGTTTTTTAATGTTCTGTGTTTCTGTTTGAAGTGTTATTTTTTAACACTTTACTTGGCCATTGCTATTGTGTTTCTTCCAATGTTCAGACATAGAGGAACCTCCAACCCTTTGCTTCAAAAGGGCCATTGCCTTAGTATTTACAACCAAATTCCCATTTCAAAAGCTTGTGTGGTGTTTACAACTTTTGTGTTAACACTTCATCTTATCTCTGAAGCCTGTATTGACAGCTTGTGTCATTGAGGCTTTTAGATTTTTAAACCCAGTATGTCATGTATTAATAAAGTCAGAAATCTGTTCATAGGACGGTGTATCTTTCTGAAATATGGCTTTTCCTTTACAGCTGGGCCATTTGTGTTAGTGCTGAAGCATTTTTCACATTTTTTGAGGTTCGGAAGGGAATTCAGCTTTAAGACCTGAACAATCACATTTGGGACTTCTTTTAAATTTTTTTTTTGAAAGGCAGTAAGGGCTGAAAACTGCATTCTTTCACTGCATTTTAATTTTTATTAGTTCTGAGTGCATGGCCCCTTTAATTCATAGCCCTTTTAATGGCCCACAATTCCTTGCTCCCAGCGACTGTGAAAAGCTCGAACGCCACTTCAGGATGGGAACTTCACCTCGGAGGTCTCCACTAACGCCACCAGGGGGCGGTGCACGGAAGGTTAGTGCTGCGCCACCAATCTCCAGAACCCCGGACTAATTTATTCTCCTTAGCGTCGCAGCCATTTTCAGCAGCTGTTAACGCCAGTTGTGGTGACACCGGCAACTCTTTGTGGCGAACACAAATTTCTAGCCCTAAATATTTATGGCATACTTTCTTTCCCTACCTTCACTTCCAGTAATCTCTACATTGAACTGCATCAGCCACCTATTTGCCCAGCTTGCTAACCAATGAATCATAGAATGATACAACACAGAAGCTGAGATTTCGGGCCATCGTGCCTGTGCCGGTGGCAGCCCAATGTAAACCGATGAATTTCTTTGTCAATCCTCTCTATAATTTCTTCGAATAATTGTATACGGTTGATCTAAACCCCTGATTAGGAACTAAGTTGTCCAAGAAGCCTGTTAACAGGTGTCAGACTCCCAATTAACATATTCAATGGCACTAACGTCTGTTTTGGGCATCGGCTTGGGACACCTAAAAAAATGGGCCTCCCAAATTTAGTCATGGGACTGATAACTGCTAAAATTGTGCGCGGGCCGTCCCACTGCTAAATTGGTAGGATTAGCGCCTGTTCTGCGCCCGAGAAACGGGTGTAACGTGCACCAATTTCAACTCCTATGCTTCCAAATAGCCCGGAGGCATCGCAACAGCATGGCAAACTTAGGTCAGTCCCTCCAAACTCCTCTGTTCACATGTCAGCATTAAAGCATAATGCTTGCTTCACCTTGGAAAGATGAAAGGCTGAATAGAGTCTGCTGGTGTTCAAAGCAAAGGCTCTTGCCCTGAGTGCAGACTCGACTCGCAAACTACCCAAGCTTCACGGAAAAGAGAGAGGAGCAAAATTGCTGTAACTAGTAAAACGTTGTGATGATATTGGCTGTGTGTTTTATAAAGCACCTTGGGATGTTTTTCTAGCGTCACAAGGTGCTATAGAAGACAGAAGGGGAAGCTAGACAAGTACATGAGGGAGAAAGGAATGAAAGATATGCTGTTAGGGTGAGATGAAGTAGGGTGGGAGGAGGCTCCTGTAGGGTATCAAAACCAACATAGACCAGTTGGGCCGAATAGCCTGTTTCTGTGTTATAAATTCTATGCAATGTAATTCTACATTAAAGGCACTATATAAACACAAGCTCTTGTTGCTGTATCATTTAAACTGACAACGGGGTTGCTAATCTGCCAGAATCTTTAAAGAAACCATACCGACAGATGATTTCGAATGCACATTTAGTCAGCTGTGGTTCAGTTAGTAGCAGCCTCGCCTCTGAGTCATAAGTTTGTGGGTTCAAGTCCCACTCCAGAGACTTCAGCGCAAAAATCCAGGCTGACACTCCTGTGCACTACTGAGGGAGTGCTGCACTGTCGGAGGTGCAGTCTTTCGGATGAGACATCAAACCGAGGCCCCATCTGCTCTCTCAGGTGGACATACAAGATCCTATGGCACTATTTTGAAGAAGAGCAGGGGAGTTTTCCTCAGTGTCCTGGCCAATATTTATCCCTCAATCAACATCACTAAAAAACAGATTATCTGGTCATTATCACATTGCTGTTTGTGGGAGCTTGCTGTGCATAAATTAGCTGCCACATTTCCTACATTACCACAGTGACTACACTTCAAAAAGTACTTCATTGGCTTTAAAGCAACTTTGGGCATCCGGTGGTCGTGAAAGGCGCTGTATAAATGCAAGTCTTCCTTTCTTCTTGATATAAAGTTGTTTATGTGGCTACCATCCTTTTTTAAAAAGTCCTAAAATATGTTTAATAATGCCTGCGATGGGTTTACATTTCTGAACTTGACGACCTAAATCTTGTTAGAAGTAAATGAAAATACCTCATGATGTCCAGTCCTTACACGGTCAGAGAAATATGATTTAAAACAGATCGCATTTACACATTACCACTATAGGACGCTGGTGGCCATCATCCTTGATTCTGCCACTGTTTGTAAAATATAGAAATGTTCAAATTTTCCCAGTTCTGTCGTCTATCCCTTCAATAAATTTAATGAAAAAAATTACCTAATAATAACCATAATTCAACTTCTACACACACAAAAAAGTTCAATTTTCTTTTTTCAACAAAAAGAGCAATATATACCTTTTCATCTAAATTTTGTCCCGGCTTATGAGAAATAAAAGCAGCAACCTTTGTTGCCAGTACTGAGGTCTGCTGATTACATTTATTTTGAAAGGCACGATGTGAGCAAGAAATGTGAGGAAAATACAAAGGCACATTGTGTAGGCTTGATTTGTAATTTTGATTGACCTTTTCAGAACCGCAGTCACATTTTTATATTAAAATAAAAGCACAGAAGATAACTGTTAGATGCACAAAATAGATTAAAAAAAACAATTTTATGTTTAAACGTCTTATCTGGGAATGTGTGGATTAAACACAGGTTGTGAAGGCACTTGTTCCTTTAGAATATGCAACTTTCTCTCCATTTTGGTCCATGATGTTTAATAATCAGCCATTTAGGACTGAGATGAGGAGAAATTTCTTCACTCAAAGGGTTGTGAATCTTTGGAATTCTCTACTCTAGAGGACTGTAGATGCTCAGTCGTTGAGGATATTCCAGACAGAGAGCGATAGGTTTTTGAATATTAAGGGAATCAAGGGATATGGGGATGGTGCGGGAAGGTGGGGACGAGGTAGAAGATCAGCCATGATCTTATTGAATAACAGAGCAGGCTCGATGGGCCAAATGGTCTACTTCTGCTCCTATTTCTTATATTCTTATGTTCTTATAAACTATTTCTTATTCTTGTGCCTAGTTTACTCGATACTCCTCTGAACTTTACTCTCTCATTCCTCCAAAGCTGATTTAAGCTCCTTATCTCCGTATATGTTGACTGTTAACACCAAGCCCTATTTCTTCCTCTCTTTCCCTTAGTCAGCTTTTCCCTCCTCCAGCCTGCAACTTTTTAAAACTCAAGCTTGGTGTCAACATTCTCGGCTTTCTGCGCTTGGTATTCTCTTGTGTTCAGCCTCACCGGTCACACCCATAAGTGGACCTCGCGTCCCCTATAATCTGGAGTGCATCTTTTTCTGCAAAGCAACTAGGTGGTGAGACCAAAGGATCATAACAGAATACTTACTCAATGTGCTGACTATTGAATTACGACACAAGCTGCCACGTGATATCTCCTGTCTTTAAAGAAGTCCTACTGAAAAGCACTGTATCAATGCAAGGCTCAGCTTCAGATCAATAGTTGATTTATTAACATAAAATACATGAATGAACAGTATACAGCTTTAATAGTGAGAACAATCAATGTTTATATACTATATCACCTTGTCCAGAACAGTAGAACCGAGGACACAGCCTGCGCTTGAAAGTGGGGGTGGTGGTTGGTGGGGGGGGGTTTAAATTCAAAACGAATTTGTGGAAATAATATTTAGCGAGCGAATGAATGGTCAATCTATGGAACAGGCTCCCTAGGGTGATGGTGGAAGCAGTTAGTATTGATTAATTCAATTGCCAATTAGATAGATTTCTTTTGGAAAGTAACATTTTGGGACACAGCATGTGAGTAATTTGAGACATGCCATGTGGTAAGTGTAGCATGCTTGGGAGGAACAGGTGACCTTTGGCCTGTGGCTTCCCAAAGCTCTCCACCATTGGGTTTCCCTCACATCATGCCTGGGTCTGTTGTAGACTAATTGTCAGAGATTGTTTGCTATGATAAGTCGGCAACTCCATTATCATTATATCATGTGACTACCAGGATGGTAGAAGACGAACTAGATGGACTTTGGTCTTTTTTTGACTAGTAATTCCCTTGTTCCTATGTACTCCTGGCTTATGAAAAATAATAAGAAAGCAAGTTACTGTGGTAAATTGTCATTTTCAACCCTTAGGCAGCAACCTAGTAGAGTAGATTGCGCACCCATTATAAAAAAAGGATTTATTTTCATTTAATTGCAATCAATGGAATGACAATGGGGTGGGTTCTACAATGGATGTGTGATCTGCTTAGCTAGATTAACACTCAGGCAGTGAAGATGAAAATTAATCCCACTAACTCTCCAATCGTGGATGTACCTTCTCCAGGTTACCCTTCCTAGCGAAGCTGCTTTAGTCTTTTAAGATAACTCGCGTTGATAACGCCAGGTAAAATGGCACAACTGAGGAGTGCTGCTTCTGGTCTAACACACAAATATCATAGAATGATACAGCACAGAAGGAAGCCATTTGGCCCATCGTGCCTGTGCTGTCAGAGGACATTTTACACTTTGATGCTCCCAGCAAGCAGCTGTGCCCGTCAGCAGTAAATACTGGTGCAGCATTTCATGATACACATACCAAGTGGGCGCGGTTTCGTGCCAGGAGCATCATAGCAACATATATCCCACATGATTCTTCTCTATGTACAGGAAACTTTGTGATATCTGGCACCGACGGGACCGAGCTGTTGCCGTCCCATCAAAATTGCCGCACAAACCAGCGCTAATGTTGAAACATACGGAGCCGTATCTGGCAACAAGCCCTGTGCTTTTAAACAGTCGGCCGTACCTTGCAAGTGTCTCTGTAGCTTAGCAACAGCTTCAGTGAGACCTTGCAGAGCCTGACTGGTGAAAAAAAAGCAATGAAAAGAAAAAAACCTAACAAAACGGCTCCTGATTTTTGCCGGTGGATCGAGCATTCTGGACAGTTAACCTCCAGATAAAACAAAGTTTCCTGTACAACACAGGCAGGCGACTGCAGACTAGAATTTGAAACTTGCAAGCAATCAAAACCACAACTCATTGGCCACCCATTGATAGGCAATGGAAATCCAGCCTAAAAGTGCACACATGGTGAATTCTTATTCTTTTGTCCCACTCTGCCTCAGTCTCAAATTCTTTTTTCCTGTGGTGTGTATGTGTAAAAGTATGTGAGGGATAAAATAAAGTTCCAAAATGGAATCTTCCAGCTGACCCCTCAGATATTGAGGCCAGGGGTGGAGTGGACGTGTGTGGGGTAGTGGTCACATAATTCTGTTCCCACTTATGATCATTACTGGTGCAAGTCCTCAGTCTTGCACCCACAGGATGTGTGGGACAGAGATTGGGCCACTACACTGTACCATGATTCTCTGATGCGTGCTCCTTAAGAGTTCAGTTCCTTGGTGGCAGTGTAAGGTCACAGAATCACTCCTTAGATTTAGAAAGAAAGAACTTGCATTTATACAGTGCCTTTCACACCCTCAGGATGTCCCAAAGTGCTTTACAGCCGATAAAGTCTGTTAAGTCTGTGTGTTCTAGTTGTATTTAATATTAATTACTGACACAGACTACAAGAATAACGTTTCAACAGGTCTTTACTAATTGGAGGTCAGGGCTATACTAACAGCAATATCACTACACAGTACTTATATACCGGTGGTCACCACCGGTATTACATATACAGCAGCCAGAGAAAGTGCTACATCTCTTAAGGTGGAACAGGCTTAAGTTCTCTTAAGGTGGAACAGGTTACATACACCACAATCCTCCCTTTTTAGCTTAACAGTCATATCCCCATTTAACATAACATAATAACATATATACATATATAACTTCAGGTATAAACAGTTCAAAGGTTCAGTCTCTCAGGAGGCCTTCTGATTTGGGTTGGATAACGCCTTTCAGTGGTCTCTGATTCTTGTTGCTGAGGTGACTCCTCTAGTTGGTTTCCTATGTATTGGACGTCATCATCAGGTACATTCCCTGCCGAGGTAGATGCTTCAGGTTCATTAACGTCTTCCACAGTTGTCTCTGTCGCAACCATGGGTTCGACCCTTGCTCTCGATTCTACCAGTTGATCCGCATGACGCCTTATCACATTGTTACCAATATCTACTGTGTACATCAGAGGTCCTTGTCTGGCCCGAATTGTTCCGGACTGCCATTTTTCGTTTCCATAGTCCCTTGCCAACACTGGTTGTCCTACGTCGAAACTTCGAGTGGTCTTGTTATTAATATGCCAGAACTGTTTGTTTTCCACTTCCCTCCGCACATTTGGTTTTAACAAGTCCAACCTGGACCACAACCTCCTGTTATAAAACATCATGGCAGGACTTTGGTTAGTCACTGCATGAGCGGCGTTTCGATATGCCATTAGGAAATTGTCCACCTTGTGTTGTAGCGGAATCTGATCATCGTTCATGGCCTTTATTGCCTTTTTGAATGTTTGGACAAATCTCTCGGCCAACCCGTTTGTCGCCGGATGATATGGGGCAGAGGTATAATGTTTCACCCCATTCTTCTTTCAGAATTTTTGGAATTCTTCCGACACGAACTGTGGTCCGTTGTCCGAACATATCTGTTCTGGCAATCTGTTCCTTGCGAATATTGTTCTTAACACCGCAATTGCCTTTTCTGAAGTAGTGGTATTCATCTTGATCACTTCTGGCCATTTGGAATGTGCGTCCACCGCAATTAGGAACATGGAGTCCATGAATGGACCAGCAAAGTCAATATGTACGCGTTGCCATGGGGCTGAAGGCCATTCCCATGGGTGTAGCGGTGCGATCGGAGGTGCATTTTGCACTTTTTGGCACCCAGCGCAGCCTTTCGTCAACTCCTCTATCTGTTGGTCAATACCCGGCCACCATACATAAGCCCTAGCAAGACTTTTCATCTTAACTCCCCCCAGATGACCTTCATGCAGTTCCTTTAGAACTCTTTCCCTTAACTTGGGAGGAATAATCACTCTTGTCCCGTACATCAAAGTACCATGGCAGACGGACAGCTGGTCTTGCCTTGCCGAGAATGCCAGTAACAGAGGATCACCATGTGTTGGCCATCCCTTCACTGTCACCTCGTAGACTCGGGACAGTGTCGGGTCGTTCCTGGTTTCTCTTTCAATACTTGCATTGGTGACTGGTAAACACTCGATGATGGTCGAATGAAATAACTCAACAGGGTCAACTTTCGTCGTCTCTTCTTCTTCAGGTAGTGGCAGGCGCGACAGCCCATCAGCACTGCCATGCTGCTTTGTACCTTTGAATTCAATTTGATATTGATGTGCCCCTAGGAAAAGGGACCATCTCTGCAGTCTCTGTGCTGTCATCACCGAAACACCCTTCTTAGGGTTAAAAATGGATACCAACGGCTGATGGTCTGTCAGAAGTGTGAATTTTTGGCCCTGCAGGTAATGATTAAACTTCTTCACTCCCCATACAAGGCTGAGAGCCTCCCTATCGATCTGCGCATAGTTGCGCTCAGCGGAGGTCAATGATCTGGATGCAAACGCGACTGGCCTTTCCGTGCCATTTGGCAACTTGTGTGAGAGTACTGCCCCAATACCATATGGAGAAGCATCACAAGCCAACCGAATAGGCAGTGTCGGGTTGAAGTGAGCGAACACTTCCTCTGAGGTGATCAATTCTTTGCTTTTGCGAAATGCCTTCTTACAGTTTTCGCTCCATTCCCATGGTACCCCCTTCTGTAAAAGAGTGTTCAGCGGGTGCAGTACCGTGGATAGATTCGGTAGAAACTTATGGTAATAGTTAATCAACCCTAGAAACTACCTCAACTGAGAGACATTATCTGGAGCGGGAGCCTTTACAACTGCCTCTATCTTGTCAGGAGACTTATGAAGCCCCTCCCGGTCAATGACATGACCACCGTACGAGATCCGCTTCTGAAAGAACTCACATTTCTGCCGATTAACTCGAAGTCCACACTCTTTCAGTCTGTTGAGCACCAGTTCCAAGTTTGCGAGGTGTTCTTCATCACCATCTCCTGTAATCAGAATATCGTCCAGGTAACATTGTGTGTCTGGAATTCCCTGGAATACCTGCTCCATGGCCCTCTGCCAAATTGCTGGAGCCGATGCCACTCCAAAAACCAGCCTATTATACCGGTACAAACCTCTATGCGTGTTGATCGTGAGGTACTGGCGTGACTCTTCTTCAACCTCCATCTGCAAGTACGCCTGCGCCAGGTCTATCTTGGTGAAGTGTTTCCCGCCAGACAACGAAGCAAAAATATCCTCAATCCGCGGAAGCGGATACTGCACCGTGTGAAGCACCGGATTAACGGTGATCTTGAAGTCTCCACAGATGCGAACCTTCCCTGGTTCTCCTGGCTTGTTGCTCGAAGGACGTTTCATAATGGGAACAATGGGCGTAGCCCACTCACTCCAATCTACCTTAGACAGTACACCTGAATGTTCTAGCGCTTCCAGTTCCGCTTCTACAGCAGGTCGTATTGCATAGGGTACCGGTCTGGCTTTGAAAAATTTTGGGTGTGCACGTTCATCAATCTTGATGTTTGCCGTAATTCCTCTCAGTGTTCCCAGTCCCTGCTGGAACACCTCTTTAGCATCATCCAATATTCTGGACAATTGTTTAGGTTTGACATCTGTTTCCCCGGAATCTACCGTTAGTGCCTTTAAGGAGTGCCAGTCCATATTCATTTTCCTAATCCACTCCCGTCCCAGTAGTGGTTGACCTCCTTCAGGTGGCACATATAAGTCCATTACTTGGCTTTCTTTGCCCTTGTGGACCACTTTTACCTCTATCTTTCCGATGGGGTACACTCTTTGCCCCGTGTATGTTTTCAATATAATCTCCGTATCCCGTAGGGGAATATGTTGGAATAACCTTTTGTAATCTTTCTTATTCATGACCGTCAATGCCGATCCAGTGTCCAATTCCATCTTTACTTGGACTCCTGCTATCTGAAGAGTGACCCAAATTGTCTGGAGATCTGCATCCTTACCAACGTTGTGTACTCTTAAGCTACCCAGTTCATTACTGCTGGCGTCTGAATCTGACTTCTGTTTGTTCGAACTGTTCTTTGTCACCTTGTGTACCTTAATGTATTTTCCTTGCGGTGACTTTTTGTTACTGGTCTTCTTTCCTGACCGGCATACTTTAGCTATGTGGCCAAGCCTGCCACATGTTCTGCATTCTTGGTTTTTAAACCAACACTGGTTCTGATCGTGCGTTGTCTTTCCACAACGATAACATTTTACAGTACTCAAAACCAATTGATTTGTACTGAGTTCCGGTGACCGTAGCTGCATTACTGCCATGCCTCTCGCTGCGGCTTCGTGTGATGCTGCCATAGTGACCGCTTTCTCAAGCATCAGCTCATTCTCCTCGAGCAGTCGCTTTTGTGTATCTTCTTTTAATAATCCACACACAAATTTATCTCTTAGCGCATCTGTTAGTCCCGTTCCAAACTAACAGTACTTTGCTAGCTTACGCAATTCCATTAAATATTCAGCATTGCTTTCATCTTTCAGCTGCTTTCTGCTGTAAAATTTAAATCGTTCCGCTAGCATCAGCGGCGTGGGGCTTAGATGATTTCTCAGGGCAGTAACAATCTCCTCGAACGTCTTCTCCGCCGGTTCATCTGGTGATAAAAGGTGTTTCAATTGCCTGTATGTCTTCGCACCCATTAAGTTTAATAAAGTTAGTGCTTTCTCATCATCTGGGATTTTATTTGCTTTACAATAATTTTGTATGCGTTCTACATACGTGGCCCAATCTTCGATGTCGCTATCAAAGGTATTAATGTTCCCATGTTTAGGCATCGTTGCAATTTTTTTTAGTGATTTCCCTTTTTCCAAGATGGCGGCTTCCCGCTCTTGTCTTCGTCCTCCGCCTACAAAATGGCGGTTTCCCGCGCTTGGCGGTCTTTCCCGCGCTCGCATTCTTCACCCGCTGGCTGCAATGGCGTTTGGCGTGCCGCTGCTGCTCCCCTTTCCCAGCGGTTAGTAACTCCCCCGACGCTGTCTCCGCTTCACCGCGGCTCCCTCGGGCATTCGCGCTTCCCCAATGTCACGCCTCGCAGCCCTTCTTGCAGCCCGGTTATTAGCACCGGCTGCGTTCGCCTTCACCGCGGCTCTCGCGCCTTCAGTCGCCCCAGACGCTGCGCCTTTTTGGCCCGAATGCGGCCCGGCCCTTATCACCAGCCATGATCGATGTCCCCACGCTGCGCCTTTTGGCCCAAATGCGGCCCGGCCCTTATCTCCGGTCGCGATCGATCTCACCGCCCTTATTCCTCCGTCTTCCCTCCCCGTCTGTACAGCCAACGCGGCCGACTTTCTGCTCACATCGCTGACCGGCTTACCCACCACCGAGGTAGAAGGAAGATAGCTGACTGCCGCTGATGGAGGCTTCGAGTTCAGGATATCTTCTGCACTCCGGGTTCTCGATGCCTGCCGCGCGACGTGTCTTCCAGCAGGGTGATGAGGGTGGATGCCTCTCTTCGACGCCCGTTCTGTGGACGAAGCCGTCGTGGATATAAACTGCCGCAGGGTAAGAATCGGACTCGTCGCCACTGTTAAGTCTGTGTGTTCTAGTTGTATTTAATATTAATTACTGACACAGACTACAAGAATAACGTTTCAACAGGTCTTTACTAGTTGGAGGTCAGGGCTATACTAACAGCAATATCACTACACAGTACTTATATACCGGTGGTCACCACCGGTATTACGTATACAGCAGCCAGAGAAAGTAGTACATCTCTTAAGGTGGAACAGGCTTAAGTTCTCTTAAGGTGGAACAGGTTACATACACCACAAAGTCATTGTTATAATGTCAGAAACACAGCAGCCAATTTGTGCACAGCAAACAGCAATGAGCTGATGAACATTTAATCGGTTTTAGTAATGCTGGTTAAGGGATAAATATTGGCCAGGACACCTGCTCTTCTTCAAGATAATGGCGTGGGACATTTTACATCCACATGATAAAGCAGATGAGGTCTCAGATGAATGTCTCATCCAAAAGACGGCACCTCCGAAAGGGCAGCACTCCCTCAGTACTGCATTGGCGTGTCAGCCTGGATTTATGTGCTCAAGTCTCTGGAGTGGGATTTAAACCCCAAACATTCTGACTCAGAGGCAAGTGTATACCAACTGAGCCACTGCTGGCACCAACTTATATTATTATAATTGTTAATTATGTCTTTTAATACAGGATTAACTTTTCTATTTTTTTTATAAACAGATTTGACAACCTTAGTTTCCTAATTGTGTCACCTCATCTAATTTTTTCTTACTTGTTCTCAAGGATCTCGCTTTCTATGCTGAATGCATTGACTCACACTTGGGTACAGTTCCACAGGCATCAATCATACCCCACCCAGGTAACCATGACAAAGCTGTAAACCTAGACATGGAATGCCAGCAAGCCCATCGATCATGAGGGCACTATCACAGCCACACCCGATTCTGTCCTTACCCGCCATTCACACTTGCTGTCTCTTGCTGAATAGCAATGAGGAACATAGGAACAGGAGTAGGTAATTTTGCCCCTCGAGCCTGTTCCGCCATTCAATGAGATTTTTCTTTTTTTATTCATTATTATGGGATATGGGCATCGTTGGCAAGGCCAGCTTTTATTGCCCATCCCTAATTGCCCTTGAGAAGGTGGTGGTGAGCTGCGTTCTTGAACCGCTGCAGTCCGTGTGGTGAAGTTACTCCCACAGTGCTGTTAGGGAAGGAGTTCCAGGATTTTGACCCACCGACGATGAAGGATCGGAGATATACTTCTAAGTCAGGATGATGTGTGACTTGGAGGAGAACTTGGAGGTGGTGGTTTCCTCATGCGTCTGCTGCCCTGGTCCTTCTAGGTGGAAGAGGTCGCGGGTTTGGGAGGTGCTGCCGAAGAAGCCTTGGCGAGTTGCTGCAGTGCATCTTGTAGATGGTACACACTGCAGCCATAGTACGCCGGTGGTGGAGGGAGTGAATGTGTAAGGTGGTAGAGGGGGTGCCAATCAAGTGGGCTGCTTTGTCCTGGATGGTGTCAAACTTCTTGAGTGTTGTTGGAGCTGCACTCATCCAGGCAAGTGGAGAGTATTCCACCACACTCCTTACTTGTGCCTTGTAGATGGTAGAAAGGCTTTGGGGAGTCAGGAGGTGAGATCATGGCTGATCTGTGACCTAACTTCATATAACTGCCTTTGCCCCATTTCCCTTATTATCTTTGGTTAACAAAAATCTCTCAATCTCAGATAAAAAATTAACAATTGACCTAGCATTAATGCTGTTTGCAGAACAGAGCTCAAAACTTCTACCACCCTGGTTGGAATGGGAAGACTGGTCGCATTATTTCCCTGTTCATTAGTCCAGGGTCACCAATCGCACTGCCCTGGCTACTGTCCCATTGAGTTTAGCTAACGCAGCTCAAACCAAGGATCGAACCTGGGACTTTTCTAGCCTGAGTGATTGGTGGTGGCTTTACCCACCAAGGGACCTTTCGCTCTAGTTTGTAAAAAGAGTGAATTGGCTCTATTTTTGAATTATGTTGAGGTGGACGGAAGGGTCAAATAGTAGCCTGAGATGACCATGGCTAAGTGGTGCAGCGACCATGGAAGCTAGTGAAGAATTGGTAATTGGAAAAGTTCTAACCGGTGTAGGAAAAGATATATATCAGTGTCACAATGTAGGTCAGTTCATCATTGCATCTTAATTTCTCGGCTCGGGGTGCTCGAAGCTATCGCTGGGATCAAAATGAAAAACATAATCCGAACATCACTGTCATCCTTTACGTTGATAAATACACAAAAATAGTGCAAGAAAAAAATAATTACAGTTGCATTCTCCGTTAATATATTACATATGTGTGTGCATCATCATTTATTTCCACAATTACTTTGATGTCAATGAAACAGCCGGGTATTGAGTATTATAAAGAGGCTTATTTTATTAATGCTCAATCTGTCATAATAACTCTAAAATCTTTCCTTTACATTAGCCACCTTGCTTTTGTTCATTTTGGTGAGACTCAGCATCAAAAGCCCAGCATCATGACAACAACCTTTAAACTATCAATGGCTTTGAGAAGTACAAGAAATAATGATAATTGATACAGCGCCTTGTTTATAATTGCACTGTAATATCAGCAGCTTTGAGCATCGTGTGACAGATATTGGAATTATGGAGGTATTCAGCACAGAGGGAAGCCATTGTCCTTGTGCCAGCTTTGCGAAACAAAACAACCACTTAGTCCTCTCTTTGCTTTTGTACTCAACGCCCCTATTTATAAAACCTAGCATCCTACGTGCCTTTTCAAGCTTGATCAACTTGTCCTCCAACTTTTAAACTTATGGGTATCTGAATCCCTCTCTGCACCTTTACTCCTTTTAAAGTTTTACTATTTAATGTACATTTCCTCTCCTCATTCTTCTTCCCAAAGTATATCGCCTCACCTTTCTCTACGGTAAATTTTATCTGACATCTATCTAACCCCCTGAAATCACATGCAGCCCTCTTCACAGTTAACCTCTCGGCCTTTGTGTTTTTGTTATCTGCAAAAGTCTTTTACAACTGTTATAGCCAGCGGGCTTTCAAAACAAGCTTGGCCTCAGCTACAGTGTCAGCCATGGCTCAGTTGGTAACACCCTCTGCCTCTGAGTCAGGAAGGTTGTGGGTTCAAAAGCCCACTTCTGGGACTTGAGCACAAAAAACTAGGCTGACGCTCCCAGTGCAGTACTGTGGCGCCTTTCAGATGAGATATTAAACCGAGGCCCTGTCGGCTCTCTCTCAGGTGGATGTAAAAGAATTTGCATTTATGGCACTATTTCGACGAAGGGCAGGGGAGTTCTCCCTGGTGTCCAGGACAATATTTATCACTCAACCAACATCACTAATAAAAAACAGAGAATCTGGTCTTTATTGCATTGCTGGTTGTGGGAGCTTGTTGTGCGCAAATTGGCTGCTGCGTTTCCTACATTACAACAGTGACTACACTTCAAAAAGTACTGTAATGATCAGTAACATGTCATTCTAGAATGGTACACTAAGTGGAGCTGTATGTTTAGTAAGGGGCTACCCACAAGGCAGTAGTCAAGATGGATGCCTGTACACTAGTCCACATAGCTGAATAAATGACTAGCTCAAGCTAGCTGTTCATAATGAAAACGTCTACTTATTTATGAACATAACAAGTACCTCAATGGCTGTAAGGTGCTTTGGGATGCCCAGTGGTTGTGAAAGGCACAAAATAAATACAATTTTTTTTTTAAGCCCTGAGCTTTCACCTAAGAGCAGGTACACATTGCAGCAGAAAGGCTCTATATTTTTGTTAATGCCTAAAGATTTTGAGCTTTAATGAATTGTACGCGGTGTTTTGCCTCAGCTCATACACGTTTCTTTTTACTGACTTGAGTGAGGAAGAATGGAAGCTTTATCATCTCCTTTAAATATGTTTGCTATTTGTGGTGGAATGCCTGATTCAAATGTTTGCAACTGATGCCTGGGAGTTTAGGCCTGTACATTCTAGTAAAATGATATGATGACACTCTTTGTGAATGTGAGAGAAGCAAGATAAGAATGCATAAGATGGTAAGAATGAATCAAGATAAGGCCACTCATCCCATTGTTGGACTCACACCGACCATTCTCGTCTCCCTCCTTAGAACCCATTTATTCTCTGTTTAATCAAATGCTGGAGATTGGATGAACTTTAGCCGGGAATGCACACTGACACGTTCCTTCGCCACCTTGCCTAATGTTTGATTGTTCAAAAATTTAGAAGCAGCAAGCATTTTGACAAAGCACAGGGAGTTTTTAAAAGTGCAAGTGATAGTCTCCGCCAAGACTCAATTGTTAAAGACACTGCTCAGCATGGACCTGAGCCCGACAGAACAGGAAGATCCCAGGTCTGACCCCATTTCTGAGTTAGCTGACATCAACCATGGCAGCAGCGGAGGGCTGCAATTAGTCTCAGTGTCACTAAACTGGAGGGGGTGGAGGTGAAATAATCTTCGAAGTTCCTGTTCCTGACTATTATCCATTGAGTGGAACGGGTCTGTAAACATCAGGTTGGTGTCACGGTGTTGCTCTTCGCGGTTTAATTACCTGCTAACATTCACTGTTCGGCTCACACATGAAGAATGGCCACTTGGATGAAGTACCAAAGGCTGTTACGTGTTTCTGGAGTCCTGCTCCAGTTTAAACCAGCACCTCCAGGAGAGAAAGGGGAAAAACTAGACAGGCGAAACAGAAAGTGTTCAGTAAAGAGACAATTATATGAATACATGTGCTGCCTCTTGTGATTTTTTTCTTCAACAGCACCTCCCAAATCCGCGACCTCTACCACCTAGAAGGACAAGGGCAGCAGCCACATGGGAACACCACCACCTCCAAGTTCCCCTCTAAGTCACACACCAGCCTGACTTGGAAGTATATCGTGCAGTTCCTTCATTGTCGCTGGGTCAAAATCCTGGAACATCCTCCCTAACAGCACTGTGGGAGTAGCTTCTCCACACGGACTGCAGCAGTTCAAGGAGTCGGCTCACCACCACCTTCTCAAGGGCAATTACGGATGGGCAATAAATGCTGGCCTTGCTAACGACTCCCACATCCCGTGAATGAATAAATAAAACAAAATTCTGACTATTAAACCACTGAAGGATTTCAGTGTAACTTATATTAAGATGATCATATTAAGTAAAATTCAAGGAGGTAAATCCATAACACACAGCATGTGGGGAATGTAGCCTGGATTCAGACTAAGCATCATAGAAAAACATAGCAAGATAGAAAAATAGGAGCAGGAGTAGGCCATTTGGCTCTTCGAGCCTGCTCCGCCATTCAATATGATCATGGCTGATCCTCTATCTCAATACCATATTCCCAGAATGGCATTTCACAAGTACCACTTCAGCTTGAGACAATGAAGGTACATCCCAGTGAATGTTCACACCAATTATGTTCGGAAGAATCATTCATTTGAGAGCAGCAGGAGATTGCTACCCCAGGAACCCTCACCTAGAAGGTCAGTAGCTGGTTTGGTTGGCAACACGGCTGACCAATCCCTGCACACGTAGAACTGGGTGAGGGTCAGAGATCAAGCCTTTGGCTTCTTGTCAAGCTAAGAGATAAATGAAAAAGAGAAGCACAATCGTCAAGGACAGTCTGGAAGATCTGATCGTTGAGACGGAAATAGGGAGTGAGAATATTCACCTTAGACTAGTGCCTTTCATGTTCAGGGAAATTATTGGTTAGAATAGTTCACTAACAGAGACAGTGAGCAATGTTTTGTTATTTTCTATGTTATAAGGAGTTTTAGGTGTCAAACTTGGCTCGGTGGGAGGCACTCTGAGTCATAATGCTGTGGGTTCAAGTCCCTCTCCAGAAACTTGAGCATATAACCTAGGCTGCACTTTCAGAAGTGCCGTCTTTCAGATGAGATGTTAAAGCTAGGCCTGACTGCTCTCTCAGGTGGTTGTATAAGATCTCATGACACTATTTGAAGAAGGGCAGTGGAATTCTCCACTCTACTCTGCTCAATATTTATCCCACAACATACATCACAAAAACAGATTATCCGGATAATACCACATTGCTGTTTGTGGGAGTTTGCTGTGTGCAGATTGGCTGCCACGTTTGCTACATTACACCAGCGACTACGCTTCAAATATACTTCATTGACTGTAAAGCGCTTTGGGACATCCTGAGGATGTGAAAGGCGCTATAGAAATGCAAGTCTTTCTTTCTTTACAAAGTTGTGATTCTGTTCATTCTTATTATATGAAAAATAAATTGTTGTGTTGCCTTATATTTGGCCTTATATGACAAAAGTGCCAATCAGTCCACCTTTCAAAAGATTGGAGAAGTGCATGAGGGATTACAGTTTCCTGTACATATAACAAGCAGTTTCATTGTGACATTGTCCCGTAAGGCTAGACATTAGTCAGGCAAGGTCAATTTCTGATCATAAGGGATAAAGGTTCCATTTACAGAACAGAATAGTCATCTTGAACCCAAGAAAATATCTAGTGCACACTTATAGGTTGTACCAGCACACTCCTAGTGACTGTAAAGTCGCAATATCCGGGTATGTGCAGCTGCTAAGAGAGACTTTCCGCTGGTAAGATGGGGGTATATATACACAAATCGTTGAAGGTGGCAGGACAGGTTGAGAAAACAGTTAAAGAAGCATACGGGATCCTGGGCTTCATAAATAGAGGCATAGAGTACAAAAGCAAGGAAGTTATGATGAACCTTTATAAAGCACTGGTTCGGCCTCAACTGGAGTATTGTGTTCAGTTCTGAAGGAAGGATGTGAAGGCTTTAGAGAGGGTGCAGAAAAGATTTACAGGAATGGTTCCAGGGATGATTGACTTCAGTTACGTGGATAGACTGGAGAAGCTGGGGTTGTTCTCCTCAGAACAGAGAAGATTGAGAGGAGATTTGATAGAGGTGTTCAAAATCATGAGGGGTCTGGACAGAGTAGATAGAGAGAAACTGTTCCCAACTTGCAGAACGGTCGAGAACCAGAGGACACAGATTTAAGATGATTGGCAGAAAGGCGACATGAGGAAAAACTTTTTTACGCAGCGTGTGGTTAGGAACTGGAATGCACTGCCTGAACGGGTGGTGGAGGCAGACTCAATCACAGCTTTCAAAAGGGAGTTGGAGAAGCACCTGAAAGGGCGGGGGAGTGGGACTAGCTGAAGTGCTCTTGAAGACAGCCAGCATGGACTCGACAGGCCGAATGGCCTCCTTCTGTGCTTTAACCATTCTATGATTCTAAGTTGAATATGTAATATTGCCTTTAACTCTGCAGAGAAGAGCTGAATGTTAAAAATGTTTCTGAGGACTTGCATGCTACAGGCGCAGAACTGAGACTATAAGAAAAATGTTCCTAGGTCGCACTCCCAGGATGAAGCCTCACTTGGAGGGAGAGAGGATTATGGAATTAGGTGTGGAGATTAAACATGGCTGCTTCTAGGCACTCTTGATTTTACGGACTAGAAAATCGGGACTTTCGTGAATTGGGTGCACTGAACTTTGCATCGGTTTTTCAATCTGTGCTTCCATTGAACGAGATTCTGCTCCAATATTGCAGCCTCACAATATTCACTTAGATTTCAGGAAACTGCCCTGTCAAGTGTTGTATTTGGGCAGGGTTCATTGGAGTTAAGGCAACCATCAGCTATTGTGAATGAACTGATTCCGACTGCTGTGCCTTCTGTTCCATGTAACCTGGGACAGAAACAGTAACAAACTCTTACAGCTCGTCAATCCCAGTCCGCAGGATTATCGCAGCTGTAATTCCTGCGTGATACCAATATGCCATGTTTCTGTATTTTCCTCAAATACAGTTTTATATAAATATAGGAAATAGATTTACGAGGGTGTTGCCAGGACTGGAGAATTTTAGGAAGCTTGGATAGGCTGGGGTTGTTTTCTTTGGAACAGAGGAGGCTGAGCGGAGACTTGATTGAGGTGTATAAAATTATGAGGGGCTAAGATAGACTGAATAGGAAGGTCCTGTTTCCCTCACCAGGGGGCACAGATTTAAAGTAAATGGTAGAAGGATTAAAGGGGAGTTGAGGAAAACCATTTTCACCCAGAGGGTGGTTGGAATCTGGAGCTCACTGCCTGAAAGGGTGATAGAGGCAGAAACCCTCATCAGATTTAAAAAATACTTGGATATGCACTTGAAGTGCCGTAACCCACAAGATTATGGACCCAGGGCTGAAAAGTGGGATTAGGCTGGTTAGCTCTTTTTTGGCTGGCACAGAAACGATGGGCCGAATGGCCTTCCTCTGTGCCGTAAATTTCCATGGTTCTATGAAAAGTGCACTTAAACAATTCTCCTATATTTCCTTATTATAAATCCAAATAGAAGAATGAAGGCTTCCACACAAATATTATACTGGGTAAGGTGGTGTAGTGGTTATGTAACTAGACATGAAAACAAGTAGCCTGGGCTATTAAATCAGTGGAGCATGAGTACAAATCTCAGCTATTTCAAAATGTGAATTCCATTAAAAAAATATTCTGGAAACAAAAAGTTGGTATCAGTAAAAGTGACCATAATGCTGATGAATTCTCATAAAACCCCAACCGGTTCACTACTGTCCTTTAGGGAAGAAACCAATTGGCCTTACCTAGTCTGGCCTATATGTGAGTCTAGTCCCACACCAACATGGTTGACTCTTAACTGCCCTCTGAACTAACCTATCAAACCTCTTAGTTGTACAAGAGATGGGCAGTACATGCTGGCCTTGCCAGCGATGTCCACATCTCAAGAGTGTCTAAAGATAGAGATGGATGACTGCGTGGCACATTGGTCTTTCCTCTCTGACATCTCAGTTAAAATGCACCTCAGGCAGAGGGCAATGATGGTCTCTTTTCACTAAAGCTACTTAAGCGAAATGAATTTGGATCATCGCCATTCAATTTTCATGGAGCGCCAGTCCAGAGTATGTGTCTGCCCTCTGATTCAACACTAATTGGTAGCAATTTGCCAATCTAGTTCAGAACGGCCTGGAGAGAAATTGAAATCTATCACTCCTGCAATAGAGGTGCAACTGGCAGTAATAGAAGTGGAGCTTTACATTGCCTATGACCAGTCTTCTGCTGGAGGTGCTATCATTAAGTGCAAAAGAAAAAAAAAACTATTCCCTAGTCAGAGAGGTGAACATTTTCCTTTTTGTATTTGTACTTGTCTTGTTGCTGTAATATAAGATAGTCAGTAATAAATCCAATAGGGAATTCAGGAGAAACTTCTTTACCCAGAGAGTGGTGAGAATGTGGAACTCGCTGCTACAGGGAGAAATTGAGGCAAATCGCACAGATGCATTTAAGGAGATGTTGGATGGAGAAAGGAAAATAAGTTTATGTTGATAGGGTTAGATGAAGAAGGGTGGGAGGAGGCTCGTGTGGAGCATAAACACTGGCATGGACCAGTTGGGTTGAATGGCCTCTTTCTGTGCTGAACATTCTATGTAATCTATGTAATTACTAGTCCAAATTTAACTTTTTTCTTTGACCAGTTAAATAAAAACTCTCAGTGTGGAATTAATGTTCCTGAATTTTGTGTTTCTTTCCCTGTCAATTTTCTCTGCTCATCCTCATCTTGTGAAGATTTGACCTAGGGCTCTGCCTCCAATATTAAAATAATTCTGAGGTAGAAAATTCAGCTGAAGTCAACCGTCTCGGTAAGTCCTCCCTACCAGGGATGAGCCGCAATTCTGAGGAAGCAGAAAATCTAGACCACCATCTCAGTAAAATAATGGGACTAAAAGATGACAAGTCGCCTGGACCAGATGGCCAGCATCCCAGGGTCTTAAAAGAAGTGGCTGTAGAGATAGTGGATGCATTGGTTGCAATATACCAAAATTCCCTGGACTCTGGAGAGGTCCCAGCAGATTGGAAAACCGCTAATGTAACACCTCTATTTAAAAATAAAACAAAAAAGGTGACTCAACCGTGGCTAACAAGGGAAATTAGGGATAGCATAAGATCCAAGGAGAGGACATATAAATTGGCTAGAAAAAGCAATAATCCTGAGGATTGGGAGCAGTTTAGGAGTCAACAAAGGAGGACAAAGGGATTAATTAAGAAAGGGAAAATAGAATATGAGAGTAAGCTATCAGGGAACATAAAAACTGACTGTAAAAGCTTTTATAGATATGTGCAGAGAAAAAGATTGGTGAAGTCAAGCAAAGGTCCCTTACAGTCAGAATCAGGGGAATTTATAATGGGAAACAAGGAAATGGCAGACCAACTAAATACATACTTTGGTTCTGTCTTCACAAAGGAGGACACAAATAACCTCCCAGAGATGCCGGGGAACATAGGGTCTGATGAAAGAGAGGAACTGAAATAAATCAGTATTTGTAGGAAAATGGTGTTAGGAAAATTGATGGGACTCAAGGCCGATAAATCCCCAGGGCCTGATGGTCTACATCCCAGGGTACTTAAGGAAGTGGCCCTAGAGATAGTAGATGCATTACTGGTCATCTTCCAGAACTCGATAGACTCTGGAACGGTACCCATGGATTGGAGGGTAGCTAATGTTAACCCACTATTCAAAAAAGGAGGTAGAGAAAAAGCGGGGAATTATAGACCGGTAAGCCTGACTTCGGTAGTGGGGAAAATGCTAGAGTCTATTATAAAAGATGTAATAGCAGAGCACTTGGAAAGCAGTGACAGGATCGGACAAAGTCAACATGGATTTACAAAAGGTAAATCATGCTTGACTAATCTACTGGAATTTTTTGAGGATGTAACTGGTAAAATAGATAAGGGAGAACCAGTGTGTTAAGTCTGTGTGTTCCAGTTGTATAAAGATTAATTACTGACACAGACTACAAGAATAAAGTTCAACAGGTCTTTACTAGTTGGAGGTCAGGACTATACTAAATACAATATCACTACACAGTACTTATATACCGGTGGTCACCACCGGTATTACATATACAGCAGCCAGAGAAAGTAGTACATCTCTTAAGGTGGAACAGGCTTAAGTTCTCTTAAGGTGGAACAGGTTACATACACCACAATCCTCCCTTTTTAGCTTAACAGTCATATCCCCATTTAACATAACATAATAACATATATACATATATAACTTCAGGTATAAACAGTTCAAAGGTTCAGTCTCTCAGGAGGCCTTCTGATTCGGTTTGGATAACGCCTTTCAGTGGTCTCTGATTCTTGTTGCTGAGGTGACTCTTCTTGTTGGTTTCCTATGTATTGGACGTCATCATCAGGTACAGTCCCTGCCGAGGTAGATGCTTCAGGTTCATTAACGTCTTCCACAGTTGTCTCTGTCGCAACCATGGGTTCGACCCTTGCTCTTGATTCTACCAGTTGATCCGCATGACGCCTTATCACATTGTTACCAATATCTACTGTGTACATCAGAGGTCCTTGTCTGGCCCAAATTGTTCCGGACTGCCATTTTTCATTTCCATAGCCCCTTGCCAACACTGGTTGTCCTACGTCGAAACTTCGAGTGGACTTGTTATTAATATGCCGGAACTGTTTGTTTTCCACTTCCCTCCGCACATTTGGTTTTAACAAGTCCAACCTGGACCGCAGCCTCCTGTTATAAAACATCACGGCAGGACTTTGGTTAGTTACTGCATGAGCGGCGTTTCGATATGCCATTAGGAAATTGTCCACCTTGTGTTGTAACGGAATCTGATCATCGTTCATGGCCTTTATTGCCTTTTTGAATGTTTGGACAAATCTCTCGGCCAACCCGTTTGTCGCCGGATGATATGGGGCAGAGGTATAATGTTTCACCCCATTCTTCTTTAAGAATTTTTGGAATTCTTCCGACACGAACTGTGGTCCGTTGTCCGAACATATCTGTTCTGGCAATCCGTTCCTTGCGAACACTGCAATTGTCTTTTCTGAAGTAGTGGTATTCATCTTGATCACTTCTGGCCATTTGGAATGTGCGTCCACCACAATTAGGAACATGGAGTCCATGAATGGACCAGCAAAGTCAATATGTATGCGTTGCCATGGGGCTGAAGGCCATTCCCATGGGTGTAGCAGTGCGATCGGAGGTGCATTTTGCACTTCTTGGCACCCAGCGCAGCTTTTCGTCAACTCCTCTATCTGTTGGCCAATGCCCGGCCACCATACATAAGCCCTAGCAAGACTTTTCATCTTAACACCCCCCTGATGACCTTCATGCAGTTCCTTTAGAACTCTTTCCCGTAACTTGGGAGGAATAATCACTCTTATCCCGTACATCAAAGTACCATGGCAGACGGACAGCTGGTCTCGCCTTGCCGAGAATGCCGGTAACAGAGGATCACCATGTGTTGGCCATCCCTTCACTGTCACCTCGTAAACTCGGGACAGTGTCGGGTCGTTCCTGGTTTCTCTTTCAATACTTGCATTGGTGACTGGTAAACACTCGATGATGGTCGAATGAAATAACTCAACCGGTTCAACTTTCGTCATCTCTTCTTCTTCAGGTAGTGGCAGGCGCGACAGCCCATCAGCATTGCCATGCTGCTTTGTACCTTTGAATTCTATTTGATATTGATGTGCCCCTAGGAAAAGGGACCATCTCTGGAGTCGCTGTGCTGTCATCACCGAAACACCCTTCTTAGGGTTAAAAATGGATACCAACGGCTGATGGTCTGTCAGAAGTGTGAATTTTTGGCCCTGCAGGTAATGATTAAACTTCTTCACTCCCCATACAAGGCTGAGAGCCTCCCTATCGATCTGCGCATAGTTGCGCTCAGCGGAGGTCAATGATCTGGATGCAAACGCGACTGGCCTTTCCGTGCCATTTGGCAACTTGTGTGAGAGTACTGCCCCAATACCATATGGAGAAGCATCACAAGCCAACCGAATAGGCAGTGTCGGGTTGAAGTGAGCCAACACTTCCTCTGAGGTGATCAATTCTTTGCTTTTGCGAAATGCCTTCTTACAGTTTTCGCTCCATTCCCATGGTACCCCCTCCTGTAAAAGAGCGTTCAGCGGGTGCAGTACCGTGGATAGATTCGGTAGAAACTTATGGTAATAGTTAATCAACCCCAGAAACGACCTCAACTGAGAGACATTATCCAGAGCGGGAGCCTTTACAACTGCCTCTATCTTGTCAGGAGACTTATGACATGACCACAGTACGAGATCCGCTTCTGATAGAACTCACATTTCTGCCGATTAACTCGAAGTCCATACTCTTTCAGTCTGTTGAGCACCAGTTCCAAGTTTGCGAGGTGTTCTTCATCACCATCACCTGTAATCAGAATATCGTCCAGGTAACATTGTGTGCCTGGAATTCCCTGTAATACCTGCTTCATGGCCCTCTGCCAAATTGCCGGAGCCGATGCCACTCCAAAAACCAGCCTATTATACCGGTACAAACCTCTATGCGTGTTGATCGTGAGGTACTGGCGTGACTCTTCTTCAACCTCCATCTGCAAGTACGCCTGCGCCAGGTCTATCTTGGTGAAGTGTTTCCCGCCAGACAACGAAGCAAAAATATCCTCAATCCGCGGAAGCGGATACTGCACAGTGTGAAGCACCGGATTAACGGTGATCTTGAAATCTCCACAGATGCGAACCTTCCCTGGTTCTCCTGGCTTGTTGCTCGAAGGACGTTTCATAACGGGAACAATGGGCGTAGCCCACTCACTCCAATCTACCTTAGACAGTACACCTGAACATTCTAGCGCTTCCAGTTCCGCTTCTACAGTAGGTCGTATTGCATAGGGTACCGGTCTGGCTTTGAAAAATTTTGGTTGTGCATGTTCATCAATCTTGACGTTTGCCGTAATTCCTTTCATTGTTCCCAGTCCTTGCTGGAGCACCTCTTTAGCATCATCCAATATTTTGGACAATCGTTTAGGTTTGACATCTGTTTCCCCGGAATCTACCGTTAGTGCTTTTAAGGAGTGCCAGTCCATATTCATTTTCCTAATCCACTCCCGTCCCAGTAGTGGTGGACCTCCTTCAGGTAGCACATATAAGTCCATTACTTGGCTTTCTTCGCCCTTGTGGACCACTTTTACCTCTATCTTTCCGATGGGGTACACTCTTTGCCCCGTGTATGTTTTCAATATAATCTCCGTATCCCGTAGGGGAATATGTTGGAATAACCTTTTGTAATCTTTCTTATTCATGACCGTCAATGCCGATCCAGTGTCCAATTCCATCTTTACTTGGATTCCTGCTATCTGAAGAGTGACCCAAATTGTCTGGAGATCTGCATCCTTACCAACGTTGTGTACGCTTAAGCTACCCAGTTCATTACTGCTAGCGTCTGAATCTGACTTCTGTTCGTTCGAACTGGTCTTTGTCACCTTGTGCACCTTTATGTATTTTCCTTGCGGTGACTTTTTGTTGCTGGTCTTCTTTCCTGACCGGCATACTTTAGCTATGTGGCCAAGCCTGCCACACATTCTGCCTTCTTGGTTTTTAAACCAACACTGGTTCTGATCGTGTGTTGTCTTTCCACAACGATAACATTTTACAGTACTCAAACCCAATTTATTTGTACTGAGTTCCGGTGACCGTAGCTGCATTACTGCCGTGCCTCTCGCTGCGGCTTCGTGTGCTGCTGCCATAGTGACCGCTTTCTGAAGCGTCAGCTCATTCTCCTCGAGCAGTCGCTTTTGTGTATCTTCTTTTAATAATCCACACACAAATTTATCTCTTAGCGCATCTGTTAGTCCCGTTCCAAACTAACAGTACTTTGCTAGCTTACGCAATTCCATTAAATATTCAGCATTGCTTTCATCTTTCAGCTGCTTTCTGCTGTAAAATTTAAATCGTTCCGCTAGCATCAGCGGCGTGGGGTTTAGATGATTTTTCAGGACAGTAACAATCTCCTCGAACGTCTTATCCGCCGGTTCATCTGGTGATAAAAGGTGTTTCAATTGCCCGTCTGTCTTCGCACCCATTAAGTTTAATAAAGTTAGTGCTTTCTCTGCATCTGGGGTTTTATTTGCTTTACAATAATTTTGTATGCGTTCTACATACATGGCCCAATCTTCGATGTCGCTATCAAAGGTATTAATGTTCCCATGTTTAGGCATCGTTGCAATTTATTTTATCCCAAGATGGCGGCTTCCCGCTCTTGTCTTCGTCCTCCGCCTACAAAATGGCGGTTTTCCCACGCTTGGCGGTCTTCACCCACTGGCTGCAATGGCGTTTGGCGTGCTGCTGCTGCTCCCCTTTCCCAGCGGTTAGTAACTCCCCCGACGCTGTCTCCGCTTCACCGCGGCTCCCTCGGTCATTCGCGCTTCCCCGATGTCGCGCCTCGCAGCCCTTCTTGTAGCCCGGTTATTAGCACCGGCTGCGTTCGCCTTCACCGCGGCTCTCACGCCTTCAGTCGCCCCAGACGCTGTGCCTTTTTGGCCCGAAAGCGGCCCGGCCCTTATCACCAGCCGCGATCGATGTCCCCGCGCTGTGCCTTTCGGCCCGAATGCGGCCCGGCCCTTATCTCCGGTCACGATCGATCTCACCGCCCTTATTCCTCCGTCTTCCTCCCCCCGTCTGTACAGCCAACGCGGCCGACTTTCTGCTCGCGTCGCTGACCGGCTTACCCACCACCGAGGTAGAAAGAAGATAGCTGACTGCCGCTGATGGAGGCTTCAAGTTCAGGATGTCTTCTGCACTCCGGGTTCTCGATGCCTGCCGCGTGACGTGTCTTCCAGCAGGGTGATGAGGGTGGATGCCTCTCTTCGACGCCCGTTCTGTGGACGAAGCCGCCGTGGATATAAACTGCCGCAGGGTAAGAATCGGACTCGTCGCCACTGTTAAGTCTGTGTGTTCCAGTTGTATTAAGATTAATTACTGACACAGACTACAAGAATAAAGTTCAACAGGTTGGAGGTCAGGACTATACTAAATACAATATCACTACACAGTACTTATATACCGGTGGTCACCACCGGTATTACATCTACAGCAGCCAGAGAAAGTAGTACATCTCTTAAGGTGGAACAGGCTTAAGTTCTCTTAAGGTGGAACAGGTTACATACACCACACAGTGAATGTGATGTATTTGGACTTTCAGAAGGCTTTCGATAAGGTCCCACATAAGAGATTAGCGTGCAAAATTAAGGCACATGGGATTGGGGGGCAAGGTATTGACTTGGATAGAGAACTGGTTGGCGGACAGAAAGCAAAGAGTTGGAATAAACGGGTCATTTTACGAGTGGCAGGCAGTGACTAGTGGGGTACCGCAAGGATCGGTCCTAGGACCCCAGTTGTTCACAATATATATTAATGATCTGGACGAGGGAATTGGATGTAATATCTCCAAATTTGCAGGCGACACAAAGCTGGGTGGGAGGGTAAGCTGCGAGGAGGATGTCGGGAAACTCCAGTACGATTTGGACAGGTTGGGTGATTGTGCAGAAACATGGCAAATGCACTATAATGTGGATAAATGTAAGGTTATCCACTTTGGTGCCAAAAACAGGGAGGCAGAATATTATTTGAATGGCAATAGATTGGGAGAAGGGGAAGTGCAAAGAGACCTGGGTGTCCTTGTGCACCAGTCACTGAAGGTAAGCATGCAGGTGCAGCAGGCGGTTAAGAAGGCAAATGGTATGTTGGCCTTCGTAGCAAGAGGGTTCGAGTACAGGAACAAGGATGTCTTGCTACACTTGTACAGGGCCTTGGTGAGACCGCACCTTGAGCATTGTGTGCAGTTTTGGTCACCTTACTTGAGGAAAGACGTTCTTGCCATGGAGGGAGTGCAGCGAAGATTCACCAGGCTGATACCTGGGATGGCAGGAATGACGTATGAGGAGAGAATGTGTCGATTGGGCTTATACTCACTGGAGTTTAGAAGATTGAGAGGGGATCTCATCGAAACCTATAAAATTCTGTCAGGTCTGGACAGACTAGATGCAGGAAGGATGTTTCTGATGGCCGGGGAGTCCAGAACCAGGGGTCATAGTCTAAGGATAAGGGGTAAGCCATTTAGGACTGAAATGAGGAGGAATTTCTTCACCCAGAGAGTGATGAACCTCTGGAATTCTCTGCCACAGAGGGCGGTGGAGGCCAGTTCATTAAATATATTCAAGAAAGAGTTGGATATATTTCTTGAGGCTAAAGGGATCAAGGGATATGGGGAAAAGGCAGGGACAGGGTACTGAATTTGGATGATCAGCCATGATCACATTGAATGGCGGAGCAGGCTCGAAGGGCCAAATGGCCTACTCCTGCTCCTATCTTCTATGTTTCTATGTTTCAATGAAAGGAGGGAGACAGAAAGCAGGAAACTATAGATCAGTTAGCCTAACATCTGTTGTTGGGATAATGCTGGAGTCATTCATTAAGGAAGCAGTAGCAGGGCATTTAGAAAAACATACCGCAGTCAAACAGAGTCAGCATGGTTTTAGGAAAGGGAAATCATGTTTAACAAATTTGCTGGAGTTCTTTGAGGATGTAACAAGCAGTGTGGACAAGGGTGAGCCAGTGCATGTGGTGTATTTGGATTTCCAGAAGGCATTCGATAAGGTGCCACATAAATGCTTACTGCATAAGATAGGAGCTCACAGAGTTGGGTGTAATATAATGGCCCAGAAATTCGTGTCGGGGGCTTCCCGCGGGTGCAAGCCCCCGACCTACACTTACCTAGCACGCCGGCAGTTGAAGCCTGGGCCTGCGTGGATTTCCTGTCTGTGGCCCGGTTCAGCTCCCGGCGCACTGTGCTTGCGTGATCCAGCGGCGTACTTAGTGCGATGTGTCGGCTGGGATCACGTGAGCACTGGGCAACCAATCGGAGGATGCAAAAGTTCATTCATGAGTTTGACAGTAAGAACTGTCAAACTCATGAAAACTCCAGGCACCCAAAACAGTACTTATACTTGAAATAAAATTTAAAAAAACATCACACTATTTAAATGAACTATAAATAACTTTAAATAACTATTTTAAACAATAATTAAAATTTTTGAAAAAAATAATTTTATAAAAAATCGGGGCTAAAAACACACTTACCTTACTGTAAAGTCTTTAAAAATAATTAGCCTGTGGAAAAAAATTCTAATTTTAATGAATAGACCACTTACCTTTTAAAATTAAGTCCTTACATCTGCTTTTTTAAAGTGTAAAATGTGGAGGCCTTCATGCACGAGCAAACCTGGGAAAAAAAAGGAAGTTCAACGCGCACGCGCAGAATCCTGCGCGCACACGTTCGACCTCTGAACCCCTTGGTTCAGAGGATCGGAAATGCCGGTTTCCCACGCATGCGCTGTGCATGCAGAAAACCGGCAATTCCATCGGTCCCACGCGTGAGTAAACGGTGCTTACTCGCGCGTTGGGACACTAATTTCTGGGCCATTAGCATGTATAGAGAATTGGCTAACTAACAGAAAGCAGAAAGTTGGGATAAATGGGTCATTTTCTGGTTGGCAAATGGTAACTAGTGGAGTGCCAGAAGGATCAGTGCTGGGGCCCCAACTATTTACAATCTACATTAATGACTTGGATGAAGGGATCGAGTGTAATGTAGCCAAGTTTGCGGATGATACAAAGATGGGTGTGAAAGCAAGTTGTGCAGAGGACTCAAAGAATCTGCAAAGGGATATAGACAGGCTAGGTGAGTGGGCAAACATTTGGCAGATGGAGTATAAGGTGGGAAAGTGCAAGGTTATCCACTTTGGCAGGAAAAATAAAAAAGCAAATTATTATTTAAATGGAGAGAGATTACAAAATGTTACAGTTCAGAGGGACCTGGGGGTCCTTGTGCATGAAACACAAAAAGTTAGCATGCAGGTACAGCAAGTAATCAAAAAGCCAAATGGAATGTTGGCCTTTATTTCAAGGGGGTTAGAGTATAAAAGCAGGGAAGTCCTGCTACAACTGTATAAGGTATTGGTGAGACCACACCTGGAGTACTGCGTACAGTTTTGGTCTCCTTATTTAAGGAAGGATATACTTGCATTGGAGGCAGTTCAGAGATGATTCGATTCACTAGGTTAATTCCAGAGATGAGGGGTTTGACTTATGAGGAAAGGTTGAGCAGGCTGGGCCTATACTCATTGGAATTTAGAAGAATGAGAGGTAATCTTATCGAAACATTTAAGATACTGGGGGGGCTCGACAAGGTGGATGCAGAGAGGATGTTTCCCTTCATGGTGAAATCGAGAACTCAGGGGCACAGTCTCAGAATAAAGGGTCGCCCTTTTGGAACTGAGACGAGGAGGAACTTCTTCCCTCAGAGGGTCGTAAATCTGTGGAATTCTCTGCCCCATAGAGCCATGGAGGCTGAGTCATTAAATACATTTAAAGTGGAGATAGACAAATTTTTGCAAGATAAGGGAGTGAAGGGTTATGAGGAGCGGGCTGGGAAGTGGCTTTGAGCCCAAGATCAGCCATGATCTTATTGAATGGCGGGGCAGGCTCGAGGGGCCAAATGGCCTATTCCTGCTCCTATTTCTTATATTCTTATGTTATTACCATCTCTTCCTGGTTGGGAACAATCTTCTCATTCACTATCCAATCATACTGAGAAATAGACAACCAGAAATCACTTTATTGTCACAGGGATTGTAAAGTCCCATAGTGAGTATGATCATCTCAGTCTACATCTGTCCCCATGATTTCCAATCCCATTCCCAACTGCTTATTATCCAAGCTTTTATGAAGGTGTTCAGTCATAGAGTCATAGAGTTTTACAGCACAGAAAGAGGCCCTTCGGCCCATCGTGTCTGCGCCGCCCATCCATCCCTGTCCAGTCTAATCCCATTTTCCAGCATTCGGTCCATAGCCTTGTATGCAATGGCATTTCAAGTGCTCATCCAAATGCTTCTTGAATGTTGTGAGGGTTCCTGCCTCTACCACCCTTTCAGGCATTGAGTTCCACATTCCAACCACCCTCTGGGTGAAAAAGTTCCTCCTCAAATCCCCTCTAAATCTCCTGCCCCTTACCCTGATTCTATGCCCCCTTGTTATTGACCCCCCTACTAAGGGGAAAAGTTCCTCTTTATCTACCCTATCTATGCCCCTCATCATTTTGTACACCTCAATCAGGTCCCCCCTCAGCCTTCTTTGCTCCAAGGAAAACAACCCCAGCCTGTCCAGCCTCTCTTCATAGCTGAGGCGCTCCATCCCAGGTAACATCCTGGTGAATCTTCTCTGCACCCTCTCCAAAGCAATCACATCCTTCCTATAGTGAGGCGACCAGAACTGCACACAGTACTCCAGCTGTGGCCTCACCAGCGTTTTGTACAGCTCCATCATAACCTCCCTGCTCTTATATTCTATGCCTCGGCTAATGAAGGCAAGTATCCCATATGCCTTTTTAACCACCTTATCTACCTGTTCCGCTGCCTTCAGGGATCTATGTACATGTACACCAAGGTCCCTCTGACCCTCTGTACTTCCTAGGGTCCTACCACTCATTGTGTATTCCCTTGCCTTATTTGTCCGTCCAAAATGCATCACCTCGCACTTTTCAGGGTTAAATTCCATTTGCCACTTTTCCGCCCATCTGACCAACCCGTTTATATCGTCCTGTAGCCTGAGGCTTTCCTCCTCACAATTTACCACCCCACCAATTTTCGTGTCATCTGCGAACTTACTGATCATACCTTTTACATTCTCATCCAAATCATTTATGTAGATCACAAACAACAAGGGACCCAGCACCGATCCCTGAGGTACCCCACTGGACACAGGCTTCCAGTCACAAAAGCAACCTTCGACCATCACCCTCTGCCTCCTGCCACTCAGCCAGTTTAGGATCCAATGCGCCAAGGCACCCTGGATCCCATGGGCTCTTACCTTCTTGACCAGTCTCCTATGCGGGACTTTGTCAAAAGCTTTACTGAAGTCCATGTAAACCACATCCACAGCATTTCCCTCATCCACCCCCCTAGTCACCCCCTCGAAAAATTCAATCAGATTGGTCAGACATGATTTACCCTTGACAAAGCCATGCTGACTATCCCCGATTAATCCTTGCCTCTCCAAGTGGAGACTAATTTTGTCCCTCAGAATTTTTTCCAATAATTTCCCTACCACAGATGTTAGGCTCACTGGCCTGTAATTCCCTGGTTTATCCCTGCTACCCTTCTTGAATAATGGTACTACGTTAGCTGTTCTCCAGTCACAGAATCACCAGAATCACAGAATCCCCACAGTGCAGATAGAGGCCATTTCGGCCCATCGAGCCTGCACCGACACATATCCCACCCTATACCCGTATTTAATCCCCTAACACTAAGGGTCAGTCCTCTGGTACATCCCCTGTGGCCAGAGAGGTTCTGAAAATTTGTTAATCAACAAAGCATCAGCTAATATAGCTGGGAACCTGTTCCACATTTTCACTATTGAGTGAAGGGGCAGGATGGGGGAACATCCCTTAATCTTTTATCTCCCTTGAGGCTTGTTAAGTTTTACCATATGTCCTCTAATTCTATGCTCACAGTCCAAGTCGAAAAGCTTGTTTACATCCACGTGATCATGCTCAGCATTTCATTAAAACTAATCTGTTCACTTTCAATGTTATGGCATCAAAAAGAATTGACAATAGATTTTAGGATGTCACCAAATCCCAATACGTGGAGTATAAATGACACCAGAAAACTTACTGCCATCAATAGAATTTATCCATTCATTTTCAGGGGTTGTTGACATCATATACATTTAGGGATTTTTTCCTTAACAAATAAACTTCTAATGTTTAGTTTAATGGTAGTGGGGGCAGAGTTTTCCCCATTGACCAGAAATGAGGGGACATTAAATCCTAATTTAAGGAATTACTGGACTAAATATCTACATCCTCCACCATCGGCTCACTATAGGGACCGTATGTACCATCTCCAAGATGCACTGTAGCAACTCACCAAGCTTACCTTGATAGCACCGAGCAGGATAAGAGCAGGAATGTCAAGGGAACACCATCACCGCTAAATTCCCCTCCAAGTCACATGCCATCCTGACTTGGACATTTTTCGTTGTTTGTTCAACATTGCTGGATCAATATCCTGGAGCTTCTTACCTCACAGCACGGTGTGAGCACCATCATCACAAGGACTACAGTGTTTCAAGGAGAAGGCACACCACCACCTCCTCAGGTCAACTAGGGATGGGCAGTAAGCATGGCCTTGCCAGTGTTGCCCACGTCCCAAGATCAAATATATAAAAAGGAAATTGGAGGTAATTCTCAACTGATTCCCACATGTGGAGGTTAAAATGAATAATCTACGTCTTGCCAGAAAATTGACAGTTTCATTGAGGTAGTGTGAGTCATTTATATTAGATTCGGGCTTTGATACTCAGAAACTAGAGGGAGCCTTGCTCTAAAGTATATATGTTTATTACAGTTATAAAAGAAGCTAATACAAAAAGGAAAGAAGTTAAAATACAAAGGTTATACTTATAAAATTATAGAAAAGACATTGAGATACAACCTGCTAACCTCTTCAAGGTGTCGAGGTGATCGATTTGAAATGGCCTTGTGGTAAAGCCTCACCCTGAGAACATTATAATATTCTATATTTTATCTGCCTTATATACATTCAATTATACTATGGGAACTTGAGCTTGCTTATGTGCCTGTCTGCCAAATAATTTCAATATTTTCCAAGCCAAGCAGCCTCCTTAGAACTTCCGCACATTCCAAAATAGGCAGAAACAGTCAACCAACAGGTCCCATGCTATGATTCCATAAGCATTGCCTTATTAACCGGTGTCACCAGCGATTTGTGTATCTGTACCCCAAGATCCCTTTGATCCTCTGCCCCATTTAGACTCTTATTTTCCAAGGAGTATGTGGCCTCCTTCTTCTTCCTACCAAAATGCACCACGTCACACTTAGCTATGTTGAAATTAATTTGCCAATTACATGCCCATTCTGCAATTTTATTAACGTCTTCTTGTAATTTGTCGCAGTCTTCCTCAGTATTGCCTTTAACAGGAGCCCAACAAAGGGAATACCACTCTCTTTTATTAAATTAAAAACGCACATTGTACTACACTCAGCAAATTGCCTCAGAGTGATGTACAGCAGTGCAAGGTTTAATTAAATAATATTTACAATTTTACAATATTCAAAATCACAGCTTTGATCATCATAGATTTTCTGAGCTGTTTTATCCATTTAGCTTCGGACGGTATCAAGAACAACATATATTCCTGGAACTAATCAGATTGATTTGGTCAACAGAAAGTTAAAAGGATGGCAAAGAATCTGTTACGTAGATAAAAAAAGTTCTAAAACCCCTGAGGTTTGCAATTGTCCAAATTATTGTATGTCTGGATGTCTGAGCAGATGGTTGAGTGCAGGCAGCCGTTTTTATATTGCAAAACAATATGTAACCTGTCGTTCTGTGAGAAATGATGAAGATGTTTGCCAGTTTTTTTTTTCTAAATGCGACACAATCTATGACTGCATTCTGCATAATGAGTTGTGTTCAGGCCTGGGGTAATTCGCACTTGTAGTTGATTAGTTTGGCTGGTAATTGTTGGTTCGTGGAGTTGAACTCTTGCGCCTTTGCCTGACAGGTAATTAGTGCAAGGTTGGGGTTGCAAGCCATATCTGAACACAGTTGTGTGCCGCTGTTTAGTTTCACAAATTGAATTGGAATCAACATAAACCATACTGGCACCGGTGAAGATCCCCCATTTCCTATCTACCTGGAATAAACTCCAACTCTCAGGTTTGCTGGGCATGAGCGGGGTTGCAGTTTGCGTTAGGGGTTACCATAACAGATAAGAACATAAGAACATAAAAATAGGAGCAGGAGTCGGCCATTTGGCCCCTCGAGCCTGCTCCGCCATTCAATAAGATCATGGCTGATCTTCTACCTCATCTCCACTTTCCTGAATGATCCCCATGATCCCCTTAATATTCAAAAATCTATCGATCTCTGTCTTGAATATACTCAACGACTGAGCCTCCACAGCCCTCTGGGGTAGAGAATTCCAAAGATTCACCACCCTCTGAGTGAAGAAATTTCTCCTCACCTCGGTCCTAAATGGCCACCCCTTATTCGGAGACTGTGACCCCTAGTTCTAGTCTCCCCAGCCAGGGGAATCATCCTCCCTGCATCTACCCTGCCAAGCCCTGTAAGAATTTTGTATGCTCCTATTGATGAAATGATAATAACTTGACATGTTGAAAAAGCAGGCATAGTGCAACCAGATGTTTGGTATTTCAGTGAAGGAGGACAAGCCTGTAGAAGGTCAGGGCCAAAGAGTTTAGCTGCTGTAATAATAGGTGAATCCATTTATTTCCACCCACCCCCCCCCACTAATTTTTTGAGATCAGATGGTATAGCAACTTGGTGCAGATAAGAAGAAGTCAAATATCGCATGAATCTGTTGTTTGGAGCATTGAAATTGTACCCGTTGCCAGAGGGTAAACGAGAGATTTCCCACAGCCCGTCATGTGCTCTTGAACCTTGGGTCAGCTTTGCATTAGTCTAAACTGCAACAAACAGCAGAGTTGCACGGGGTAACGCTGTTTGAAAGAAAGCTCCCCACTGTGTCGGAATTGTCAGAAGTTGTAGTCAACAAAGGTTTATATGATGTAATGTAAGTTTATTACATGGAATAAACAGCACAGAAACAGGCCATTCAGCCTAACTGGTCCGTGCCCGTGTTTATGCTCCACATGAGCTTCCACCCCCCCCTACTTCACCTCACCCTATCAGCATATCCTTCTATCCCTTTCTCCCTCGTGTACTTATCTAGCTTCCCCTTAAAGGCATCTATGCTATTCATCTCAACTAGTCCTTGTAGTGAGTTGCACATTCCAGTCAATGTTCCCGTTAAGCTGTGCGGCTGTCTGGAGGTCCCACGCAGCCAGCTCACTGGCTTTTAAATGGAAAAACTATGCACGCACGGAATCTTGAATGGGCCGCGTGTCCCAAAAAGAAATGAGAGGGAACATTGGCCCTGAAATTGGGATCGGGAGCTTGCCACGCGTGCAAGCCCCCGATGTGCACTCACCCTGAGCGCCGACATCTGAAGCCCGGGCCTGCTTGCATTTCCTGTCACTGGCCCGGTTCAGATGTCGGCGCGATGTGCTTACCTGATCCAGCGGCGTAGTTAGTGCGATGTGCCGGCTGGGATCAGGTGAGCACTGTGCAGCCAATCAGGGGAGAGGAAACTCATTTATGAGTTTGACAGTAAGAGCTGTCAAACTCATGAAAACTCCTGGCCCCAAAACACTACTTAAACCTGAAAGAAAATTTAAAAAAACATTGCACTACTTAAATGAACAATAAAGAACTCTGAAAAACTATTTTAAACAATAATTTTTAAATTTGAAAAAAAAAATTATATAAAAAATCGGGGCTAAAACTAAACTTACCTTACTGTAAATTCTTTAAAAATAACAAACCTGTGGAAAAAAAAATTCTCAATTGTACTAAAAGCCCACTTACCTGAAAAACTAAGTACTTACGTGTGTTTTTTCAATGCGTAAAGACCGGAGGCCTTTACACTCGGGCAACTCTGAAAAAAAAAAGGAATTTCACTGCGCACGCGCTGCCTGTGCAGTCGCGCGCGTTCTGCCTCTTAACCCCTTGGGTCAGAGGACAGGAAATGCCGGTTTTCCCCGCATGCGCTGTGCATGCTGAAAACCGGCAATTCCTCCGGGCACACGCGTGAGTACCCCATCCGTACTCACGCGTTGTGCCCGGAATTACTGGGCCATCGATTCTGACCACTCTCTGGGTAAAGAAGTTTCTCCTGGATTCTTTATGGGATTTATTGGGGACTATATTATATTGATGGGCTCCCCCACAAGTGGAAACATCTTCTCTACATCTACCCTGTCTAACTCCTTTATATTTTTAAAGACCTCTATTAGTTCAGCCCTCAGTTTTCTCTTGCCCAGAGAAAGAGCCCCAGCCTGTTCAGTCTTTCCTGATGGTTACAACCTCTCAGTTCTGGCACCATCACTGTAAATCTTTTTTTGCACCTTCACCAGTGCCCCTTTTTCCTATTTAATATGGATACCAGAACTGTACATAGTACTCTTAAGTGTGCTGTGACAAAGGTTCGATACAGGTTTAACATAACTTCCCTGATTTTGAACTCTATTCCTCTAGAAAAATGATCTATATGTACATATAGTGATGTAACTGCCTTTCACACAGGTATGGCTAATAATTATTTTGTATAGGGCAGCACTGTATGTTCCAGAAAGAAAAACACAATAATGTTGCCATTTTATTGAATTAAGCTGATGTTCTTGCTGTTGAGTGCCACTAAGGTATTATGTAGAGTACTTTATCAGTATTAAAACCTCTTCTGATAAAACAAATATTGGTAATTTGAATGGCATAAGAACTGCTTCTGCATTAGATACAGGGGGGGAGTCATTCTAATCAATTCACAAAGTAATGAACAAACCTTCTCTTTATATCCTTAATTTTGTGTTTGGGTTTACAACTCAGGATTCCAAACTAATCTGTATATCCCCCTTTCCCCGCTCAACCTTTCTGCTTTGTAGAATCTCCATTTCCTGTCAGCTGCTATTGATGTCTGAAGGCAGACTCCCCACAGCTTGTGTAAGAGAAAGATCGTTCTATCCTGTAATAGCTATGGAAGAACAACAGGCATGCACCATCGCTGTTGTAACACCTTATATTTAATTCACCTCTCCTTCTGCACGTTCTCCTTAGCATCTATGGCACACATGTGCTCCCCTATCTCTCAGATCATAAACCTTTGCACTGCAGCATTTATTTCACCTTTTGTGAATTATATATGTCTTTGAAGCCATCCTAAGGTGGACTGAGATTCTTTGGCCTGGACTTCCCATTGGCCCACCCCGGGAGAGCCAGCGTGGGACTTCTGCCTGCTGTCCTGCGCCCCACTCCCCACCATCCCCCCTCCCCCGGCCCATTTTCCTGAGTTGAGCCTGTTTATCTATGCAGGCCAAGCTCCCAACAGCACCGTCTTCAGCAAGAGGGAGTCTGCCTTTGTCAGACAGGAAACTTCAATGGTGCTGCAGCCGGACCACTGGTTCAGCGCCCAATGTAGTGACGGTCAACTTAGAAAGAAAGAACTTGCATTGATATAGCACCTTTCACGACTTCAGGACGTCCCAAAGTGCTTTACAGCCAATGGAAGTACTTTTCTTTTTGAAGTGCATTCGCTGTTGTAATGTAAGAAACACAGCAGCCAATTTGCACATAGCAAGGTCCCACAGACAGCAATGTGATAATGGGCAGTTAATCTGTTTTAGTGAAGTTGGTTGAGGTATAAATATTGGCCAGCACTCCGGGAGAACTCCCGCGCTGGTCTTCTTCGAGATACTGCCGTAGGATCTTTTATGTTCACACGAGAGACGGGGGCCTTGGTTTAACGCCACATCCGAAAGATGGCAACTCTGACAGTGCAGCGCTCCCTCAGTACTGCATTGGAATGTCAGCCTAGATTATCTGCTCAAGCCTGTGTCGTGGGACCTGAGAGTGCTACCCACCGAGCCACTTAATGGGGATACAGGGCCCTGACGATCTGGGGGAGAGGGTGGAGGGTGGAGGCAATCGTGAGAGGCCTCCTTCTGGCTCCACAATAAGGTGAGTAAACAAGTTCAAACTGACTTTTCTGGTGGCAGCCTCCAGCAGTCCCTTTAAGGACCACTGGTTTGGCTGACAAGCTCCTGAGAATATTGACCGCAGCAGGCCCCCTATTGGCAAATGTAAAGATCCTAATGCCTGTCCTAGGCGCGAGCACTGAACGCCTGTGCAGGAGCCTTCACCAATATGGCGGGTGACCATCATCAAAGGCCCTACCCACCCCAGCCACAGTTTGTTCGCCCCCCTGCCATCTGGGAGACGCTACAGATGCATTCGCACCCGTACGACCAGATTTAGGAACAGCTTCTTTCCCAGGCCTGTCATCCTACTGAACTCTACAAATAAACTCTAAAGCCTGCACATCTGCCAATGCACTTTATTCTGTTTATGTTTATGTTTATGTATTACAAGCCAAATGAATGTTGAATGTTAAATGTCTTAATCAAAGTGTACACTCTCGGGAGCCGCAAGCCTTCATTTCGTTGTACTGCACTTGTGCACTAACAATGACAATAAAGTTGATTATTATTATTATTATTATTATGAATGAGCGCGTGATTGCTGCCCGCCAGATTGGACCCTGAGGCACCTGTTTTACGCCTGTTAAATGGGCGTGGCGCCATCGAATTTCTAGGCCTGAAATTCCTATATTACCTGGGTTGTGTTTGAGTCAGGAGAGCCAGGTTGAGATTGGTACCGGATTGTGTATTCATCTCCATTAAGGAATAATTGAGCAGACCCAAACTCATTCTTTGCAAATAGTCATTGCCATCAGGGACTTGGAGACTGGAAGCAGCTCAATTATAAAGTTCTACAGTTTGGAACTAGCAGGACTAACTTTTGATGACACAAATAAGTGTATAAATTGAAAGCTGTTTGAATTACATTTGGAAACGTGTAAATCATTGAAAGTACCCATTTAATTAATTTGAGAAGCAACATCAATTTTAAAAGTTGCCTGTATGAGAGCTGTAATATCCGTAGAATGAATTACACTTGTCCCTTTTCCATTAGATGGTAAAATAAAAAAGATCTCTAAAGCCACCTTGCACTAAGTAAACTCTACTTCACTTATTTGAAGATGACAGCGTGAATGGATGTTTTATTGTTCCTAGGTAATTATTTTTTAACTATCACGAAGTGAGTCTTCGACAGAAATGATCTAGGTAATTGTATTTTAATTGTATTCTGCAATAAAACTGCAGTGTAATTACCTGGGTGCTCACTGAGGGAGTGAATTAAGTTCATTTTGAAAGCGTACAGAGATTGGAAGTGAAGTCGTTGCTGTAGAAAGGCTGAGATGGAATCAACGTGTAATAAGAACATAGATTATGGAAGGGGTCCTTTTACTATTCTATTTATTGCAGACGTGCCGTGTGTTCAAGTCTGTGCGCTGCTTATATGGATTATTGCAACTTGTATAAAATACTGGGTGAAGTTTAATACTGCACTTGTAACACAGAAACAGTAATGAAGACATTTGTAAAATGAACCATGAGAAAAGAAGTGCAAACAACAACAACAAGTTGTATTTATATATCGCCTTTAACGTAGTAAAATGTCCCAAGGTGCTGCACAGGAGTATTTTAAGACAAAAAAATTGACACCGAGCCACATAAGGATAAATTAGGGCAGGTGACCAAAAGCTGGGTCAAAGAGGTAGATTTTAAGGAGCGTCTTAAAGGAGGAAAGAGAGGTAGCGAGGCGGAGAGGTTTAGACAGGGAATTCCAGAGCTTAGGGCCGAGGCAACAGAAGGCACGGCCACCAAAGGTTGAGCGATTATAATCAGGGATGCTCAAGAGGGCAGAATTAGAGGAGCGCAGATATCTCGGGGGCTTGTGGGGCTGAAGGAGATTACAGAGATAGGAAGGGACGAGGCCATGGCGGGATTTGAAAACAAGGATGAGAATTTTAAAATCGAGGCATTGCTTAACCGGGAGCCAATGTAGGTCAGCAAGCACAGGGGTGATGGGCGAATGGGACGTTGCGAGTTAGGACACGAGCAGCCGAGTTTTGGATGACCTCAAGTTTACGTAGGGTGGAATGTGGGCGGCCAGCCAGAAGTGCATTGGAATAGTCAAGTCTAGAGGTAACAAAGGCAAAAGACAATTTTAAGCTGTTTTACACCATAATTTGACTGTAAATGTCAGTGGTATGCACAAAATTGTTGGATCATTTCCATTCTAAATATATAGGGGGCTAAATTCGGTTGATTTGTGCCTCTCGTTAATGCCCTAAGAGGGCGCTAATGGGGCGCCAATCTACTAGCGCCTGGGCACAGCACTGATAACGCCTCTCGCGAAATTCAGCGGGAGGTTAGCAGTGGCGCTAACCGTTGGCGCCACACGGTGCTGCACCACCGGCGAGGATGTCTTCGCTGTGCGCAGCGTCCCGCTTGTGCCCTGGCTGTAATATTGGGTGGTGTCCCCTGACTTACAGCCGGACGCTATGTCCACCGGGGTCACGGGGGCCTACCTGCGGCCGGGGCGGCACTAGTTAAAGGGGTGGTGGCGGGCAGCCATTTTTGTTACTGGCCGCCTGCTAGCACCTGCCCCGGTTGCTGTCCCCGGCCCCAGTGAAGCACCCCCCCACCGTGGGGTGCCGGCTGCTCTCCGTGAGCCCGGCACTCCTCTTGAGTGCCGGGCTCGTTTGCCGGCACTCCCGATCCTTGGTGGCCCAGCTGGATGCCGGGATACGCTGCACAAGGCCCCTCTCCTTTGAGAAGGGGAGGAAGGCCTGCAGTACCTCAGCGTGGCGTGCGGCAGTGCGTGGCGCTGCGGCACATAGCGGCGCAATATTTGCTCACAGCGCCCCAAGAGGGACGCGGGGCACTTCCAGTAGCGCCCCTCCTCCCTCTCGGGGCGCTGGGAAAATCGGCCACGGGGGCGTTAAAATTAGCGCCCCGGCATAGGTAGCGCTCCAAAGGGAGCGCTGCCCAATTTTTACCCCATATATCGTTACATTTTCTGTGTTTATGAACACTACTTATGTACATTGTGTGCAAGTCTCCCACATGTCACAGACAACAAGGGATGATGTTGAAGTCTTCAGTCCATACTTCATAAACAGGAAGAGTCAATTATGTCAATCATCGATGATCGACACCCATTATTGCAAATCCAAGACAAAACGACAGGTGAGGGTTTATTTTGCTTGCGATTAGATGTTGCAGTGGTTTCATTTGACTGAGTAAAGTCTGTTTGTATTTAGCTGGTGTGGGGGTTTGGCAGCCGCTGCCTGATTTTACATATGCTCCTGGAAAAGGTGTGCTGATCATTGAAGTTGGCAGCAGTCAGCATCTATAGTTTCCAGAGCTTGAGTTCAACAATCTAACCTGCACTGCATCACTAGCAAGTGTTTGTGGGGTTGTCAGGAGCCTAAGTTCTAATCATACCTACTCTACCTGCTTGACAGATACATAGGAACGTAGGAACAGGAGCAGGCCATTCAGCTCCTCCAGCCTGTTCCACCATCCAATTAGATCACGGCAGATCTGCATCTTAACTTCATCTACCCGCCTTGGTTACGTAACCCTTAATACCCTTGCCGAACAAACAGCGGAGTAGATTTTCAACTCGCCGCCCAGCGTCAAACTGGGGTTGCGGATCAACCGACAGTTATAGGAACCACCTAATTCTTATTTAATTGTTTTCTATAGAGATATGGCTGTTGCTATAATGGCCGGCCAATCCACAACAACAATTTTATGTTCCGTGTGATAAGTTGATAATCTACCCTGTTGTGTTTGTGAGACTGAATACACCGAACGTCTGGTGGAACAACACAGAAAGCTTCCACCCTGCCAGACTCTCATCCATGGCCTTTACAACAGAAGATCAGAAACAATGGCTCTTTCTTCCACGCAAGTGTTCACTCGAGGGGAGGAGATAAAGTCAGTTAAGACAAGGAACAATGTACAAGAAACATTTTTATAAGATTATAAGTCTCCCACCTCTATAGGAAGAACCAAATGTTATTGCGCTGATTCCTCTCCTCCCCTCCCCCTTACACTCCGTGAACAATCAGCATTTCAGGGATCCCCATGCACTAAGGGAACCTGGAAATCAATATTTGGGGCAGGACTTTATATTGACCCAGAGCTTCTCACACCAAGGGAAGTTCATTATTGCTCCAGTGTTGTTATGCGCTCAGGCATTATTGCGTTTTCCCTTTTTGGATCATTCTAGACCGATGATCATATTGGTCCAGGGTGTTGATTTTCACATTTCTGTACCGAAGTTATAATCGTATCATCCACGTTGTGAGTGACCCTTTCCAACAGTGAAATATTTAAAGGAAGAAAGACGTGCATTTCTGTAGCACCTCTCACCACCTCAGAACGTCCTAAAGCGTTTTACAGCCAATTAAGTACTTTTGGAGTGTAGTCACTGTTGTAATGTAGGAAACGCAGCAGCCAATTTACACACAGCAAGCTCCAACAAACAGCAATGGGATAATGACCGGATAATCCATTTTCTTGGCGATGTTGATTGAGGGTAAATATTGGCCAGGGCACTGGGGAGAACTCCCCTACTCTTCTTCAAAATAGCGCCGAGAGATCTTTTACATGCACCCTGAGAGGGCAGACGGGTTGACAGTTTAACGTCTCTTCTGAAAGATGGCACCTGCTGACAGTGCAGCGCTCCCTCAGTAGCGCATTGGAGAGTCAGCCTAGGTTTCTGTGCTCAAGTCTCATGGAGTGGGTCTTGAACCCACAATCTTCTGACTCAGAAGGCGAGAGTGCTACCCACTGATTCACGCCTGACACTATGTCCCCACGATGGTGACCTTCCTACCAGGCCGTTCCTACTGACCCGTCGGCATCACTTCGAGTGTTGAGTGAAACTATACATCTATCACTTTCTATTGCTTTGTAGTTAATCACAACTTTTGTTTTGGCTTGCTCGTAATAAGTTATATTGACTTAAGACTTGACCGACTGTTAAAAATAGAATCCTGCTTATTACAATATAAACTTCAAGGCATGAAACTTATGCTCTCCACAATAATTAATAGGATATGATTTGGATTTAGCTATTAAATATGTCTTGCATGAAGACTTGAAAGGTACACTGCATTGTTAAACCTGAGACGTTTTAAGTAATGATCATTTCTTTTTTAATTTGCACTTTTTTTTAATCTCTTGCTTAATACGGTGTGAGACTGACTTCCAGTGTTTTAATCCGAACATCATTATACGAACTTCACGGAATGAGAAATGAAAATGATGGATGATAATGAGAATCATTCCAGAAACCAGTACGGGCAAGGTAACTGGTTTTACATGATACTCATTGCAGTGACAATACTCCAGTGAATGCTATTATGGAGCGAAATTAAAACATCTTTCATATAATTTTGATTTACTTTCACTTATGCCATGCAGATCGTTTGATAGTTATTTAACGAATAATAACCAACGCATGTCTGACGTGTTCTGCCAAATTGAGGACGATATGTGCAACTGAAACATTGGACCAGTTCTACTTAATGGTGAATGCATGGCGCCCGTCGTTTATTAGACTTCCACTTGCCCGTAGACTTTCAATGGGGTTTTGCACAGCAAAGTGCTGTCACTGGGGCATCCAAAGAGCGCGGCGCCCTCTACAGGACATCTGGGACCTGTGTATATCCTTAACCAATCAGATTGAAGAGACTGAACCAGGACGTCTCAGATGAAATATTGAATTCAATGTCAAATCAGGTAGAGAAAGTGAAATGAAGAGAGAGAGAGAGAGAGAGAGAAAGATTGAATTAAGACAGCGAGATAAAAGAGACAGAAAGAAAAATAAAAAAATATTAATTTAAAAGAAAAATCTCCAACCATAATTAAAAGCTGAAGGAATGGTACTGCACGCATGAAAAATGTTCCTCTAATTTGTAATACTGTCCTATAGTTTTAATATAGGTCTTTCACTGCTGCAATGGATGCTGGGATAATTCTGCCAACATAGTGGCCCAGAAGTTCGGGTCGGAGGCTTCCCGCAGGTGCAAGCCGCCAACCTGCACTTACCCCGCACCGGCCGTTGTGTTGTGAGCCCGCGTGGGATTCCGATCCTGGGCCTACTCCAACTGCCGGCGCGCAGTGCTTGCGTATCCCAGGGGTGCAGTTAGTTCGAAGCGTCCCCTGGGATCACGTGGGCCATGGAGAGCCAATGATAGCAGGGAATCTGTATTCATAGATTTGACAGGAAGAGCTGTGAAATCTATGAATACCATTCAGCCCCAAAACATCACTAAAACTTCAAATACATTTTTTTTTAAATCACATTTTTAAAATAACTATAAATTACATAAAATAAGTATTTTAAACAATAATTTAAATTTAAAAAAAAATTAATTACAGTTTCTAATGGGGCTAAAAATAAACTTACCTTTCTTTAAAGTATTTAAAAATAATAAACCTGTGGAAAAAATGTTATAATTTAACTTAATTCACCACTTACCTTGTTAAAAGCAGGCCTTGCGACTGCTTTTTACAAGTGTAGCTCCTGGAGTCTTACCCTCCCTGAGAAACCTGCAAAAAAACGGTAGTTCCAGGCGCACGCGCTGCCTCTCCGGCGCACGCGTTCGACCTGTGAACCCCTTCCTTTAAGGGAATGGACGTTCCGGTTTCCTGCGCATGTGCAGTGCATGCACAAAACCGGCACTTTCGTTGGGCCTACGCGTGAGTACCCAGCGCGTGCTCACCCGTGGGGACCCGGATTTCTGGCCCACTCTTTTGGCTTTCATAGAAAACAAGAGAAAACGCTCATAAATCCCACCATGAGGCAGGATGCATGTACACAAAGAGAAATCAATTAAAAAGTTTTAATAAATGTTAGGGAAAATGAAATAAGAGAGGAGAGGATACTTTACTGACACCTGCAGTCAATCTGATGGACACACCTTGCTCCTTTTAAGCACATTTGTGTTTTGGCATGAAACCACACCTCTGGTATATACTTTGTGCCTTAAAATTCACAGATGAACAATAAACCCTTCTACCATGGGGATATTATACGTTTCTGATAGCTGTAATGATTACATACTGAAGGATAAATCATTAATTGAGGGAGAAGAGAACAAGTTAAGGTTGACCAACGCTGAGCATGGCCTGGCAATGTTAAAGGCCAAATTAATCATTTATTTTCCCTTTCAGGTCCTCTGTTACTGAGGTCAGCATGTCCATTATGATAAAACGTCACTGACCTCCAAGTCTCAAATCCCAATATGCCCTCCCATTGTGCTCTGGGAGCTAATTTGTAAAATCTGCTCTTCTATGTCTTTTTATAGGGACCTGTAGCTATACAAGGGCAGCAGATGCATGGGAACATCACCACCTGCAAGCTCCCTTCCAAGCCACACACCATCCTGACTTGGACCTGTATCGCCGTTCCTTCACTGTTGCTGGGCCAAAATCCTGGAACTCCCTTCCTAACAGCATTGTGGGTGTACCTACACCATATGGACTGCAGCGGTTCAAGAAGGCGGCTCACCACCATCTTCTCAAGGACAATTAGGGATGGGCACTAAATGCAGGCCTAGCCAGCCAGCGATGCCCACATCCCATCAATGAATAAAAAAAATCACATTCTGATGTGTTATCAGATGTAAGGTGGACATTGTCCCCCGTGCTATACACTGTGACAGAGCCAGTACTCCTGGTTGAAACAGATATAAGACACTATTGCCATCAACAAAAGTAGTTGAGCCATCTGCTCCCACTTTTCTGATTTTTTTGATGGATATTTCTGTCTTCTGAAGGCCAGGAATAAATACAATCGCCCCTGAAAATTGCTTCAGCTCACCTGATTCCACCATTATTTCTTTGCCCAGAGAATGGTTATAATGTAGAACTCGCTACCACAAGTAGGAGTTGAGTCAAATAGCATCGATGCATTTAAGGTGAAGCTAGATAAAACATGAAGGAGAATGCAATTGAAGGTTATGCTGACAGTGTTAGATGAAGAGGGGTGGGAGGCGGCTCGTGTGGAGCATAAACACCAGCATGGATCAGTTGTGCTGTACATTCTATGTAATTTAGCTCCACAACTCAACAGTGACCTATAACTCCATGCTATCTAAAGCACCCATGGTTATGTATTTCTAAAACACAATTCTCATAAACCTGATAAAAGGATTCTAAGGATCTTGAAATGACTCAGAAAACAAGTTGATGTGTGCGTGAGAGTTAAGTAAGTTATTGCTATTGCACTTACTGATCTGTTTTTCTGCTTCTCTGTAATCTTGCCTCTGTTATATCTTCTCGAGCTTCCCTCAGGACACTGGGATGTATACCAGCAAGTTCCAGTGACTTGTCTACCTTAAATTGAAGTGCCAGCCTTGTCTCAGTGGGTAGCACACTCATCTCTGAATCAGAAGGTTGTGGGTTCAAGCCCCACTCCAGACACTCGGGGGGTGATTTTCACTCAGAAGTCGGGAAGGAGGCGGGACTACAACTTTCGGGGTTGTAGTTCCGCCTCCATCGAGATGCGGCCAATCCACGTGATTTTAACTTGATTGACCTTGTTGAGCCCGCCCAGTGGGCTCAGCAGGCCAATTAAGGGCCACCCGGCAACAGGTGACGTCACAGACTGAAATTTCATCTGTCAAGACGTTTTGACAGATATCAGCGTTTCACAGCTGTTTGAAGCTGTCAAACACTGACAGTCTTACTTCTAACCTGAGTCCTTCTACACAGACTCAGTTAGAAATCTCACCTGCACAGAAAGCTGCAGGCTGTCACTTTTGACAGTTCGCGGCCATTCTGCTTTCTGTGCCGGTTAGATGATGGACTCCCGAAACCTAGAGGAAGGAAAGCTGTAAAGGTAAGTACAGGTAATTTAAACTTCTTTACACACTTTAGACACACCAAACACACTTACCTTTGCACTCATGCACCCATCACTCACCTGAACACTGATATCTCGACCCCTCCAAGTCCTTCAACCCGACGGCCCGACTCCTCTAACTTGGCGTGGTTTGGAGCCATCGGGAATCCCACATTTCAAGCTTTAAAATAGGGATTAGGCTAAAAACTGCCTGTTAACTACCTGATAACAGGCAGTTAATTGGCACTAATCCCTTCCCGCCTCGGGTAGGCGGGTCCCAGTGCGGGGCGGGTACCCGCCTCCTTTGAAACTTACATGGAGGCGGGTTGGGGGCGGGATGGTGTTGGGATCCCCGAATTCGGGACTTTAACCCCCCACACACCTCCAAGCCCGCCTCCACGGCTCAGTTAAAATCGAGGCCTTGAACACCGAATCTAGGCAGCCACTCCAGCGCAGTACTGAGGGAGTGCTGCACTGTCGGAGGTGCCGTCTTTCGGAAGAGGCATTAATCTGAGGCCCAATCCGCTCTCTCAGGTGGACATAAAAAATTTCATGGCACTATTTTGAAAATGAGCTGAGCAGTTCTCCCCGGTGTCCTGGCCAATATTTATCCCTCAACCAACATCACTAAAACAGATTATCTGGTCATTTATCTCATTGCTGTTTGTGGGAGCTAGCTGTTTGCAATATGGCTGCTGCGTTTCCTTCATTACAACCGTGACTACACTTCAAAAGTATTTCATTGACTGCGAATTGCATTGGGACTTTGGGATCCTTCCGAGATCAATACTTTGCTTAAATAGCTCTATTTTAATACACCACTTTTCTGTACTGATGCTGGGATGACTGCCTCCGATTGATGCTCCTTTGCTTTATTTTGCCGGACAGCAAGAGTGGGAACAGCTCAGCCAATAAAAAGCGGCCCAGAACGAATTGCATTGGGACACCCTGAGGATGTGAAAGACGCTATATAAATGCAAGATTTTTTCTTTCTAAGTAACTGCTTTAGTACCATTTATCTTTCAATAACAACCTCCACAAACAGTTTTACACACACTTCTGGTGGTTCTACAATTCCAATATACAACTTCTCCTGTGAAAACTAAGCCAAAGTACTTAATTATGGTTTTTGTCATTACTTTATTCTTCATTACATGCCTCCATCTCTTAGTGACCCTCCCTTATCTTGACTAACCTCTTACTATTAATGTACTTATAGAAATACTTTAAAATTGCCCTTAATATGCCTATATATCTGCTCGCAATCAATTTAAGACTCATATAACTTTATTGAAAATCTTGGTCTTGACCAATCTCTTGCTCAATCTCGTTCAATTAATCTCTTTGTTCTTCATTGTCTGTAAAGCGATTTGGGATGTCCTGAGGTCATAAAAGGTGCTATGTAAATACAAGTCTTTCTTTCCAGGCCACTCTCTGGAATCCTACAGCTAGCTTCACTATGGAATGGTGAAAGAGGGGGAAAAAAGAGTATGAGAGTAAGCTTGCAAGGAACATAAAAACTGACTGCAAAAGCTTCTATAGGTATGTGAAGAGAAAAAGATTGGTGAAGTCAAGCGTAGGTCCCTTGCAGTCAGAATCAGGGGAATTTTTAATGGGGAGCAAAGAAATGGCTGACCAATTAAATGCATACTTTGGTTCTGTCTTCACAAAGGGAGTCATAGGGTCTAATGAAAGGGAGGAACTGAATGAAATCAGTATTTGTAGGGAAATGGTGTTAGGGAAATTGACGGGATTGAAGGCCGATAAATCCCCAGGGCCTGATAATCTACATCCTAGGGTAATTAAGAAAGTGGCCCTAGAAAAAGTAGATGCACTGCTGGTCATCTTCCAAAATTCTATAGACTCTGGAACTGTTCCCATGGATTGGAGGGAAGCTAATGTAACCCCACTATTAAAAAAAGGTGGTAGAGAGAAAACGGGGAATTATGGACTGGTAAGCCTGACATCGGTAGTAGGGAAAATGCTAGAGTCCATTATAGAAGATGTAATAGCAGAGCACTTGTAAAACAGTGACAGGATCAGACAAAGTCAACATGGATTTACAAAAGGTAAATCATGCTTGACTAATCTACTGGAACTTTTTGAGGATGTAACTGGTAGAATAGAGAAGGGAGAACCAGTGGATGTGATGTATTTGGACTTTCAGAAGGCTTTCGATAAGGTCCTGCATAAGAGATTAGCGTGCAAAGTTAAAGCACATGGGATTGGGAGTAAGATACTGACTTGGATAGAGAACTGGTTGGCAGACAGGAAGCAAAGAGTTGGAATAAGCAGGTCTTTTTCCGAGTGGCAGGCAGTGACTAGTGGGGTACCGCAGGGATCGGTGCTAGGACCCCAGCTACTCACAATATATATTAATGATCTAGACGAGGGAACTAGATGTAATATCTCCAAGTTTGCAGATGACACAAAGCTGGGTGGGCGTGTGTGTTGTGAGGAGGATGCAGAGAAACTCAAGTATGATTTGGACAGGTTGGGTGATTGGGCAGATGCATAGTAGGTGCAGTATAATATGGATAAATATGAGGTTATCCACTTTGGTAGCAAAAACAGGAAGGCAGATTATTATCTGAACGGCAATAGATTGGGAGAAGGGGAAGTGCAATGAGACCTGGGTGTCCTTGTGCACCAGTTGCTGAAGGTAAGCATGCAGGTGCAGCAGGCGGTTAAGAAGGCAAATGGTATGTTGGCCTTCATAGCGAGAGGATTCGAGTACAGGAGCAAGGATGTCTTGCTGCAGTTGTACAGGGCCTTGGTGAAACCACATCTTGAGTATTGTGTGCAGTTTTGATCGCCTTATCTGAGGAAGGATGGTCTTGCCATGGAGGGAGTGCAGCGAAGATTCAGCAGACTGATACCTGGGATGGCAGGAATGACGTATGAGGAGAGATTGGGTCAATTAGGCTTATATTTGCTGGAGTTTAGAAGAATGAGAGGGGATCTCATTGAAACTTATGAAATTCTAACAGGACTAGACAGACTTGATGCAGGAAGGATGTTCCCGATGGTTGGGGAGTCCAGAACCAGGGGTCACAGTCTAAGGATAAGGGGTAAGCCATTTAGGACACGGATGAGGAGGAATTTCTTCACCCAGAGAGTGGTGAACTTGTGGGATTCTGTACCACAGAAGGCAGTTGAGGCCAATTCATTAAATATATTCAAGAAGGAGTTAGATATATTTCTTAAAGCTAAAGCGATCAAGGGATATGGGGAGAAAGCAGGGACAGGGTACTGAATTTGGATGATCAGCCATGATCTCATTAAAAGGCGGAACAGGCTCGAGGGGCTGAATGGCCTACTCCTGCTCCTATCTAAATGTTTCTATGTTTCTATGAAACAAGGTCTGCACCAAGAATTCCCCTCCTGAGTTCAATCATGCAAAAGTGATGCAAATGGAGGCCAGACACTTCCTCGCAATAAGAGGAAAATAAGATACTTCCGAGAACAATACTTTGCTTCAATAGCTCTATTTTAATGCACCACTTTTCTGGACCAACGCTGGGATGACTCTGCCTCCGATTGATACTCCTTTGTTTTATTTTGCCGGACAGCAAGAGTGGCAACAGTTCAGTCAATTAAAAACAGCGCAGAACCCCATGGATCACGACCCGGAAGCTGTTGAAGCAACAAGTCTGCCAACTGCCGAAGCTGATGGTGGCCTGCGAACGACCTTGGGGCTGTAACTATGGCTGCAAATGTTTTTAAGATTATATAACATTTAGGCTGAAGTGCATTTTCTGTTTTCGGATTTCTTAAACTAAGCATCAAGTTGACACTTTATTTCCCATTGCCATTTCTTTACCCCCAGCTAGTTCCTAAATAAGGAGCAATTGAGAAACGAGAAGGATTTGACAGGTTAATACTGGTCAATGATTGGAGTGATTTGCTGGGTCAGATTGTGATTGTCAGTGACAGATGTGAGATGCTTTATCGAGCCCCTCCTGACTGATGTGTTTTATAAATAATTATTGATTTGTTGCACAATCAATGGCTTGTTTTAAAAAAAATCAAACGCTTTCTTTTAAACCCTATTGATTGCAAAATTCTATGTAGCGCCAGGTTTTCAGAGAAGCTGGAAGGTTACTTCAGTGGAATATATGACACTGTAGTGTTTATTGAACCCATTTAATTGATGTGAATTACAAAATTTGTAAGGATTATGTCGATCCTTTCATCAAATGAGAACTGGAAAGCCTTGATTTAGAAAGATGAATCCTGAAGCCTTTAAAGTGGCTTAAAAATTGTAATCTCCTTTCTCAAACCATACGTTCCATTTAATGGAAAAGGGAGAAACATTTCGCAAAAAACAAAGCAAATAACAAAAACATATTGGCCTAGATTTTGCTGCCAAAGTAATGGCATGTTTAATGGCGCTTGCCGTTATTAATGTGTAGATCATTCAGCAACTTGTGGTGAGGAAGACATACCCAGTGAATTGTGAATCTTCTGTTAACCTCGCAAAAACGGCAGCTCGTCCTCAACCTCCTCATGAATTTCATGATGTTGCTGCATTTGCGCATTAATTGCCAATTAAACTCACCACATAAAGTTATGGCTGCTAATTAATAGTGTAAGTTCCTTTTTAATGAGGAGATTTATGTTCCTGCAATGCGACTCAACCTCTCCGGCCCAGAAAGGGAACAATTGCAGGTAGAGTCTCATTTCTGCAGGTAGTAAATTGTTGTTAGGAATTTTTAATTTAAAATTTTATTTTTCTTAACATTTTCTTGCTTTTCCTTTCTGTCTCTCTTTTAACTCTCTCTTAATCTATATTTCTTTCTCTCTCTTTATTTCTCTTTCTGTACCTGATTTGACTCTAATTCACCCTATTTTCTTCTCCATCCTTTCTCTATTTTTTTCTCAGTTCTTAAGTCTCATTGGTTAAGGAGATAGACTGTTGGTCCCATCGTTCACTAAGGTCCCAGATGTCCTGTAGCCCTTACTGCGCCATTAGCAGCTCGCACTTTCAGCAACTTGCAGGACAAAAAGTATTCGAGCTGAAGGCTAAGCGATCAAATCTAACTAACGGGGAGCAACAAGAGATGCAATGCTCCAGCAAAATCTGGGGGCTTGAAACATCCTAGACTAACGCAGCCAGTTTCGGTGCTGTGAATACTATGTAAGGAGTAGCTGAGCCGCAGCGATCTGTAGCTCTTGTGTTGATTCCCAATTTGTGCCGATATAATTAAGTTAGGGTCAGTTAGGGTCCTACAAATAGCCTCAGCACCCCTGAGATGTGGAGAGGGAAGAAATTAACCGAGCTTCTGTCTCCTGATTACCATCTAGTGGTCTATGTTGGGAAGTGTAGATGGGCAGGTGATGGGTGAGGACAGAGGGGCGGGTGATGGGTGAGGACAGAGGGGCGGGTGATGGGTCAGGACAGAGGGGCGGGTGATGGGTGAGGACAGAGGGGTGGGTGATGGGTGAGGACAAGGGGCGGGTGATGGGTGAGGACAGAGGGGCAGGTGATGGGTGAGGACAGAGGGGCGGGTGATGGGTGAGGACAGATGGGCGGGTGATGGGTGAGGACAAGGGGCGGGTGATGGGTGAGGACAGAGGGGCGGGTGATGGGTGAGGACAGAGAGGTGGATTGTGGGTGGTGAGGACAGAGGGGCGGGTGATGGGTGAGGACAGAGGGGCGGGTGATGGGTGAGGACAGAGTGGCGGGTGATGGGTGAGGACAGAGGGGCAGGTGATGGGTGAGGACAGAGGGGCGGGTGATGGGTGAGGACAGAGGCGCGGGTGATGGGTGAGGACAGAGGGGCGGGTGATGGGTGAGGACAGAGGGGCGGGTGATGGGTGAGGACAGAGGGGCGGGTGATGGGTGAGGACAAAGGGGTGGGTGATGGGTGAGGACAGATGGGCGGGTGATGGGTGAGGACAGAGGGGCGGGTGATGGGTGAGGACAGAGGGGCGGGTGATGGGTGAGGACAGAGGGGCAGGTGATGGGTGAGGACAAAGGGGCGGGTGATGGGTGAGGACAGATGGGCGGGTGACGGGTGAGGACAAAGGGGCGGGTGATGGGTGAGGACAGAGGGGCGGGTGATGGGGGAGGACAGAAAGGTGGATTTTGGGTGAGGACAGCAACACCCCTAGAGTTGCCAACAGTCACTACCTCAAATATCATACGTGAAGAATGGCCAGTTTGAGGTACTGGAGTTGTTGGGCTCGATTTTAATTCCCGAGGTGGGTTGAAGTCAGGTTGCATGGTTGGTGGGTTCGGGAGCCGCTTCCGGCGGAACCAGCTGCTGCTGTCCAATTTTGATTCAATGAGCTTGCTCATCTCATGGAGGCGCGCTGGCCGGTCCAATGAGTGGGATCAGGTCGGCTGGCCGCCTCTGATGACTTCATAGTAGCAGCTGCTTTTAAAGCTGCCATTCAGCCTCAGCCTTTCGCTTGTGGATTCCTGGACTTGATTTATATGTAATGACTTCTTCCAGAGGCAAGGCAGCGCCTCATTTTAATGATGAGTCCCTCCAAGTTCTTGTGGATGCTGTCAGAGGAGGCAGGGGGATTCTCTTCCCTCCTGATGGCCAGAGGAAGCCTCCTCAGCAGACCATGGCAGCCTGGCTGCACATTGCTCAGGAGGTGACATTTATGCACGGCCATGGATCCAGTGGTGAAGAAGATTTAATGATCTTGTGCGAACATCAAAAGTGAGTATCCCATCTCACTTGCCTTCACTCTGCTTCCCTCCTCTTCTCATCACCAGCACTCTGCATTGTAAGCCTCCTCCTTCCCATCCCACCTTAATCTTACTTCCCTTGCACCCATTCCTATCCAGCTCTGCCTCCGTACTGAATCACTTCAGCATCCTGCCTATGCACCCCTTAGACTCGCTCTCACTGTCATGCAGTGACAACGACTAACAACGCACAGGGAGCTAGCTTCCTCTTGGCACCTTACCCATCTTCGTCTCCCTCAAAGTTTCTATAGTAGGGATTATTCCCACTCACTCCATCACTATGGCTGAAACACTTGTGTCCCTCCTTGCAAGAAAAGATAGCCCACAATAAGAGGGAGAGAGCACTGACTGGAGGAGGAACAGCTTCCCTTGCAACATTGACCAGTGCTGAGGAGGCTGCAAACGAGATTGTTGGAGGTGGCGAGGACCTGGAAGTGGGCGATGGAGAGACGGGCACACCAGAGGAAGCTGGTGACATAATAGAGATTCATCCCTCTCAGAAAGCAATGGCATATGATATTCATAGAGAATCGCATTGTATCATCTGCACAAAAGGATGTGTCTGCTACATCAATATCAGGTGTCTAAATCATGTCTTTACTCTCCCACAGGCCATCGCACGCCCCCTCCCCACGATCCAGGAAAAAGACCCGGACAACTCCTCAGATCAACCTGACGCCTCTGAGGGAGCAGCGTCACCAGGATTCAGCACACACAGCACCAGCGCAGTAATGCATATCTCGGTGGGGTCATCACGAATTGGAGTAGTGTGGTCTATCACAGCACACAAGTGAGCATCAGCACTATTCTGTGATAGTGGATTGGCGGTTAGGATCGGATCAGCCATGATCTTATTGAATGGCGGAGCAGGCTCGAGGGGCCGATTGGCCTACTCCTGCTCCTATTTCTTATGTTCTTATGTTCTTATGTAGCAGATGGTGAAGACAGCGACAGCAGTGGAGAGTCCTCGGCAGAGGTCGCGGGACTCTCCTAGCTCTGCTGAACTGCATGCAGACGCTGTGCCTCTGGGGCAATCCAGAAAAAGAGCGGTTTGTGAAATACAGGAACAAGTGCAGGTGTCTCTGGAAGGGTTTGCCTCCAGCATTAGTGCGAGTGTGGAGAGAATGGAGGAGTCCATCTCTAACATCAGCACTGCTGTGGTGGAGGCAATGGTGCATGAATGCACCACCATGGATAGGATGGCAACCACCATAGAAAGGCTGACTACCTCAGTGGAAAGGATGGCTATGGCCATGGAATAAATAAGTTGCCAGAGTCAGGAAAAATGGTGACTGTTCAGAATAGAATGACATCTCTGGAGGAGCGATGGGCAGCTATTGAGCAGAGAGACCAGAGCTTCATGGATGTCCTTTTGAGGAGGACTGCCAGTGCAGATACAGGTCCTCATGGTCCCCCTGAAGTGCAACAAGGTGCTCTCCAGTCACTTGCCAGCAATGAGCTGACCCATGAGAGGGACGTTTTTGGCAGGACAGAAGGAAGTGTGGGCTCCTCTCAAAGCGCTCACACGACCATGCCACTGCGGAGCCCTCGGTCAGAGACCCACTTTGCAGAGACAACTGAGATGGCTGTTTCAGCCCCTGCACAGCCACAGGAAGAGCAGACTGTTGAAGAGTCCTCCCAGGCTCCCAAACCCAGAGTCTTCTGTGTAGGCGCAGCATCCTAGTCAGCAAGGTGCCTCTACATCTGCTGAAGCCACAGGGGATGCACCACATAGAAGCATGCATAAGAGAAAGATTAAGCACCTATAGTCACAAGGGGAGTCATTTGGGTGAATTTTTATTTTTTTCTGACTCTTGCTGGTTTATTATCCTTTTGTCGTGTGTAAAAGATAAATTATGTCAAATAGTTGATTGTGTGGCCTATGTGTTATGGAAAATGACAAAAGCACATTGAGGGCTCAGGGCGACTTGCTTTTGTAAAGCTGATGGTGACAGTGATAGGAAATAACAGGGTATAGCAGAGATGAAGTATGATGTTAGACAAGTGTCGCCTGCAATTACAGAGCCATATGGTAGCCACCTATGGTTGAAGAGTAAGCTTATGCTAATGTGGCATGGCAGTGTGCATACCCTGGTTGACGGGCAGCAGTGAACTGGAGGGATGCTGCATTGGTCACAACAGGGCCTGCAAGGCGCCCCTCATCCTCCTCCTACTCCTCTTCCCAGGAAGATCTGCGCTGAACCACGCGGCTGCTACTGCTCCGATTATGAGGACCAGGATGAGAGGGCATAAATATTTCCCATCCCCTTGCTATAGATTCCATTTGAGGCAACAACCTTACAAGCGCACAGTCGAAGTGGCCTGAAATTATTCCTTACATGTCACACTGCAGATGGGTGTCAGCTTGAACAGTCAGAAGGTCAGTAGATGTGCAAAATCTTATCCCATACCTACAACAGCGAAGTTATTGCATTTGAATGTCAGCCATGTTTCAGGGCAGCTTTTAAAGCGCTCCACCAATGCATACAAATCATGTCCTCCAGCAACTCCTCTCCTTGAACCTGGCCTGTTTCTGACAAGTCGGGAAACAGGAGCCAGAAGCACGAAAATGGGAAACCACAATGAAAATAGGATTAGCAACGCATTAACAGACTGTTGACTGCCTTAACTACCACAGGTTTCAGTCAGGTCAGTTTGGAAGCGGCTAAACAGACACTCACAAAAATCGGGTGGGGGCGGGATGGGTGTCTGAAGCCATTTTTTCCCCAAATTTTGCAACAGACCCACCTTCAAACCTGCCTCCTCAGGGCTATTAAAATCGAGACCAATGAGTTTACTATAGATGGAGTGGGGGGGGAAATTTGCCAAAAATGAGGTGCAATGGCCCAGTTAATATCCTGCAGTTTTTTTTTTGCATCAGCTTGACTCAGTTTTTAATGCAAATAGCACAATATAACTAAGGAGCGAGGTTGCTGAATTTGCTGATGTATCCCATTATGGCAGGCAGTGTGATACTGCCTCGTGGATGCGGTGGCTTCACACAGTCTGCAATATAATGGCTGCTAATGTGAACGAGCTTTGAAATCTCTGTGGCATCGGCAAATTACCAGCTTACAGCCAGTTCTTTGTGCACATTGAAAAATTGAACAGGATGACAGTAAGCAGTGTGCATGCACAGAAGTCTGCTTGCATAGACACAAAACAATGCGGAGATGCCAGTATAACTACCAGCCTAACATTGCCCTAAGCAGCTGTGCATTTAAGAATTATACTGGGGCAAAAAGGGTAAATTATGAGGACAGATTATACAGGCTATTCCTTGAGAATAGAAGATTGAGGGGTGATATAATTGAGGGGTTTAAGATGATTAAAAAGGTTGATAGGGTAAATAGAGAGAAACTATTTCTTCTGGTGCGGGGAGATCAGAACAAGGGGGCATAACCTTAAAATTACAGCCAGGTCATTTGGGGGTGATGTCAGGAAGCACTTCTTCACACAAAAGGTAGTGGAAATCTGGAACTCTCTCCCCCAAAAAGCTATTGAGACTGGGGGCTCAGTTGAAAAGTTCAAAACTAAGATCAATGGATTTTTGTTTAGGTAAGGGTATTAAGGGTTACGGAACCAAGACACAGGTCAGCCATGATCTAATTGAATGGCAGAGCAGGCTGGAGGGGCCAAATGGCCTACTCCTGGTCCTCTGATGCTTTGTAAAATGGTGTCCGCAGTATCAAAGCACTGTTACTGTCTCACTTTTGGAGGTTTTGCCAGTTCTGAGGGCGGTTTGCTCTGAAGACCCTGCACCACCAGAGCAAGTTTTAGTGTTGCAACATGTGCTGCATCTGAGGCAGTGACTAGTGGGGTACTGCAGGGATCGGTCCTTGGACCCCAGCTATTCACAATATATATTAATGATCTAGGCGAGGGAACTAGATGTAATATCTCCAAGTTTGCGGATGACACAAAGCTGGGTGGGCATGTGTGCTGTGAGGAGGGTGCCGAGAAACTCCAGGATGATTTGGACAGGTTGGGTGATTGGGCAGAAGCATGGCAGATGCAATGTAACGTGGATAAATGCGAGGTGATCCACTTTGGTGTCAAAAACAGGAAGGCAGATTATTATCTTAATGGCAATAGATTGGGAGAAGGGGAAGTGCAACGAGACCTGGGTGTCCTTGTGCACCAGTCACTGAAGGTAAGCATGCAGGTGCAGCAGGCGGTGAAGAAGGCAAATGGTATGTTGGCCTTCGTAGCGAGAGGGTTCGAGTACAGGAACAAGGATGTCTTGCTGCAGTTGTACAGGGCCTTGGTGAGACCACATCTTGAGTATTGTGTGCAGTTTTGGTCGCCTCATCTGAGGATGTTCTTGCCATGGAGGGAGTTCAGCGAAGATTCACCAGGCTGATACCTGGGATGGCAGGAATGACGTATGAGGAGAGATTGGGTTGATTGGGCTTATACTCGCTGGAGTTTAGAAGAATGAGTGGGGATCTCATTGAAACTTATAAAATTCTGACAGGACTGGACAGACTAGATGCAGGAAGGATGTTCCCGACGTTCGGGGAGTCCAGAACCAGGGGTCACAGTCTAAGGATAAGTGGTAAGCCATTTAGGACAGAGATGAGGAGGAATTTCTTCACCCAGAGAGTGGTGAACCTGTGGAATTCCCTACCACAGAAGACAGTAGAGGCCAATTCATTAAATATATTCAAAAAGGAGTTGGATATATTTCTTAAGGCTAAAGGGATCAACGGATATGGGGAGAAAGCAGGGACAGGGTACTGAATTTGGATGATCAGCCGTGATCTCATTGAATGGCGGAGCAGGCTCGAGGGCCGAATGGCCTACTCCTGCTCCTATCTTCTATGATTCTTCTATGATTCTATGAGGCGCTCAGAGGTCCTGGAATATCATCTTCAGATTGAAATTTTGACTTCCGATTAAAGGTAATGCCAAAGTAAAATGGGCTCGGCGACCAGCTTGTGAGTTGAGAGCATCAGCCCATTACCGACGGTAGCATTTTGCAACCCCTAGTGAATAAAGATGGCAAAACATCTGTCAAGATGACTGTGATGACACCACACATCGTTATGGGTGTCTACGCAGAAGGCTGTGTAGACTTCAGTTAGAAGACTGGAAAGCTTTTTATTTAGCGCATCAGTTACCTAATAAATTCTAATTTATGTGCGCAGGTGAGCCGCGAGCATTGAACAGCGGCAGCGTAGCACCAGGCAATCATTTACTAGCTGTAAGTAGCTGGTTTGTGATTACTGAGATCTTATTTATAAAGCTAGAGAGCAGTTGCGATCACCATTGTACTTGGTGCTGCATTTAACGTTTCTTGTCACTGTAAACCATTCTGAATTATAAGCAGCACGTAAATCAAGCTGCACCTCCAACAGGGCATGTTGGCTTCATTAATCAGTTCATCCCATAAAGGTGGGTTTCACAGAAGTGGATTTATGCTCAGCATTTGCGTGTCACTACAAGAGCTAGTTTTAAACCCTGCTGCCGATCACCAAATGTTTTCTACTCAGCCTGCCAGATGGCAAGCTTCCTGGCTTGCTCCTTGACCAGTTCCCAGCTCTTTTTCCACTCCACCTAGCATAGGAATATAGGAAGATAGGAACAGGAAGAGGCCAATCAGCTGCTCCAGCCTATTCCGTCATTCAACTGGATCATGGCGGATCTGTATCTTAACTCCATCTACCCGCCTTGCTTCTGTAGCCCTTAATACTCTTACCAAACAAAAATCAATCAATCTCAGTTTTGAAATTTTCAATTGACCCCCCAGCCTCAACAGCTTTTTAGAGAGAGTTCCAGATTTTGACTACCCTTTCTGTGCAGAAGCGCTTCTGACATCACCCCTAAGCGGCCTGGCTCTGATTTCAAGATTATAGCCCCTTGTTCTGGACTCCCCCCACCAGAGGAAATAGTTTCAGGATAAGGGGTAGGCCATTTAGGACAGAAATGAGGAGGAATTTCTTCACCCAGAGAGTGGTGAACCTGTGGAATTCTCTACCACAGAAGGCAGTAGAGGCCAATTCATTAAATATATTCAAGAAGGAGTTGTATATATTTCTTAAGGCTAAAGGGATCAAGGGATATGGGGAGAAAGCAGGGACAGGGTACTGAATTTGGATGATCAGCCACGATCTCATTGAATGGCGGAGCAGGCTCGAGGGGCCGAATGGCCTACTCCTGCTCCTATCTTCTATATTTCGATGTTTCTATGTTTCTCTCCATCTACCCTATCAAATCCTTTAATTGTCTTAATCACCTCAATTAGATCACCCATTAATCTTCTGACATGTTATAGCTTCAACTTTTTGTTTACATTTTCCTGGCTTATCTTCCATCCAATTCCACTTTCAAGCTCTGAGATTTTGTTTTACGAAGTTCAGCGAAGGGCAAAGGCCCAGATTACTGGACACCCCCAAAGGTTGGAAAGAGTCGATGAAAGGCTAAGGTTAATGTCAGCTTGGCTCAGTAGCAGCACTCTGGCCTCTGAGTTAGAACATCAGAGATTCAAGTTCCACTCAAAGGGGGAAAAATTCACTTGTTTGCGCCTCCCGTTAGCGCCTTAAGAGGGCGCTAATGGGGCGCAAAGCAACTAGCGCCCGGGCGCGGCGATGTTTGCGCCGCTCGCGAAATTAACTAGGCATTTTGCGGCGGCGCTAAACACTACCGCCACGATCTCCTGCGCCGGCAGATCGTGACATCAGTCGAGTGCGCAACGCCCCGGTAGAGCCCCGGACCGGATATTGAGTGGCGCCCCCTGCCTTACCGCCTGCCGCTAGCAACGACATGTTGAGGGGCACGTTTTGCAGTCAGAAAGGGAGTGGGGGAGCGTTATTTAAAAGCGACCGCTTCCTACATTTTTTTGTTGGTGACATTTGTGCACCACGCATTCTGAGAGAGAGAGAGAGAGAGACTTGTGGAGAGATTCAATGCTGTGTGAAGGAGTTTTGGGTACTGAGCAGCACTTTGCAGGTTCATTTTGATTTGCACTTCCTTGCTTCGCCAGCGCTCTGAGGTAGCGCCTCGCCCCTCGGCCTTTGCGCCTTAAGACAGGTGTGAAGCGCCTGATTTAGCGCTCCAATCACCTCCAGGAGCGATAAAAGCCAGGTTTGCCATTGGAGGCGATAATTAGCGCCAGGCACTAAACTTTGCGCACGGCCGATAATGGCGCCCCAAACGGGACGATACTGAATTTTTCCCCCAAAGACTTGAACACATAAGCTAGACCAACACCTCAGTGCAGTATTGAGGGGATGTTGTATGGCTGGAACTGTCAGCTTTCAGGTGAGATGTTGAGTCTCTCCTGCCTTCCATCCTATCACAGACCTTCTCTTTGTTCTTTCCTCCCCTCCCCCCTTTCCCTGCCCCTACACTTGCTTAAATATCTGTTACTTCTGCAACTTTTTCCAGTTCTGACGAAGGGCCTTCGACCTGAAACATTAAATCTGTTTCTCTCTCCACGATGCTGCCTGACCTGCTGAGGGTTCCCAGCATTTCCCGTTGTTGTTTAATTGATGCCCTGTTTGTCAGTTCAAATAGATGCAAAAGGTCCCAGGCAAGACTTGAAGAAAAGCAGTGGAGTTGTCCTTGACAACATTTATCCTTCAATCAACATCAACAAAAACACATCAATTGATCATTCAGCACAATGTTCTTTGGGAGACCTTGCTGTGTGCAGTTTGGTTGCTGCATAGTGACTACACTTCAAAAGTAATTCATTAGCTCTAAAGAACTGTGTGATGTCCTGAGGGCATGAAAGGTACTGTATTAAAGCAATGTCTTGCCTTATACCTTGAAATATCGGCCAGGTGGTGCCCAGTTTGGGTTTTAAAGGCTTGTAGATTGTTTGAGAAAAAGAAGATTGAGGGAGATAAAGAATTCCATAGTTTTTTTAATAGTTTCACACAGGAAGAGAACAGTGAGATATAGGGGAGCCTTGACTTTGCGCGATAGTTTAAAACGGGTGTGGAGATGCCGGAGTTGGACTGGGGTGGACAAATGTAAGAAATCACACAACACCAGGTTATAGTCCAACAGCTTTATTTGAAGTCACAAGCTTTCGGAGCGCTGCTCCTTCGTCAGGTATCTCTGACTATATAAGCTGTGTCTTTATGCATCTCTCCACTTCACCTGACGAATAAGCTTGTGACTTCAAATAAAGCTGTTGGACTATAACCTGGTGTTGTGTGACTTCTTACATTTAAAACGGGTGACAGCGACTCGACAGCCCGTTTCACATCTTTCCCCATTTTTATTACCAATGACTTCAGTGGAAATAAAAATCGTAAGAGAGATGTAAAACCAGAGAGGGCTGGTGACTCGCTATCACCCATTTTACACAATCCCACAAGATCTACCCCATAGAATCACGGAGTCAGTGCCTTGTGACACTAACCACGATAGACCATCTGTCAACTTGTCAATCATTTTTGCCAACATTAATGAAAGAGACCGCAAAAATCTTTGTCAACAACAAAATGGTATTTTTTTTTCATTTTCAACAGACAGTAATATGTTTGGCAAAGACAAAAGGAAAATTAGTTGGCAGTGATTTACAGAAAATATAATGGACACTTGCAGTAAATTCATTTGGTTTACAGATTGGAATACTTTATTATACACTGACAGCACTTCCACTCAATACGCCATAAAACCGCTCAGATGTCAGCAATAATTGGCACTAAATTGTCTGTATCACTCACATAAGCCATAAGGATAGCTGGCGTGGGAATTGGGAAGTGTCACACTGATGCAATAGTGAATGCTCTTTCAGAACTAGGCTTATGGAGCTCTGTTACGACCAAGTGCAGAGCTTTGACGTGCATCAAACTGCACCTTGAGAGACTGCTTGACTTTGCTGATGTCCGTTATGCACAACGGAAACAAATGCTACATTCCCCCAATACTGGAATCTCTTCACCCCGATGATCACAGAATTCTCCAAATATATTTTTTAAGAAATCCAAAAGTGCTCGGTACTAAAACTATTACTGGATATTACATTTAGTACCAATGGATGAGGATGCTGTCAATTCAATGTTCCTTTCTTGCCAATATATTTAAATCAATGCATTTAAAAAAAAAAGGGAATTTCTGATAAAAGGGATAATTTCATTACAGTGCGTCTCAGCTAACAGAACTACTGTCAATGGTCAATGGTTAGGCACGAGGCGGTGGAATTCACTTCCAGGGTTAGGAGTTGAGACGAAAACTGCAAGGGTAAATTTTACCCCTCCATCTTAATTTCATTGGAAGAGCCACTAGTGTAAAAAAAGGTTATATTTCGGGAGTTTCTGCAGCTTTTCCATTGAAGTCATGGTGGAAGAGTGGGAGAATCGCCGCCAGATTCACCCCCTACTTCAACGATCAGAATTATATATATTTTTTATTTGTTTATGGGATGTGGGCGTCGCTGGCAAGGCCTTTATTGCCCATCCCTAATTGCCCTTGAACCGCTGCAGTCCATGTGGTGAAGGCACTCCCACAGTGCTATTAGGGGGGGGAGTTCCAGGTTTTTGACCCAGCTACAATGAAGGATCTGCGATATACTCTCAGTCAGGTGGTGGTGTTCCCATGAGCCTGCTGCCTTTGTCCTTCTAGGTGGAAGAGGTCGCAGGTTTGGGAGGTGCTGCTGAAGAAGCCTTGGCGAGTTGCTGCAGTGCATCTTGTAGATGGTATGCACTGCAGTCACGGTACGCCGGTGGTGGAGTAAATGTTTAAGGTGGTGGATGGGGTGCCAAACAAGCGGGCTGCTTTGGCCTGGATGGTGTCGAGCTTCTTGTGTGTTCGAGCTAATTTACAGAACAAATGGGAAACTGTTCAACCTCCATCACCTCCAGCCCAGATCCAAGGTCGTCCCATCCTCTGTTGCCGAATTACAGTATGCAGACGATGCTTGCGTCTGCGCTCACTCGGAGGTCAAACTCCAAACCATTGTCAACACCTTCACTGAAGCATACGAGAGCCTGGGCCTTACACTAAACATCCGTAAGACAAAGGTCCTCTACCAACCTGCCCCCGCCACACAGTGCTGCCCCCCGATTATCAAAATCCACAACAAGGCCTTGGACAATGTGGACCACTTTCCATACCTCGGGAGCCTACTGTCAACAAGGGCAGACGTCGATGACGAAGTCCAACACCGCCTTCAATGTGCCAGTGCAGCCTTCAGTCGCCTGAATAAGAGAGTGTTTAAGACCAGGACCTCAAACCCGGCACTAAGCTCATGGTCTACAGGGCAGCAGTGATACCCACCCTGCTGTATGCCTCAGAGACATGTACCATGTACAGCAGGCATCTCAAAGCACTGGAGAGGTACCATCAATGCTGCCTCCACAAGATACTGCAAATCCATTGACAGGATAGGCGCACTAACATCAGTGTTCTTGATCAGGCCAACGTCCCCAGCATCGAAACTTTGACCATGCTCAATCAGCTCCGATGGACGGGTCACATTGTTCGCATGCCCGATACGAGACTCCCAAAACAAGCGCTCTACTTGGAGCTCCAGCACAGCAAGAGAGCCCCAGGTGGGCAGAGGAAATGCTTCAAGGACACCCTCAAAGCCTCTTTGAAAAAGTGTAACATCCCCACTGACACCTGGGAATCCCTGGCCCAAGACTGCACAAAGTGGAGGAGAAGCATCTGGGAAGGCACCGAACACCTCGAGTCTCTTCGCCGGGAGCAAGCGGAAGCCAAGCGCAGGCAGCGCAAGGAGCGCACGTCAACCCAAGCAACCCACCCACCCGCCCCTTCAACCACCGTCTGCCCCACCTGTGACAGAGACTGTAGGTCCCGCATTGGACTAATCAATCACCTGAGAACTCATTTTTAATGTGGAAGCAAGTCATCCTCGGTTCCGAGGGGCTGCCTAAGAAGAAGAAGAAGAAGTGTTGTTGGAGCTGCACTCGTCCAGATAATTGAAGAGTATTCCATCACACTCCTTACTTTTGCCTTGTGGAAAGGCTTTGGGGAGTCTGGAGGTGAGACACTTGCTGCAGAATACCCAACCTCTGACCTGCACTTGTTGCCACAATATTTATGTGGCTGGTCCAGTTAAGTTTCTGGTCAATTGGATCTGTGGATAAGGGAAAAGTAGGAAACATGCTCCTTTAGGCCATCTAGTCTACCTGGTGGGTAGGACATCTAGTGGGCTGGATGGTTTTGAAAGGCTTGCAGCAGTACTTTAAAGGGAAGGGCCGAAAGCACGGGAGTGAAAGAAAGCACCATTTTCGAGCAGTAGGCAACATTTTTGCAGCACCTACAGCAGCAAAGATTAAATTTGGAAGCCTTTAAACCTTAAAACCCACAAGCCACTGGTGTAAAAAATTAACGTCAAACCCACGTCCAGTTTTCCATGACCACAGCTGAGGATCCTTTTAATGGATGGTTAAAAAGGCTACCTTCTACACCAATGCAGACTGACACAAAAATGGCATCGGGAGTCAAAACTACATAATCTGACCCCGATTAACGTATATTTATGAGGCTTCCACCTATTTCTGGCAAGAGCTCCGGCCACCGAGATCGAGGTTTTCCCAAAAATCAGAACGGACGGGAACCAGCCTTAAGTGGATGCTCCAACCAGTCGCGCCATTTTGTTTTCCACTACCAACCCGCAGGGCACAAACAGGGCACATGGGGAGATGAAAATAACCTGCCAGGAGAGGAGAGAAGAGACAAAAGAAACTATGGACTAAAGTGGGCTTCACTGTAGTTGTGAACTAGAGCAAAACTCAACTATGGCTCTCATTAGTACACCCAAAAGGATCGCTGTTGGCTTAGCAAGGAGTGACATTAGCGTTGGCATTGAGACATCTGGCTCACAAACCTGTCTTCAAAGTTGAAAGCTGCTTGGAGCTGAAGCAGGAAAGTGAGAGGACGAGAAATATAAATTGAGTGATGGCAAGGGTTTTCATACAAAACAAATAAGGTGATCGTTAAAGATTTGTATATGGACATTGCAGCACCCATCTAAGAAGGTGTAGGGTATTTAATAGTGATTCATTTTTAATTTATGCAGGCTTTAGAAAATGCTGATTATCATTTCCAATGTGGCTAATTAGTGGAAGCATTATCTTTCAAAACAAGCCTGCATTACAATTTCCATTCCAATCTGTTTGACTGCTGTGTTACATTAATGACCCTAACAAATGGTTTACATCTCACTGGGGCTAATTTTGAATGCCCTTGCCTGGTGTAAATGGGGCAGTGGTAGCTTGAAAATGGCGAAGGCTCACTTACTGCCTCGTTGATGATGGCACCGTAGCTACCGCCATCTTGAGGATGGTCCAGAGATGGGCGGCCAGAGGGCCAGCCTTTTTCAGGCGGGAGGCCACTTGTAATAAGCAAATTTGGGTTCTATGACATAGAAACAAAGAAAGACTTGCATTTAGATCATGCCTTTCACGACCAAAAGACGTCCCAAAGTGTTTTACAGCCAATTAAGTACTTTTTATTGTAGTATAGGAAACGCGGCAGCCAAATTGCGCACAGCAAACTCCCACAAACAGCAATGTGATAATGACCAGGTAATCTGTTTTTTAGTGAGTTGGTTGAGGGATGAGTATTGGCCAGGACACTGGGGATAAGTTCCCTGCTCTTCTTCGAAATAGTGCCATGGGATTTTTTACGTCCACCTGAGAGAGAAGACGGGGCTTCGGTTTAACGTCTTATCCGAACAACAGCACTTCTGACAGTGAAGCACTCCCTCAGTACTGCACTGGGAGTGTTAGCCTCGATTTTTATGCTCAAGTCTCTGGAATGGGACTTGGACCCACAACCTTCTGACTCAGAGGCAAGGGTGCTACCAACTGAGCCACAACTGACATACATAGAAAACAATGTTGAAGTACAAATGGGTGGAATGTTCTCCTGTAGCCTCTGCCCATTTGAACCAGTGTCCATTCCTTTCAAGGAGCCACTCACCTTCTGCAGTGTGCTCTCCCACAGATGAGTGGAAAGACTGAGACCCAAACCCACGGGAATGATGGTGACTTGATGGGAGTGTCACACGTTGACCTCTCTCAGGACGTCAGATCAGCTGCTTCCTTGCCACACCATCAACCAATACTCACCAAGGTGCCAGCCAGTCAGCTGGTCCAGACTGTCCTGGGAGTAGCCGAGGTGCAGCAGGCTCAGTCACCCAGAAGTCACTGGCATCACCAGCATTTCAGAAACCCAACATGAGGAAGAGCGGCCTTCCATCAGCTTTGCTGAGTCCACGAGGCGAGCACTTCGTAGGAGTCGTATCATAGAATCATAGAATTGTACAGCACAGGAGGAGACCATTCTGCCCATCATGCCTGCACTGGCTCTTTGGAAGAGCTATTCAATTAGTCCCACTCTCCTGCTCTCTCCTCATAGCCCTGCAAATTTTACCCCTTCAAGTATTTATTCAATTCCCTTTTGAAAGTTAATATTATGGCCCAGAAATTTGGGTCGGAGGCTTCCCGCGGGTGCAAGCCCCCGACCCGCACTCACCTACCGCGCCAGCTGTTGAGCTGTGGGCCCCCGTTGGATTCCGATCCTGGGCCTCTGCCAACTGCCGGCGCGCAGTGCTTGCGTATCCCAGGGGTGCAGTTAGTTCGATGCGTCCCCTGGGATCACGTGGGCCATGGAGAGCCAATGGTAGCAGGGAATGCTTCATTCATAAGTTTGACAGGAAGAGCTGTCAAACCTATAAATACTATAAGCCCCAAAACATCACTAAATCTTCAAATAAATTTTAAAAAAACATCACATTTTTAAATAAACTATAAATTACATGAAATAACTATTTTAAACAATAATTTAAATTTTTGAAAAAAATAATTTTATTTTCTAACGGGGCTAAAAATAAGCTTACCTTTCTTTAAAGTATTTAAAAATAATAAACTTGTGGAAAAAATATTTTAATTTTAATTAATTCACCACTTACCTTGTTAAAAGCAGGCCTTGCGATTGCTTTTTACATGTCTAACTTCTGGAGACTTACCCTACCGGGAAAATCGGCAAAAAAAACGTAAGTTCGATGCGCACGCACTGCCTCTCCTGTGCACGCGTTCCACCTCTGAACCCCTTCTTTCAGGGGAATGGAAGTGCCGGTTTCCCGCGCATGTGCAGTGCATGCACGAAACCGGCACTTCCATTGGGCCTACGGGTGACTACCCCGTGCGTACTCACCCGTGGAGACCCGAATTTCTGGGCCATTAAATCTGCTTCCACTAACCTTTCAGGTAGTGCATTGCAGTTTGTAACAACTCGCTGAGTAAAAGAAATTCTTTCATCTCCCCTCTGGCTCTTTTGCCAGTTACCTTAAATCTGTGCCCTCTGGTTACCAACCCTCCTGCTGTGGAAACAGTTTCTCCCTATGTACTCTATCAAAACCCCTCATAATTTTGAACACCTCTATTAAATCTTCCCTTAAAATCTCTGTTCTAAGGAGAACAACCCCAGTTTCTCCAGCCTCTCCACATAACTGATGTCCCTCATCCCTGGGACCACTCTAGTAAATCTCCTCCGCACCCTCTCCAAGGCCTTGAGTGTGGTGCCCAGAATTGGACACAACATTCTAGCTGAGGCTTAACCAGTGACTTATGAATGTTTAGCATAACTTCCTTGCTAAACCAGGGTTAGGAACACTTCTATTAAGAGAAGCACCATGGGTTAATCACTTGGGTGTGAAATGAATGGAAGGCAATTAGATTTGTACACCATTAAATTAATCACCTTTATCACGCTTGGTACTTTGGTCTACAGTGCTGCTTAATGGTAGCTTCTGAGTCTGTGTTGTCAGAACGCCACTGATAGAGAAGCGATCGGAGTGGTTTGAATTGTCTTTAATGCAGGATAAAGGAAGTGGTGAAGGATATAAGAAGGACTGCTAATGCAGAGGGACTCGGTGTAATGTTTGAGGACAGGGGATTGAGCAGCCCACCGGAACCGCTGAGCAATTGGCTCATCATTGATTGCTGCAAGGCGCTGAGGTGGACCTCCTTCTTCTGTTGCTTTTTCACCTTCCCCCGGTCTTCCTCATCCGATGAGGAATGCCCGCTGTTGCTTTGCCTCCCCCAACTGTAAGCCTCGCCATAATACGAGGTTGTGCATTATGCAGCAAGGTGGGACCTTGTGGCAGACTCTTTGTGGAGCCCCTGGACCTGTGCAGACACCCGAACCTCTGCTTCAGCATCCCTTTGGTGCGCTCAGCAATGAGCCTGGTGATTCCCTGGCCTTGAGTACAGCTGTGTTGCACAAGTGTGGTGGGGTTGCGGAAGAATGTGATGGACCACTTCTGTGGGGCTTATCCCGTGTCCCCCAATAGCCATCTTGCCAGAATCCTGGGATGGCCGAATATCGGGGGCGGCGGGAGGTTGGGAGAGTCTCACAGGATAAATGCCCTCTAGAAACCTGAATGTAATGTGTAGCACGTTAAAGAATCTAATAAGTAGCCGAACTGATGTCCTACGCTAACCGACATTAAAAGGTTTTATGATAGAGAGGATTCCTCCCTCCCTATGAAAGGCTAATATATGCCTAAGACAACAACAGACATTCTCACCATAAATATCACTGTTAAACTGTCAAGACAAACCTTATTTCCGTTTAAACCAACATGACAGTTAACAATGTTAATTAAAATGTATTTCATTTTCCTCATGCGGTGTTTCTTATATCTGATCCAAACCCATTATTTGGGACATTTAATTCCATTACATCCGGCAACATTGTATTAAGTGTGTCCTAAAACTTGCAGCTACAGTGAAATAAAACCTTTTTCTAATGGACTACACTTGTGCAGACACTAAAGTCCCCATTTGTTATATAGTCGTAATGCTGCTGTGCAGAGGTTTAGGTGCTTACAGGAACAGCCTGCGGTGCAGGAACAGAAAATGACACAGTCAAGTAATTTCGTAGAGATCATTTTATTTGAATCAAACGCAATGGCGTCGCTCCTGTGAGCTGCCGTCTCTGGCACTCAACGCCAATCGGGCAATCCCCGAGTTAAAACTTCACGCTCTCCGGACTGCGTTGTAGCACCCCGACTTTTGAATATTTAGCAGGTCTTCGCCTGCCCGAAGTGTAGCCCACTGCTGTAATGTAGGAGACGCAGCAGCCAGTTTGCACAGAGCGAGCTCCCACAAACAGCAATTAAATAAATGACCAGATCATCTGTTTCAGGTGATGGTTGAGGGATAAATATTGGCTAGAACACCGGGAAAACTCCACACAGCTCTTCTTCCAATATTGCTTCGGGACCTTTTACGTCCACCTCAGAGGCCAGAAGGGGACTTGGATTAACATCTCATCCGAAAGACAGCACCTCCGACAGCGCAACACTCCCTCAGGCACTGACATGTCAGCCTAGATTATATACTCAAGTATATAATCTGTACTTGATTATATAACACAATCTTCTGACTCTGAGGTGAGAGTGCTACCCACTGAGACACAGCTGACTGGCAATTGAGCATAACCTCTTCAGAGTTGCACTTTCATGTTTTGGATACCTCGCTCGATATTCTATTTGGTCTGTTGATTGCTGGCTGTGCTGTGGTTGGTACATAAGCAAAATACTGCGGATGCTAAAATCTGAAATTAAAACAGAAAGTGCTGGAAATACTCAGCAGGTCAGGCAGCATCTGTGGAGAGAGAAACAGAGTTAACGGCCACGATTTTGTTGACCGTGGCGGGTGCGTGCTCCATCCCGCAGTCTGAAATAACTTTATGATGGGGTTAAGCCCCACCCGGCGCGTTTCCTGGCCAATTAGAGGAAGCGTTTCTGGTGACGTCAGTTGAAGACGTGACATCAGCTGGTTTCCTTAAAGGCACCATGTCCAAATTTAGTTTGACATTTGTGCTGTCAGTGTTCTGCAACATTGAGGTGCTGCAAACACTGACAAGCACTGCACAGAGGTGCAGGGATGCACCAAGGCAGTCAGAGCGTGCAGGGAGGTCCACTTCCCTTCTCATGGGTGGAAGAGACCGTCCCAGAAGATCAACACAGCCTGGTTGCATATTGCAGAGGAGGGCACAAGCAGGGATGTAGTCAGGACCTGGGTGCAGTGCCGCAAAAGTTTCAATGATCTCAGTAGCTCACGAAACTTTAATACAAAGCCACACTCAACCTCATCCTGCTGTGCCACTCATCACATCCCCATCACTCTGCCTTCCCTACCCTACTCCTGCACATCCTTACTCACACCAACTTACCTTGCACCTTCACCCATCCCTCTCTATCTACATTATCACATCCCCACCTCACGAGCCACCCCTCACACTCACCCACATCCTAATGCAATCATACCAACTAACAACACACAAGGGGAGGCACTTGCGTGTTTTAGCCAAAGTTCATGTGAAGTTTCTGTTAATGTGCTGTCAAATAATGAAATTTTTATTTTCAACACTTTGCGTTCTTCGACAAATTTGTGTGCACCTTTGGAAGTGGCTTAGTGAGTTGCAGTGAATGGTGAGACATAACGGTACCCCCTGCAATGGTGATGAGTGTGAAAGGAATGGCTTGGTCATTGTAGGGATGCTTTATGTTGTTGGTGTGGGGTGGTGCCAACCTGGTGCATCATGTGGCAGCCAGGGTGTACAGCATCAAGTGAAGTAAATCTGACCATGGTGAGGCCATCCCTGGCATCCCGGGCAGCAGTGTGGTCGGGTGCTGATGCCCTGTGTCCTGTGCAGCTTCAGTTGATTGTGGAGTAGGTTGGTGTTGATGTTGGTGCTGCTGGTGTGCCCGGTGCTGCTGGTTTTGGGGCTCATCGTGGTGGGATTCTGAGGACCAAGGTGAGATAGTTTCAAGGGCACCGATGCTGATGGAATAGTTAGAGGTTGAGATGACAGAAGTGATCTGTCAATGGTGAGAGTGGTTGTTCCAAGGAGGTGACAGTTTGCTCCAAACACTTGCAACCTGCATAAAGCTCAATTTGTCTTCCAAATGCCGTGAGCAACAGCTTCTAACCTTGGAAAGTGAACACCTATGAAATGGGAGCTTTTATACACCATTTGCAGCTGTCAAGTTAAGGAATCATCCCATGCTGACACAACACCCGACCTCCTTACCTGACGTGATCCCCGAGCAGCGGGGAAGCCATTGGCAAACTCTAAAAATCTGAAGGTGAGCTTAAAACGCTAGTTAATTGCATCTTAACAATCCAGCTAATGATCTAAATTGCCTTCCCTGCCGCTCGGTGTCGGGTCTGCACCACTAGCCTCACACACTGCTCAATTCACCATACCCCATCACTCACCTACCAACAATCTTTATCAATCACGACTCATATCTAACATTCAAATGCTTCACGTCAGCCTCACACACTTACATAGAAACATAGAAGATAGGAGCAGGAGCAGGCCATTCGGCCCTTCGAGCCTGCTCCGCCATTCAATGAGATCATGGCTGATCATCCAAATTCAGTACCCTGTCCCTGCCTTCTCCCCATATCCCTTGATCCCTTTAGCCTTAAGAAATATATCCAACTCTTTTTTGAATATATTTAATGAACTGGCCTCCACCGCCCTCTGTGGCAGAGAATTCCACAGGTTCACCACTCTCTGGGTGAAGAAATTCCTCCTCATTTCAGTCCTAAATGGCTTACCCCTTATCCTTAGACTATGACCCCTGGTTCTGGACTCCCCGGCCATCATAAACATCCTTCCTGCATCTAGTCTGTCCAGGCCTGACAGAATTTTATAGGTTTGAACTTAGCACTTTTGCAAGCCTCAAAACCCCTTCTCACAGCTTTCCCACACTGGCAGCTATTCAACCAGGACAGCCACATCACCCAAACAGATTGCACAACATTCACTGCCACTCTTCCTTGTAGCCTATTGGAACTTTTAACAAGTATGGAAAAGCACGCAAAACATGTAGAATTGCAGCAATGGCCAGAAGAAATTGCACGCTGATTGACGTCATGATCTGCCTGCTCTGCACACTTCTGGCAGGGGTTAGTTGTGCGTGCAGTAACCCCTTTACCAATATGCCATCCGGTGCACTTCACGTCAGAAGTGTGCGTGCCATCGCGGACCCCGTATGGAACCTTGAGGAGCCTCACTATGCCCAAAAAATGGGAGCTACCCCCGCTATATAAATGCAAGTTGTTCCTGATGTTGTTGATGTTGACTCCGTAGTGCTATTAGTTCCTGGCCTTAATTTCAGTGTGAAAATATAGCCCTTCTTTCTATTATGAGATAGTATTTCTTGTAGCTGAGCAACATTGCTTTTGATGAGGACTAGAAGAACCCAAATGTGCCTTTGAAAACACTGGTTAAAAAGTCTCCAAGGCCCTGTAATAAAAATGGCTTTTGACTAATTTGGCCTCAATAAACCAATGGTCCTGATCAACTCTTTAACCATAAGCATCCTCAGGCATGTGGTGGGTAGTACCATCGTTTAAGTAATGCCTACATGGAGATTGTAATGAACTGAAGATGGCGCAACATTTTTACCACAGGAGGATGAATCCTTTTCACAGAATCACAGAAACCCCACAGTGCAGATAGAGGCCATTTCGGCCCATCGAGCCTGCACCGACACATATCCCACCCGATCCCCGTAACCCCACGTATTTAATCCCCCTAACACTAAGGGTCAATTTATCATAGCCAATCAACCTAACCCGCACATCTTTGGACTGTGGGAGGAAACCGGAGCACCCGGAGGAAACCCACGCAAACACGGGGAGAATGTGCAAACTCCACACAGACAGTTGTGGAAATAAATATTCTCTTGAATGGTTTTTAAGTCTTCCAATTTCCATAAATTTATCAAAATTATGGAGCACGTGCCTAGCCAAGGATGCATACACATTGCAGCGATACGAATGTGAATAGTAATGTGACTATTGGAAGGTACTCCAGTCTAGTCATGCTGGAACCAGCTGCTCTTTTCGTGTTGTCAGTGTTATTTTATGAACAAGAAGTGTATTATTTACAGACTCCTTTCTCCTTTACGCCATCTATGAGAGAAAAGTGAAGTCATACTGCAGCCTGCTGGCGGGGTGACTCACAGCAGCTCTGCAAAAGGCCTATTTAATTCAGCCAGAGACCTTTATGCTTGGGAAAGAATCTCCACAGATCGCAGCCTCTGAAAAGCTCTATCGCAAACCCCAGTGATCGAGGGTTCAAGTCCCAGGACTGTCTGGCATTTGTGGAACTACCAGCTAAGCTTTGCGATGTGTCTGTCAGTTCTTGGCTGGACTTGAAGGTTGAGCACCTTGCAGTGTAGGAATGCCTCCGTTTGGAGAGGGGCGGGTGGGGGGGGGGGGGGGAGGTGGTGGGTGCAGATGGTGGATGGGTGAGGAAGATAAAAACAAAGAGTCATCAGGAATATGGACGATGGAAAGTAAAAAAAGCGTCCCTGTTGGTTTGAACTCTTGCAGATTCTTTCATTTTTACAGCAGCAGTAAGATTTGTTGTAAAATAGCTGTTTTTTTTTCTGAGGCAAAAAATTTAGTTTTAAGACATCAGGGTCAGAGGCTGCTTTCCGTTTGTCAAATTTTTCTTTTGCTAAGTAACAAATTTATAGGATTTCATTTTAATGTTTCAACTAAATCCTGACAAAATGAAATGAAACACAGTCAGCTACATCAGGCCATGCCTGACAGGCATCACATGCCACGATCTGTTCTTTGGTAAATGTAATACACAGATTGCTTCGAGGGGCAGGGTTAGCCAACCTTCCAGGATTGACTTGGAGTCTCCAGGAACTAATGATCAATCCCCTGGAACCTGCTGCCAACAACACCCAGGAAAAAAATCAGGTGCGTTTTTTGATTTACTTTGAACACCATTTTTTTTTATTAGTTTATAAAAATATTGGAGATGGGGGGAGGCGGGGAAGGCTGTTTGACTGGGCAGGGCGGGGCAGTTGGCGGCGGGAGATCATGTGACAAAGCCTCTAGGAATATGTCCAATCAGAGTTGGCGACCCCATCTCGGGGGAGCAGGCCCCAAACCACCTTTCATGAACATGGACATGTTGCTACTTTTAGGGATGGGTGGCGGGAGTTCTTCATTAAATCCTTTTCTTACAGTGATGGAATCTGAAGAGAGATTACTCATTGTGTAGCAACTAAACAGGCTGCATGCTTCAGCTTAATATGATTGCCTGATACACTAATGTCAGGTCTGGCAACGCTCATTCATTTTGATTTGAAACCTATTTTGATGCAGCTAACCTCTGACCTGATCTATCCCCTGGGGGTAGACATTCTCCTGGCTGCTATGTGTCAATCACATTGTTAATGGGTTTGGGAAGGTATTTTGATCACCAGTTACATTCATATTATTTAACTTTGGCAGTTCTGATTTACAAGAATTTACAATGCATTTACAAGAATTATCTATGTAAAGTAGACAATCCACCTCAGTGTGTTGCAGTTAAAAGAAAAGAACTTGCAGTTATATATATATCGCCTCATCACATTCTCAGCCAGGCAGGAAAAGGACACTCGGTCCATCGATCCTGCCCCACTTTCATGATACCTGGAGCATCATTTATAGGCCCTTAGGAGCCACGCAAGGTCCCAACGCACCTCACGGCTAATGGACTACTTGTGAAGTACAGCCTTTGTTACCTAGATGATCCCAGCCATTAATTTCAAGGTCCGGCAAATAGCAAATAAAAAATGAAAGCAGATCATTCTTTTAGTGTTTGGTGGAGGGAGGAATGTTGGCCAAGACACTGGGAAAGTTCTCGGCTCTTCTTTGAATTTCACAATCACCGAAGCAAGTAGACAGAGCCTCAGCTTGAAGCCGCATCCAAAGAAGAACATAAGAAATAGGAGCAGGAATAGGCCACTTGGCCCCTCGAGCCTTCTCCGCCATTCAATAAGATCATGGCTGATCTTGGGCTCAAAGCCACTTCCCCGCCCGCTCCCCATAACCCTTCACTCCCTTTTCTTGCAAAAATTTGTCTATCTCCACTTTAAATGTATTTAATGACCCAGCCTCCACAGCTCTCTGGGACAGAGAATTCCACAGATTAACGACCCTCAGAGAAGAAATTCCTCCTCACCTCAGTTCTAAAAGGGCGACCCTTTATTCTGAGACTGTGCCCCTGAGTTCTAGATTTCCCCATGAGGGGAAACATCCTCTCTGCATCTACCCTGTCGAGCCTCTCATTCTTCTAAATTCCAATGAGTATAGACCCAGCCTGCACAACCTTTCCTCATAAGTCAAACCCCCTCATCTCTGGAATTAACCTTGTGAACCATCTCTGAACTGCCTCCAATGCAAGTATATCCTTCCTTAAATAAGGAGACCAAAACTGTACGCAGTACTCAAGGTGTGGTCTCACCAATACCCTGTACAGTTGTAGCAGGACTTCCCTGCTTTTATACTCCAACCCCCTTGAAATAAAGGTGAACATTCCATTTGCCTTTTTGATTACTTGCTGTACCTGCATGCTAACTTTTTGTGTTTCATGCACAAGGACCCCCAGGACCCTCTGAACTGTAGCATTTTGTAATCTCTCTCCATTTAAATAATAATTTGCTCTTTTATTTTTCCTGCCAAAGTGGATAACCTCGCACTTTCCCACATTATACTCCATCTGCCAAATGTTTGCCCACTCACTTAGCCTGTCTATATCCCTTTGTAGATTCTTTGAGTCCTCTGCACAACTTGCTTTCCCACCCATCTTTGTATCATCTGCAAACTTGGCTACATTACACTCGATCCCTTCACCCAAGTCATTAATGTAGATTGTAAATAGTTGGGGCCCCAGCCCTAATCCTTGTGGCACCCCACTAGTTACCGTTTGCCAACCAGAAAATGACCCATTTATCCCGACTCTCTGCTTTCTGTTAGTTAGCCAATTCTCTATCCATGCTAATATATTACCCTCGAACATGTACAGCACTGCCTCAGAACTGCCCTGAAGTGTCAGCCTAGATTCTGTCCTCAGTTCCATAGTAGGGTTTAAACCTACAGGCCTAGAAATTCAGTTGGGCGCGCCAGCCTTTAGCGCCTTAGGGGGAGTAGATCTCGAGCGCTAGGCGCTTATCGCCCGGGCGCAGCGCGATCTGCGCCTCTCCCCAACTTCAGGACACATTTAGCGCCGGCGCAAAGTCTTAGCGCGCGCCCTGCTGCGCGCGCAGATCATGACGTCATTTAATAGTGCAACGCCCTTTGTGCGCCCCAAACCGGAACTTCACTCACGCCGGCCCATTGTGCGCCGGGCGTCCCGAGCGACTGTGAAGTGGAATGGTACACAGGCCAGCCGGGCCGGGGGGAGCGCTAATTAAAGGGCACTTACCCAGCAGTATAAAGGCCAGCCATTTTGCAGCATTCACTCTTGTGCAACGGTTTTTTGGACAGGTACCAAGGAGGAGAGTTTACTGCTTTGGACCAACACTTGGACAGGTATTTTTGGCTCAGGCCAGAGCTTACCAATTATCTTTGCCTTCATTCAGAGCTCAGTGTTTGCCAGCATATAATGGGGGCTGCATTGGGTGGCAACGCAGAATTTCAGCCTTATGCCAGAAGGGCTTACAGACGCCGTGAGAGAGTGGCAGCCCTGGCTAAACGCAGAGGGGGCAACAGGCGTTGCCAACTGAGGCCTTACCCACGCAGGGTATACCGCCCGCAGACCTCCTATCTGACCATATCTGCCGCGATGTGTGTTAGGAGGCTGCGATTCCGAAGGGAGGTGGTTGCAGACATCTGCCGGCTGCTTCAGAGAGATCTGCAGCCATAGCTGATGCGCAGGACGTCTCTGTCGGTGGCAGTGAAGGTGGCTCTCAACTTCTATGCCTCCGGCTCCTTCCAATCCGCTACTGGGGACATCGCTAACATCTCCCAGTTCGCCGTGCATTGCTGCATCCGCCAGGTGACCGAAGCCCTTTTCAGAAGGAGACATCAATTCATCTCCTTCCCCATGACCCTGGACAAGCAGCAGCAGCGTGCAGTGGGGTTTGCAAGAATAGCGGGCTTCCCCATGGTGCAGGGCGCCATTGACTGCACGCATGTGGCTTTGCGGGCACCTCTTGAGCATGCCAAGGAGTACTGCAACCGGAAGGGCTACCATTCCCTCAATGTACAGCTGGTGTGTGACCACAGGCAGCGCATCCTAGCTGTCAATGCCCGCTTTCCAGGCAGCAGCCACGATGGCTTTATCCTGCGACAGACAACTGTGGCTGACATGTTCCAGGCACAGCCTCCCCCAAGAGGATGGCTTATCGGGGACAAAGGCTATCCTTTGTGTACCTGGCTCATGACCCCGCTCCGCGCGCCCACGACCCCTGCTGAAGAGGCATACAACGAGAGCCATCAAGCGACGAGGAACCTCATAGAAAAAACAATCGGCGTGCTCAAGCAACGGTTCCGCTGTCTCGACCGCTCCGGGGGAGCCCTCCAGTATTCGCAGGATTGAGTCTCCCAATTCGTCATCGTTTGCTGCATGCTGCACAACCTGGCTATCCGCAGGACTCAGGCACTGCCACCTCACGTTGGACCACCACCTCAGGAGGAGGAGCAGGAGGAGCATGAGGACGACGAGGACAAGGAGTACCAGCCCAGGAGGGACGCACAAGGTCCAAGGGCCGCCCGTCGTCAGCTTATTGAACGTCACTTCTAGGCCCCCTGTCAGGGAATGGCTTGTGCCAATGATAGAACATGATTGCAGCTGCTCCGCAAGCCCTCAGCCGGTTAAGGCAACAAACACTTCAAAGATCAAAAATGGACAATGTGAATAAATAAAATGCTTTATTGTACAAACTCTGGGCCCTTCCCACATGAAAACCAAAAGCAGATGAAACCCCCAAAAAACACTCAAACACATAACTCGCTCCCACAACCTGGGGAGGATTAACAAAATAGGGCAACTAAAATGGCCGTCATTCTCGGCCTTCGTCCAAAACAAACATCACATCATCGGCCTTCAAAAAACCAACATCCAATTCTCGGCCTCAAGAAACAAACACAAATGGCCACACATTCGACTATTTGGCCTGCTATGGCGATGCCTTGGCCATCTTTGGGTGGCCCCTGCCCGCCCTGCTGCTCCGCCTCAAAGTAAGGCCATTGGCTGCTGCAAGGCTGGGGGCAGGCTCCTGAGGGGCAGATGTCGTGACGGCAGATGCCCTTGGGGGTCGGCCTAGTCGAGGTCTGGCCATCGAGCGGCTGGCTGTTGATTGCTGCAGCTGTGGCTGGCCAGCATCAGTCGCTGCAGCAGCTCCTGGCAGCTCCACTGGGGGAGTGGCAGTGGCGGCTGGAGGAATGGCGGCAAGCTGGTGGATGGCAGGCGCTCGCTGGTCGCCTGAGACACTGGCACTCGCCCGGGCCAGCACTGCAGCATTCGCACCAATCTGCCGAGGGACAGACCGATGTGCTCCTGCAGCGCGCCGGGTGCCCTGGCGATGCCTGGCTGACACCGCGAGTGTGGCAGCAGTGAGTGCCCGTGTTGACCTGTTCACTGACCGCAGCAGAGCAGCCAGTGACTGGACGGCACCACTAATCACCTGGCCAGTCGCTGACAGATCTGCCCGGTATTCCGCCCGACTGGTGGCCTCTAAGGGCCCGAACTCGGCCACACTCCGAGAGAGCGAATCGATGGACTCAGGCAACCGTGCCACTGCCGCCATGAGCTCCGTGTGCCGGCGCGCCGAGTCCGCGGACAAGTCTTCGAGGCATTCCATCTCCTCGGCGAAGAGCATCTCCTGACTGGAGGCCGGACTCGCCCTCTGGGGAGAAGGCCGCTGAGCTGGCCGACCCTTCCTCCGTTGCTGGAGGCCGCTGGGCCCAGCAATTGGACTCCCCTCCGACGCATCCCCCCTCTGGGGAGAAGGCCGCCGAGCTTCCACCCCCCTCCCGCCTTTCTGCAGCACGCAGGTCCCAGGAGCTCCCCTCCCCTTCGACACTTCCGCCACGCTGCCCTCCAGGGAAGACGTGTCCCCTACATTGGCCTGGGTGGCCGCGGCTGAGGGTTCCCCTGATGGGCCGCCTTCCTCTTGCTCCTCCTCCTGCTCCTCCTCGGAGGGTCTGTCACTGGCAAGTTGAGGGACCTCCTCTTGACCATCTGAAAGCAGGAAGGCACAAGAGTAGCTTTAGAGTGAGGAGAGGGCATCAGTGCGGGATGCATGAGTGGTGGCATTCAGCGCATTGGTCGGACAGTGGCAAAGGATGTAGATCTGATGCGCAAGTGGGACGAGAGAGGTGCAAAAGGTGATGTCCTTACCATTGCTGCCCAGAACAGGGTCGGCATCTCCACATGCAACGGGCCCAATCACCCGGCCACACATGAGGCGCTCCACGCAATGTTGCAGGTCGGTGAGTGGCTGGATATGGGGTCGTCCTCCCCCGGTCGCAGCCCGGCTCTTGCGATTATTCGCCAGCTCGGCCTGCAAGCGAAAGGACGGCCTCTGAGTACAGTGTGTCGCCGTGATCTTGTGTGCACAGCCTCCCATGGTGGAATAGCCTGGCCAGTGTGTCGCCATGATCTGGTGTGCACTGCCTCCCATGGTGGAATAGCCTGGCCAGTGTGTCGCCATGATCTGGTGTGCACTGCCTCCCATGGTGGAATAGCCTGGCCAGTGTGTCGCCATGATCTGGTGTGCACTGCCTCCCATGGTGGAATAGCTTGGCCAGTGTGTCGCCATGATCTGGTGTGCAATGCCTCCCATGGTGGAATAGCTCGGCCAGTGTGTTCAGTCCAGAATGTGCAATTGATGCTCATGCCTGTGCCATAGCTGCTGGATGAAGGCTGGCTATTAGAGCTTTCAGGTCCCTTTGCCCATAATGTGAGGTGCACATGCAAGGAAGAGGAGGTCATTGGAAAGGGTACTCACCCTGACAATGCGTGTGAGGTCATTTAACTTTTTGCGGCATTGGGCACCGGTCCTGGGGACGTCGCTGTTGGCTGACAGCTTGGTGGCGACATGCCTCCAGGCTCTCCTGTAGACGCGGACCGTCGCCTTCTTGCCATTGTCCGGGCACAAAACATGGCGCCTCTTCTCCACAGCAGCAAGCAGCACACTCAGATCACGCTCTGAGAAGCGCTGCGCACGTTCACGGGCCTTCTCCATGTCTTCAGGTGCTATTTGGGTCCAGCAGCAGTGTTCAGGCCTAGCTGGAGGGCTCCACTATCCAGGGCGTGGCAGCAGACGCAGTCGACCCTTCCCCCTTAAGAGCTGGCCGGCACCAGGGTGTCTGCTGTCAGTCACGAGATGGCCGCACCTGCGCTGCGCCCGGCCTCGGCGCTATCGATCACCACCTCCAGCTTAGCGCCCAAAGAGAGGCGTCCAGCAGCAGTTTTAGCGCTCGCCCGAACTAGTAGGGCGAAGCTAATGAATATCGGAGAAGTGGCCTAGATTTGGCGGCGGCTGCAAACTTTAGCGGACGCCCCACTTTAGCGCCCCAAAAGTGGCGTCAATGAATTTCTAGGCCACAATCTTTTAACTCAGAGGTGAGACTGTTACCAACTGAGCCAGGCTGTTGCTATTGATGCACTCTGATACTGCTTCAGTAGCCTGAAATTATGAATGTTATCACATAAGATACCCTGAGTATGTACGTTCATTTACATATCATTCCCCTACTCTCACGGACAAACACAGGAATCCCTTCCTTCACAAATGCATACTACTATCATCAACTGAGAACATAAATTGATCAAATCTTTCAATATTTCCAAAACAGTCTTCTCCTCCAGCTGATCATGTCTTTTCTATTCCCCAGGATTCCTTCTCCAAGTTAGGTCGTTAAAACAACAACAACTTGCATTTATGTAATGTCTTTAACACAGTGAAACATCCCAAAGTGTTATCAAATGAAATTTGACACCGAGCCACATAAGGAGATATTCAGACAGGTGATCAAATGCTTGGTCAAAGAGGTAGGTTTTAAGGAGTGTCTTAAAGGAAGAGAGGGAGGTAGAGAGGTGGCGAGATATAGGGAGGGAATTCCAGATCTTAGGGCCTAGGCAACAGAAGTTACGACCACCAATGGTGGAGCGAAGAAAATTGGGGATGAGCAACAGGCTAGAATTGGAGAATTGGAGGAGCGCAGAGATGTTTGAGTGTTGTAGGAGGTTACAGATATAGGGAGAGGTGAGGCCATGGAGGGATATGAAAACCAGGATGAGGATTTTAAAATCAAGGCGTTCCTGGACCAGGAGCCAATGTAGATCAGCGAGCACAGGGTGCTGGGTGAACGGGACTTGGTGCCTTAGGATAGAGGCAGCATAGTTTTTTGAATGAGCTGAAGATTACGGAGGGGGCAAGGTGAGAGGCCGGCCAGACGAGCATTGGAATCGTCTAGAGGTAACAAAGGGCAGGAAGAGAGTTTCAGCAGCAGATGAGCTGAGGCAGGGGCGGAGACGGGCGATGTTACGGAGGTGGAAGCAGGCGCTCTTGGTGATGGGAGAGCATGTGGGGTCAGAAACTCGGCTCAGCGTCAAACAGGATGCCACGGTTGCAAACAGCCTGGCTCAGCCTCAGACACTGACCAAGGCTGAGTGAGTGGCAGCTGAGTATTGGACTAGGATGTCACATACCCTTCATGGGAGTACAGTGCTTTAAACAATATAACTACTGGCTCATTCTGTCCCTGTATGCAACAGTCAAACTCAGTGACAGTATGCAGGAGTTGGTTGAGTACACCACTGTTAACATCACGAAACAGTCTATACCTCACTTGCTTGCCGTTGCAGCTGAGGTAATCTAACTGGAACCAAGACTGCCTTCGGGCATAAATGAAGAAACACAGAAGAAAGCTATAAATAATTTTATTTTTTAAAAATCGGAAAAGATAAAAAAAATACCCTGCAACTCCATTTCATTCTTCAATTCAATTTACCTTAAAGCATGCACTATGTTATTGAATTAAAATAACCGAAATTTTCATTCATGAGAGGCCTTGAATGCATTGAAGATTCAATTTTCAACGCACCGTTATATTTTGTAATGGAAAGATGGTAGATTTGGTATTCTGTGATAAAATGAACTGAAGGGCCTTTTTCATCCAAGTGTATCTTGTGATTTTCCGTGGTCTATTCACAACCAGAGCTAATGGATTGGCAATGTTCAATAGGCTGAGAATTGAAAACACAAATAATTGGGCTAAAAATACTACGGCTTGCAATCGTGATTATCCCTTTAATCTTTGCAGCAGAATAACCAGCTCAGTAATAATGGGACTGAATAGGAAATGATTTGGCGCATTGAAGTTCTGTGGCTGGATCAGCCTTTGACACTAAGTAGTGTCATCGTTGAACTGGTTGGCCACATTGATTTCCACGGCTTGCTTGCTGCGGGTCACATTCCCCAGGAACGGCTGAATTTTTTCAGCACTGCTACTCCATAAAATAAATTGGGTTGAAGATAGTTGGTTATTGGAGGCACTAGGCACAACAGATTACTTGGTAGTACAATATATATATTTTTTTAAGTCGCAGAAAGGATGAGTAATAAAATTACAGACTTAGGGGGAAAAATTCAGTGGCTTTGCGCCTCCCCTTAGCGCCCTCGCAAAGCAACTAGCGCCCGGGCGCGGCCCCGCCATTGACTCCTGCAAAATTCAGCCGGAGATTAGCGGCGGCGGTAACCGTTTGCACCCCGAGGCACCGTGCCGCTGGTGCTGATGTCATCACATTGCTCAGCGCCCCGCTCGCGCCTCGGCCGCAATCGTCGGTAGCGTCCCCTGACTTACCGCCGGACGCTATGTCCGACGGGGTCAGGGGGGCCTACCTGCGGCTGGGGCGGCGCTAGTTAAAGGGGAGGTGGCGGGCGGCCATTTTTGTTGCCGGCCTCCTGCCAGCACCTGCCCACGTTGCTGTCCTCGGCCCCCGTGAAGCCCCCCCAACACCACCCCGCGGGGTGCCGGGCTCGTTTGCTAGCACTCCCGATCCCTGGAGGCCCAGCTGGGTGCCGGGACATGCTGTGCCATAGTGGCATAGTGGTTAGCACTGTTGCCTCACAGCGCCAGGTACCCGGGTTCGAATCCGGCCTCGGGCGACTGTCTGTGTGGAGTTTGCACATTCTCCCCGTGTTTGCGTGGGTTTCCTCCAGGTGCTCCGGTTTCCTCCCACGGTCCAAAGATGTGCGGGTTAGGTTGATTGGCTATGATAAAAATTGACCCTTAGTGTTAGGGGGATTAAATACGTGGGGTTACGGGGATAGGGTGGGATATGTGTTGGTGTAGGGGTTACGGGGATCGGGTGGGATATGTGTCGGTGCAGGCTCGATGAGCCAAAATGGCCTCTATCTGCACTGTGGGGTTTCTGGGTTTCTGTGTGCCAGGCGCCTCCCTTTTAATAAGGGGAGGAAGGCCTGTAGTACCACGGCGCATCGTGCCGCAGCGCGTGGCCTCGCAGCACCCCAAGAGGGACGCAGGGCGCTTCCAGTCACGCCCCTCCTCCCATTCGGGGCGCTACCTGGGAAAATCGGCCGCGGGGGCACTAATTTTTTGAGGGCGCAACTCAATTTTTCCCCCTTATATTTCTCCTCGAGATTTTGCCTTAGATATCATGGGGTTAGAGATTTCCTCTGGTGACTATGCATAGAGAGACTTTGGCCAGAATTTTCCCCTAAAAAAATGGGTGGATTGGAGCGTGGGTGCAGTTAAAATGGGATTCCCGCCTCCAGCCCGCTCACTTCCAGTTTAGCCGGAGGCAGGACGGGGTGAGGGTGGGGGGCGGGGGTCAGGTGACCAACCCTCTCCCAGGGGGCGTTGCCTAAATATTGTAATGAGGCTAGAAGCCTCTTTTTTCCCGTCCATTTTGTGTTTAATTGCCTGTCGACGGGTTTCACACAATTCGTCAAACCTAGCAGCTAAACAGAGGCGGCGACTGCTGAATCCAGGAGGTAAGTGGCTTTATACCGACCTCCTGGATCCAGGGTCCCCACCCCCCATGATTGGAGACCCACCCCATGACGACACCAATTACCATCCCTGGCCTCCCCCACCCAGGCCTCACCACTCCCCCCAAGCCTCCCCTGCCCAGGCCTCCCCCCTCCCCCCCACGCCTCCCTCCCCCCAGGCCTCCCCCTCCCCCCTGGCCTCCCCCTCCCCCACCCAGGCGTCCCCCTCCCCCCAGGCCTCCCTCTCCCCCCAGGCCTCTCCCTCCCCCCAGGCCTCTCCCCTCCCCCCAAGCCTCCCTCGCCCAGGCCTCTCCCTTCCCCCCCACCGGCCTCCCTCGCCCAGGCCTCTCCCCTCCCCCAGGCCTCGGTCGCACAGGCCTCGCCCCTCCCCCCAGGCCTCGGTCGCCCAGGCCCCCCCCTACCCCCAGCGGAAGGTGGTGGTGGGCCTTCATCTTGAACCCCTGCAGTCCGTGTGGTGAAGGTACTCTCACAGTGCTGTTAGGGAGGGAGTTCCAGGATTTTGACTCAGCAACGATGAAGGAACGACTGACTACATGTTCAAGTCGGGATGGCACGTGACTAGGATGGGGAATTTAGCGGTGACAGTGTTCTGATGACTAATGGCCAATTCATCCGTTTATTGCAAGGATCACCACAATTTCCAAACTCATAAGTAATAATTGGGAATTGATTGATGCGTTGGGCGAACACACAAGTCTTTCACCTGTGGTACCTGAGTATGAATCCAGCCTAAAATGATAGTCTAAAAGCTGTAATAATCACAAATTCGGTGAATCTGGGCAGCCTCAAACAACTTGCTGGGGAGCATGGACAGCTTGGAAAACCACCTATAGTTCAGTGCAAAATTGTCCCTAAATGGACAATCGCACTTATAGAGGCTATAAAGATAAGTAGGAATTGAAAGTGGAGCAGTCAGGAAGTATCTTTCTGAAGTTGGGGTTAATGGACACGATTAGGGCAGAGTAGAGGAAGAATTACTCTGTACATGGCTCAGGCCTTGTAGTGCGTGTGCCAAAAATAGATAAGAGTTTCATTCAGCAGCACTAAAATTCCATTCTCTGTTGAGAAGAAATCTTCACTAAACATACAAAATAAAATCCAAACTGACTTGTAGCTATCGCATTTGATCTTGGATTTCCATTATCTGAAGGCCAAAGTGACAATTACCTCAAATACAAATCTGGAGCTCAGTAAGATGGCTTTCCCCAATCCTCCCATGCGTTTAACTAGGATTTGGATGATAAAGAGCAGAACTTCATAGAAGCGTGCTTGTGTGGAGCTCTGCTTCCTTGAACAAAGAGCAGTGCAGAAGAGCTGGCCACATAACTCCCGATTTGCCAGGTCCTTGTTATTCCACACAGATACTGGTCTCAAACCATTACCTGTGAGATCATTGTACTCAACTCTTTTTTTTTACAAATAAAGACACTGAGGGGTTTAATATCCTTAGGGTGAAAAATTGAGTCGCGCCCTCTTTGGGGCGCTAACTTCGCCTACTTTTAGCACCTCAGAAAAATTAGCGCCCCCCGAGACCAAAATTGAGTGACAACACCCCAAGAGGGAAGCGGGGCGCTACTGGAAGCGCCCCACCTCCCTCTTGGGGCGCTGTGAGGGAATATCGCGGCTCTACGTGCCACGGTATTGCAGGCCTTCCTCCCCTTCTTAAAGGGGAGGGGCCTTGCGCAGTGCGACCCGGGGCCCAGCTGGGCCACCAGTGATTGGAGTGCTGGCAAAAGAGCCCGGCACTCAAGAGAAATGCCAGGTTCATGGAGCGGAGCCGGCACTCCGCGGGGGGGCGGGTAAGGAGGTCGGGGACGGGAGTGGAGGCAGGCGGCCAGCAACAAAAATGGCCGCCCGACACCTCGCATTTAAATATCGCTGCCCCGGCCGCAGGTAGGCCCCCCTGACCCCGTCGGACATAGCATCCGGCGGTAAGTCAGGGGGCGCTACCGAAGGTTGAGGGGCACTGCGCACAGCGATGACATCATCGCTGGGGGCACAGCACCACGGGGCACTAATGGTTAGCGCCGCCGCTAACCTCCCGCTGAATTTCGCGGGAGATGCTGGTGGCGCCGCGCCCGGGTGCTAGTTGCTTTGCGCCCCGTTAGGGCCCTCTTAGGGTGCTAACGGGAGCCGCAAACACCGAATTTTTTCCCCTTAGACTTTTGAAAATGTTCAGGAAAAATGTATTCTAAATGGGTCCATGACTGACACACATGCCATTTTAACACAGAAAGAGCAGGGGAGTAATTGGACAGCTCTTTCAAAGAGCTGGCACAGGCATGATAGGCCGAATGGCTGAGTGATTCTATGAAATTTATTTCTTGCAAACACCTCAACCAGTGCGCTACCAAATCTGTGTGGGATCATTCAAACTAAGAAGGCAAATGGTATGTTGGCCTTCGTAGCGAGAGGGTTCGAGTACAAGAACAAGGATGCCTTGCTGCAGTTGTACAGGGCCTTGGTGAGACCGCACCTTGAGTATTGTGTGCAGTTTTGGTCGCCTTACCTGAGGAAGGACGTTCTTGCCATGGAGGGAGTGCAGCGAAGATTCACCAGGCTGATACCTGGGATGGCAGGAATGACGTACGAGGAGAGATTGTGTCAATTGGGCTTATACTCACTGGAGTTTAGAAGATTGAGAGGGGATCTCATCGAAACCTATAAAATGTTGTCAGGTCTGGAGAGACTAGATGCAGAAAGGATGTTTCTGATGGCCGGGGAGTCCAGAACCAGGGGTCACAGTCTAAGGATAAGGGGTAGGCCATTTAGGACTGAAATGAGGAGGAATTTCTTCACCCAGAGAGTGGTGAACCTGTGGAATTCTCTGCCACACAGGGGGGTGGAGGCCAGTTCATTAAATATATTCAAGAAAGAGTTGGATATATTTCTTAAGGCTAAAGGGATCAAGGGATATGGGGAGAAAGCAGGGACAGGGTACTGAATTTGGATGATCAGCCATGATCTCATTGAATGGCGGAGCAGGCTCGAAGGGCCGAATGGCCTACTCCTGCTCCTATCTTCTATGTTTCTATGTTTCTAAGAGGCCAGAGTGTTTATTACAGCTGCTGCAGAGCGAAATGCAGATTGCACCAAGAACTGAGACAATCGTAATGTATATAGAATGAACTATGTCTGACCGTGGTTAGACATTTTTTGCAGTCTCCTCCAACAGTAATTTGGGCAAGACGTTAGTGTATATCTTACTCCTGCCAGCAGCCAGTAGCTGTGCCAAAGTGCTCTGCCGTGGAATCGCTGTCAAGAGCGCTTCATATACGTGCACTGCCGTGTGGAAAAAATAATAGCTATTTCATTAATACAAGGTTGCAAATGGAGGTTTCTTTTTGTCCTGAATCTTGTCATTGTTGCCAGCATTTTTAAACCAGCCACGTTCATTGTGGTTACGATGGCTCTTCTTATTCAATAATGCGTGGACTGAAAGGGTTGCAAGGTCTAGTGCACTGTATAGTCCCATTTTCACTGTCGCATCAATAGCCGAGTGATTTGCATGAAATTCCCATTTACTTTAAGGTGTCATCTGTGGCTCAGTGGGTCGCACCCTCGCCTCTGAGTCAGAAGGTTGTGGGTTCCTTATCCCACTCCAGGGACTTGAGCACAAAACTCTAGGCTGAGCACTCCCAGTGCAATACTGAGGGGGTGCTGCACTGTTGGAGGTGCTGTCTTTCGGAGGAGATGCTAAACCGAAGCCCCGTCTGCTCTCTCAGATGGACGTAAAAGCTTCCAGGGCACTATTTCCAAGAAGGGTAGGGGAGTTCTCCCTGATGGCCTGGCCAATATTTATCCCACAAACAACAGATCATCTGGTTTAACAACAGAAAATGCTGGAAAAACTCAGCAGGCCAGGCAACATCCGTGGAGAGAGAAATAGAGTCAACGTTTCAGGTCCAAACCCTTCTACAGAACCTCCGAAAGACAGCACCTCCAACAGTGCAGCACTCCCTCAGTATTGCACTGGGAGTGCTTAGCCTAGATTTTTGTGCTCCAAGTCCCTGGAGTGGGATAATAGAAACATAGAAACATAGAAGATAGGAGCAGGAGTAGGCCATTCGGCCCCTCGAGCCTGCTCCGCCATTCAATGAGATCATGGCTGATCCTCCAAATTCAATACCCTGTCCCTGCCTTCTCCCTATATCCCTTGATCCCTTTAGCCTTAAGAAATATATCCAACTCCTTCTTGAATATATTTAATGAATTAATGAATTATCTGGTCATTGCTGTTTGTTTGAACTTGCTGTGAGCAAATTGGCTGCTGCGTATCCTACTTTACAACAGTGACTACACTTCGAAAGTACTTAATTTGGCTTTGGGACCATCCTGAGGTCATGAAAGGTGCTATATAAATGCACATTCTTTCTTCACCGGTCTCCTTCTCTCATTGCTGTGGAGTGGGCAGAATGCAGCTCTGCACACATGCACTCGCACACCTGCAAAGAGCCAGATGTTGCCAGCCTCTGGCTCAGGTCTCTGCACAAAGAGCTGACAGCGAAATAAATGGGCTCGCTGTCCCACCAGAGCTTTACAGAAATGACTATTAAATAAAATGCAGCGAGTTGACAAGTGGGTCTGCACTTGGGCCATCTCAGTCCAGGGCCTGTTGTCGTAGGCCCACATGATGAAAGGTTTCATCGACCTGAAACGTTAACTCTGTTTCTCTCGCTCCACAGGTGCTGCCTGACCTGCTGAGTATTGCCAGCATTTTCGGTTTTTATTACAAAATGTCCCCTAGTTCAGCATGAATGGACAATTAAGGGGTTAATAAAAAAGTTACCATGAGAATACTCTGGAATTCCCTTCCTAAACTTCCCCTCTTCTCTACCTCTCTCTCTTCCTTTAAGACTCTCCATAAAACCTACATCTTTGACCAAGCTTTTGATTGCCTGCCTGGCTCAGTGTCAAATTTTTGGCTGATAATCACACCTGCAAAGCGGTATTTCGGGATGTTTTAATACTTTTAAGGGGCAATATAAATACATAAGAACATAAGAAATAGGAGCAGGAGTCGGCCATTTGGCCCCTCGAGCCTGCTCCACCATTATAAAGATCCTGACTGATCTTCTACCTCAACTCCACTTCCTGCACTATCCCTTAGTTCCCTTAATATCCAAAAACTATCAATATCTGTCTTGAATATACTCCATGACTGAGCATCCATAGCCCTCTGGGGTAGAGATTCTAATGATTCACAACCCTTTGAGGGAAGAAATTTCTCCTCCTCCCAGTCCTAATTGGTCGACTCCTTAATCTGACACTGTGACCCCTTAGTTCTAGGCTCCCCAGCCAGGGGAAAAATCTCCCGGCATCTGCTCTGTCAAGCCCTGTAAGAATTTTACATGTTTCAATGAGCTCACCTCTTATTCTTCTAAATTCTAGGAAATATAGGCCTGGTGGTCTCAATCTCTTCCCATAGGACACTCCCCACATTGTTGTTGTTGTTGGAGTTGATAAAGTGGATTTCCTAGCATTATACAGACATTAACACCAGCAAATGGAGGAAAATAAGATCCCTCTGAGTCCACAGGATGGCTGGTGCAGGAAATGGAAAATTGTCGAACTGGCGCAGTCGGAGGTGATTCGGGTTTGCTCGATGCTGACACTGGATGCCTGGAATTGGAAGGCATTCAGTTCCCCGGCAGTGCCACCTCGCACCTTGATCAGCACAGAATTTAAACAAAAAAAACAAAAAGGAAAATATTCACACTTTAAAGCTTTAGGCTGCTGCCAGGACAAAACAGAAGGAAGGAGGATCGGTTCTTGAAAGTATTTCCCCCTGATTCGCTGATGCTGGGCACACCAGGTGTATAATGCTGCCCTTTGGATGCTGGGCATGCCAAGTGTTGGCGTGGAATTGTCGCTGGCACTAAATGTACCATATACAGGCAGCTTAAATATCTTTGCGTTTATTGTGCAGCCGTTCCCAAACTCTTCAATCTTGTTAGTAAATGGTATTCGATAAGCCCTGCTAAGAAATCATGAAGAACATTCATTTGTCAGCTGAGGCTCTTGATTTGAAGAAAGAACTCAAAGTGGAGCAATCTACCACTAGATTTACAGAGTCACCAGGAAACACTTCCCCTGAGCTCATCATCAGCATTCACAAGAACATAAGGGGCCAGTAATTCCTGTCCCAACGCGTGAGCACGGTCGGGGTACTCACGCGTCTGGCCGGAGGAGATGCCGGTTTTCAGCATGCACAGCGCATGCGGGGAAAACCGGCATTTCCTGCCCTCTGAACGAAGGGGTTCAGAGGCAGAACGCGCACGACTGCACAGGCAGCGCGTGCGCAGTAAAATTCCTTTTTTTTTTCAAAGTTGCACGCGTGTAAAGGCCTCCGGTCTTTACGCGTGGAAAAACAAGACGTAAGTATTTAGTTTTTCAGGTAAGTGGGCTTTTAGTACAATGTAGAAATTTTTTTTCCACAGGTTTGTTATTTTTAAAGAATTTACAGGATGGTAAGTTTAGTTTTAGACCCTATTTTTTAAAAATTTATTTTTTTTAAAAAATTGATTAATTGTTTAAAACATTTTTAAAAACTTATTTATAGTTATTATAATCAGTGGGATGTTTTTTAAAATTTTATTTAAAGTTAAAGTAGTGTTTCGGCAGCCCATACTTTTCATGAGTTTGACAGCTCTTACTGTCAAACTCATGAATGAGTTTCCCCTCCCCTGATTGGCTGCACAGTGCTCACCTGATCCCAGCCGGCACATCGCACTAACTACGCCGCTGGATCAGGTTAGCACAGCGCGCCGACATCGGAACCGGGCTTGTGAAAAGAAATGCAAGCAGGCCCGGGCTTCAGATGTCGGCGCGCAGGGTGAGTGCAGATCGGGGGCTTGCACGCGCGGCAAGCACCCGATCCTAATTTCAGGGCCATTATGCCAGAAATTCGGGTCCCCACGGGTGAGTACGCGCTGGGTACTCACACACAGGCCCAACGAAAGTGCCGGTTTCGTGCATGCACTGCGCATGCGCGGGAAACCGGCACTTCCGTTCCCTTAAAGGAAGTGGTTCACAGGTTGATCGCGTGCGCCGGAGAGGCAGCGCGTACACCTGGAACTTCCAGTTTTTTTTGCAGCTTTCTCCGGGAGGGTAAGTCTCCAGGAGTTACGCTTTTAAAAAGCAGTCGCAAGTCCTGCTTTTAACAAGGTAAGTGGTGAATTAATTAAAATTAAAACATTTTTTCCACAGGTTTATTATTTTTAAATACTTTAAAGAAAGGTACATTTATTTTTAGCCCCATTAGAAACTTTAATGAATTTTTTCAAAAATTTAAATTATTGTTTAAAATAGTTATATTATGTAATTTATAGTTATTTTAAAAATGTGATGTTTTTTTAAAATGTATTTGAAGTTTTAGTGATGTTTTGGGGCTGAATTGTATTCATAGATTTGACAGCTCTTCCTGTCAAATCTATGAATACAGATTCCCTGCTACCATTGACTCTCCATGGCCCACGTGATCCCAGGGAACGCTTCGAACTAACTGCGCCCCTGGGATACGCAAGCACTGCGCGCTGGCAGTTGGAGGAGGCCCAGGATCGGAATCCCACGCGGGCCCACAGCACAACGGCCGGCGCGCTAGGTAAGTGCAGGTCGGAGGCTTGCACCTGCGGGAAGCCTCCGACCCGAATTTCTGGGCCATTATCTAGGAGCAGGAGTAGGCCATATGGCCCCTCGAGCCTGCTCCGCCATTCAATGAGATCATGTCTGACCTTCGACCTCAACTCCACTTTCCCGCACTATCCCCATATCCCTTAATTTCCTTAGTGTCCAAAAATCTATTGCTCTCAGTCTTGAATATACTCATCCACTGAACATCTGCAGCCCTCTAGGGTAGAGAATTCCAAAGATTCACAACCCTCTGAGTGAAGAAATTTCTTCTCATCTCAGTCCTACACAGCCGACCCCTTATCCTGAGACTTTGACCCTTAGTTCTAGAGACCCCAGCCAGGAGAAACAACCTCCCAGCATCTACCCTGTCAAGCTCGCTAAGAATTTTATACGCTTCAATGAGATCACCTCTCATCCTTCTAAACTCCAGTGAGTATAGACCCATTCTACTCAATTCACTGCTTAAAAAATAATAAAATTAGACAGGAATGTAATTGACGATATAAGTGTCAACATAATCCAAAATACTTCATGATAAGGGGACAGCCATGTAGCCTGTTTCTCTTGGCTGGAGTGTCTTAGAACTAAGGGTCACGGTCTCAGGATAAGGGGTCAGCCATGTAGGACTGAGATGAGGAGAAATTTCTTCACTCAGAGGGTTGTGAATCTTTGGAATTCTCTACCCCAGAGAACTGTGGATGCTCAGTCACTGAGTCTATTCAAGACTGAGAGTGATAGATTTTTTGATACTAAGGTATTCAAGGGATATGGGGATAGGACGGGAAATTTGATTCTGAACAGGACGAAACTTGCTGTGTGAATATAATACACAAAAGCACAGAGTGAGCCCCCCGAAGCCTTTACTAGTGGTTGCATCGCCTGCTATGCAGTTGTATCATGCAGATGAAGAATGTCTCGGATTTGATTCCCACTCTCTGATAAATCAGTTGTACCCAGCAGCAGTAACAACTAATAATATTTGCTCCGAGGTAGCGTCTGATCACGTCCGCCCATCTCAAGGTGCTTTTGTACAGTGAATTCCTTTCAAAGCTCAGACACGGTTGTTACGGGAGGGCCTCAGCGATCCCTGTTTACAGAGGAGGGAAACAATCTCTCTGTCCGTCTGATTTCTATCCACTGAGCCTTGCTGGAAAGCTTGCGGACATCAGAGGAGGTCAAAACTGCACCTGGTTGTGACTCTACTCCTGGCCGAATAGCCTGACAGTAAAGGAAAGAAAGAACGTGCATTTCTATAGCGGCTTTCATGACCTCAGGATGACCCTAAATGCCTTACAGCCAATGAAATACTTTTTGAGGTGTAGTCACTGTTGTAACGTAGGAAGTGCAGCAGAAAATTTGCGCATGGCAAGCTCCCACAAACAGCAATAAGATAATGACAAGTGGAAGAATTCGCAATAATTTTACAGTTCTGAAGATTAATTATTTTTGATTAAAGAATCCCTGGGCGATGTGCCTTTAAATTTCCAGGGATAAAAATGGCCGTCGGACCGCATGGCCGAAGACAAAAAAAAAGGTCTTGGAAAGAGCAGCTTGTGTCTGTGAGAAAAGGACAATGGAGCAGTCAAAACTGCCAATCAAAGGGGAGTTTCCCCCCCTCCCTGCAGAGACAATCGATGTGTTTACAGAAACTGCTACTTTGTGTACACAAGGGAGTAACCACTTGAGACTGCAGTTTCAGTTGACCACAGAACAATGACTTTCTGTTTACAATACCTTCAAGGCTATTTACTCAAGCAATCAAGGAAATAGCTTTATTCGATGGCCCATCACAGACAATGAAGACACATTCAAACCACTGCAGCTTTATTCGATAGCCATCACAGACAATGGACACATTTAAACTGCAACTTTATTCAAACCCACCCTAGACAATGGGGCAGTTTGGTTCTCTTTTGTTTTAGCCCAGAAACATCCGGAGCTGGGCGGGCCCCAAAAGGGGGTATAAAAGATAGCTTCCCAGAAGCTCTCTCTCTCTCTGGCCTTGCCTCCATGTGCCTCTACAGCGTGGGAGTCTGCCCATGTAAGTGAAACACCAGCAGTTTACTTTTAAAACACTGGGGTGTTTTTCACTTCAGGGCAGTGAAGATCTAAGTTCGCAGGGCACGAAGCTGGCATTACAGTGGTGAGCATATATTTTTCTGGCCTTCCACAAGGCAACTTAGGATAGGCATAGGGGTGGGAGTAAAGTGGGAATTTCATTAGAATTGTGTATTTTAGTCGATTTCCCTCGTTGTGTCTGTTTTTCCTCCCCTATTTAAGTACGACAGTGTTGCACCTAGCAGAGAAGTGCTATAGTGAACACTGGATTCTGTATTTAAAACTGTATTAAAAGGGAGTAGCTATTTCAAAGTACTGTATTTAAAACTGTATTAAAAGGAGTAGCTGTTTTAAAGTACGGCATTTAAAACTGTATTAAAAGGAGTGTTGCATCAAGCTGAGTGCTGTGGTGAATGCTGTTAGCTGTTTTATAGTAACTGTATTAAAGTGCTGTGTTTTTAAGTAAAAGCCACTAAGCTGAGGTGCTGTAGTGAGTAAAGGCTATTTTAAGTAAAAGGTACTGGATTTAAAGTAAAAGCGGTGTTGCACTGAGCAGGGAGCCCTCTAGTGGACACTGAGTGTACTGCGTGTATTAATCAAAGGAGAGTTGCACTGAGTAGGGAGCTCTCTAGTGGACACTAATTGTACTGCATTTAAGCAAAAGTTTTATTTTAAGTTGTTTCTTTCTTTTGTTTTCAATAAATACTGCTCTGTTTTGCACCCAAACCACGAGTCACGTTGTTTTCTGTCCACATCACCACCGAATAAGTCCGGGGGTCAGAACTCAGGAATAGGGGAGCGCTTCAAAACCACAAGGGGGTCCCTGGAGCAGCTCAGAGGCTTCTGACTGGCCAGAGACAAATAACCCCAGCCCCGCTATTAATTCCGTACACAAGTTAATCTGTTTTTAACGGTGTTGGCCAATGTTAACATTAAGCTGCATGGCGCACGGCCGCGCAAGGCTCTGGCGGTCCCATGCAGGCTGCTTGCCAGCTTCACAGTGGAAGAACCGCACATGTGTGGATGTTTGAATGGGCCGCGCACCCGAAAAAAAATTAGAGAGAACATTGGTGTGGGCTGAGGGATAAACATTGGCCTGGACTCCAGAGATAACCCTGTGTTCTTCTTCAAAATAGCGCCATGGAATCTTTACATCCACCTGAGAGGGCAGATGGGGCATCGGCTTAATGTCTCATCCAAAAGACAGCACCTCCACCAGTGCAGCACTCCCTCAGCACTGCATCGAAGTGTCAGCCTGGCTACTCACTATCTAGGCCCGCACATAAAGATTGGCTGCTGGATAACAGGAAGCTCCTGACACCAGTGGAATTCTGCCCCACTGTGAGTCAGGGTCACCCGATGGGAGTCATAAATATTGGCCAGGACACCAGGGAGAACTCGCCTGCTCTTCTTCAAAATAACACCATGGGATCTTTTGCGTCCACCTGGGAGGACAGAAGGGGAAAAAATTAAAAGAAAGAAATATACAGCGGGACAGTTTTTAACATAGGCACTCGCGCCTTCGAGTCAGAAGTTATAACTCAGTTCCACAAGCATGATTCATGAAATGCATTCATATGAGAGTCTTTCTCTTACCTCTAGCCTCCAACCTATTGGTGTCAGCCAGGGCTTAGTTTTGGTAGCACTCCTGTCTCTGAGTCAGAAGGTTGTGGGTTCAAGTCCCACTCCAGAGAGACTTGAGCACAAAATCTAGGCTGACACACTCCAGTGCAGTGCTGAGGGAGTGCCGCACTGTCAGAGGTGCCGTCTTTGGGATGAGACGTTAAACCGAGGCCCCGTCTGCTCTCTCGGGTGCATGTTAAAAATCTCATGGCACTATTTTGAAGAAGAGCAGGGGAGTTCTCTTTGGTGTCTTGGCAAATATTTGTCCCTCAATCATGATCATTAACACAGATGATCTGGTCATTATCACATTGCTGTTTGTGGGGCCTTGCTGTGCGCAAATTGGCTGCTGCATTTCTTACATTACAACAGTGACTACACCTCAAAAGTACTTCATTGGTGGTAAAGCGCTTTGGGACATCCTGAGAATGTGAAAGGCGCTGTATAAATGCAAGTCTTTCTTTAATATCCTTTGAACACCTAAACAAGCACCATTATTATAGTTTTATTTTGGTTCTAAAGCTTCCAGTGCTGCCCTCACTGGGTTAATGATATGGTTGAAAATGTATGGAAGCTGGAGTAATCAGAAAGAACTATGCTACACATGACTGATTCAGCCTTGAACCTCTTCATGCCTGTTTAAACCGACATACAAGTTTGAACACAATGCCTGCAGGATGCCATTAACCTTCGCTGCATTTGTTTTGTTTTATTTTATGCAGTCACCAACATTTCTCATACATGTGCATATCCGTCAATGAAAAACACGTTCAGCAGATGCCATTCAACATTGACTTTCGCAAACATTATTTTGGGGTTGAGGGAGGGGGTCGGGGGGGGGAGAAAACTGAATCATGACGCTTAAAAATGTTCAAACATAACTTCACAGCAGAGTCACAGTCTGTTCACCGTAACGAGCATTGTAATTGACACAAGAGAATTAAATTTGCAACATTCCTTGCGTAGTGATTGCATGTCAATTTCAGATCGATTTCGTAGGGAAATATCGACCAAGCAACCCAGAGAGGCCCTGTGTCACAAGGCTTTAACACTAAATAACACCACAATATACAAACTCCCATAACCATATCAGAAATCAATTAAAACATCAGGTAAACTACTTTTAACCAGAAACCCGAAACTTCTTCAACAAAACAAGTAAATACCAGTTCTACGCCAGTCCTATTGGCACTCTAATAACTCCTCGTTTTCACTTGATGTTATCTAACCATATACTGTCATGATCCTTGTCCACAGTCTTCAACTTTTCCACGGAAAAGAAGACAACCACTTTCTCAAATTCCGTAAAAGAAGAAAACGACTATTCAAATTTCCTTCTTCTTGCTGTTATCACTCACAGGACCCAGTCATCAAAATACTCAGTATTCCTTGCCGATATTACACCAGTGTGGGGTAAGATTTCCCCAGGCACAGGCTTACCCTCTGGCACCTCTTCAAAATGACCGTGTGTGAGGCTGGAGCTGTCAGGCTGTTCCATCTGCGGGGCAACACAACTGATCCTGTCCGCACATGTTCCACCAAAAGTGTACCATCTACAAGATGCTCTGCAGCAACTCGCCAAAGCTCCTTCAACAGCACCTTCCAAACCCGCGACCTCTACCACTTAGAAGGACAAGGGCAGCAGACGCATGGGAACATCACCACCTACAAGTTCCCCTCCAAGCCACACACACCATCCTGACTTGGACCTGTATCGCTGCTCCTTCACTGTCGCTGGGCCAAAATCCTGGAACTCCCTTCCTAACAGCATTGTGGGTGTACCTACACCATATGGACTGCAGCGGTTCAAGAATGCGGCTCACCACCATCTTCTCAAGGGCAATTAGGGATGGGCACTAAATGCAGGCCTAGCCAGCGACGCCCACATCCCATCAATGAATAAAAAAAAAAGAAACACTTGCATTCATATAGCGCTTTCACAGCCTCAGGATGGCCTGTAGTGTTTTATAGCCAATGGAAGTATTTTTGAAGTGTAGTCATTGTTGTAATGTAGGAAACGCAGAGGCCAATTTGCGCACAGCAAGCTCCCACCAACAGCAATGTGATAATGAGCAGATAATCTGCTTTTGTGATGTTGGTTCCGGGATAAATATTGGCCCCAGGACAGCGGGGAAAACTCCCCTGCTCTTCTTCAAGATAGTGCCATGTGATCTTTAAAGTCCACCTGAGAGGGGAGATGGTTTACTGGATTGGAATGCCAGCCTGGATTAGGTGCTCCAGTCGCTGGGGCTGCGACTATGAACCCATGACGTCCTGACTCAGAAGTCAGAGTGCTGCCAACTGAGCAGTGGTTGACACCTGAATAACGAGCAGGAGTGGAAACCCTGGCAGATATGTCCCTTCTTTTCCCCCAGGGACGCAGAGTCTGACTGTAGACATCCACCCCCTGCCCCACCCCAACCCCCACCCCCCCACCCACCGACCCACTGCCCCTCAACCGTGGTCCTGGTTGAGTTCAGCTAACTCACAGCAGGCCAGGACATCAAACCTGGGACTCTTCTGATACGTAACGCTCAGTTCCACAATCCCCACTGTGCACTTATAAACTGAGCCATCAGGAAAGCCCTTTCTTAATGGCTACAGATGTATTCTCCCATGAGATTCCTAAGGAATATGGATCAGTATTCATCCCTCAATCTCCAGGGATGAAGTGTAGCTTCACAGATCACCAGACAGCACAGAATGGAATGCTTGCTCATTACTCGAACACCAAAGATTCAGATGCAGACCATCAATATGCATTACATAATTGCTTCCCCAAGTCTGTTAACACATAATGGCCCAGAAATTCGGGTCGGAGGCTTCCCGCAGGTGCAAGCCTCCGACCTGCACTTACCTAGTGCGCTGGCCGTTGAGGTTTGGGCCCGCATGGGATTCCAATCCTGGGCCTCCTCCAACTGCCGGCACTCAGTGCTTGCGTATCCCAGGGGCGCAGTTAGTTCGAAGTGTCCCCTGGGATCACGTGGGCCATGGAGAGCCAATGGTAGCTGGGAAATGCCCATTCATAAAATTGACAGGAAGAGCTGTCAAAACTATAAATACTATAAGCCCCAAAACATAACTAAAACTTCAAATAAATTTTAAAAAATCACATTCTTAAAATAAATATAAATTACATAAAATAACTATTTTAAACAATAATTTAAATTTTTGAAAAATTTATTACATTTTCTAAAGGGGCTAAAAATAAACTTACATTTCTTTAAAGTATTTAAAAATAATAAACCTGTGTAAAAAATGTTTTAATTTTAATTAATTCACCACTTACCTTGTTAAAAGCAGGCCTTGCGACTGCTTTTTAAAAGTGTAACTGCTGGAGACTTACCCTCCCGGAGAAACCTGCAAAAAAAAGTAAGTTCCAGGCGTACGCGCTGCCTCTCCGGCGCACGCGTTCGACCTCCGAACCCCTTCCTTAAAGGGAATGGAAGTGCCGGTTTCCCGCGCATGCGCAGTGCATGCACAAATCCGGCACTTTTGTTGGGCCTACGGGTGAGTACCCAACGTGGGAACCCGAATTTCTGGGCCATTACACCATACACGGGCCAATACTCCATTAAAGCTAACACAACTTTTTAACACAATTGGCCGAATCTTGCTGGAAAAATATTGCTGCGTTAATGACGCACGCCATTATTAATGCGCAAATTGGCCAGCAAGTTCAGAGGATTAAGAGACGCTCGGTGAGTGGCGAACCTCCAGAACGTGCTGGTCGAGTTAAGCCGCTCTGCCGTTTGCTTCGCACAAACGACATCTCGCCCTTAGCCTCCCCATTATTTTTCAGAACTTGCTGGATTTGCACATAAATTGCCCATTAAACTCGTTGGCAGAATGTTTCTCGCACACTTCACGTGTTAGCTTTACCAGAAAGAGGAATCTACATACCTTGGACGGTTACTGGAAACGCCACAGTGAGTAATGCTTCTGGCCCTCACTTAAAAGCATTTCAAGTGAAGCGAATGGTGTGAAATAATTGCAGGAAAGTCATCAACAAAGTGTGTGATCAGGTATCATTGTGTCAGCCCGGTACCAACAGTGACTCAAAATGAGAAAAAGCCGACCGAATCCTTCCTCTAGATTGGCTTCCGATAATTAATGTCACACGATTATAATTTGGAGAAAGGTATGTTTGTAACTTCTCACAAGCACACCCTTTTTTTCGGAGGAACGCTGTCTGCCTGAACAGATAATAATTACTGTGTTTTCAGCACATTTAGTCCCTCCAGAGAAAAAATACAGCTATTTTAAGGGTATCTCGCTTTTTAAGATTGGCCTAGGTGACGTCTGAGTGTATTTGCGGCAGCTTTTAAGATAGGTGAAGATTCTGTTTAATTTACACCTGTTATCACATGTCCTGAAAAAATGTTATCTCTCCTGACAGGAGTGACAGCGTGGTTAAAAGTCAGATGAAGTTGTATGTTAGCAGTTGAAAAAGAAAACCTGCTTTGCCAGTTCATGAAAGAAGCGTTTCATGTTCTCAAACAGCACCATAACATCCTTGAGAAGTCGCAGACGGACTGAAATCAATTTTCTTATTTTGAACCCCTCGTTGCTTGATTCACTGTCCTGACCAAGTCAGCCCAGGCCTCGAGTTACTCGACAGTTAAAGAAAGAAAAGAACTTGCATTTATATTGCACTTTTCACGACCTCACGCCGTCCCGAAGCATTTGACAACCAAGTACTTTTCAAAATTTAGTCACTATTGTAACGTAAGAGATGCGGCAGCCAATGCGCACACAGCAAGGTCCCACAGACAGCAATGAGATGATAACCAGGTAATCCGTTTCATTGATCCTGGTTGAGGGATAAGTGAGTAAGAAAACTACTAGGCACTTAGTCTGAGTATTAAACAAGGCTTTAATCAACTGTTTTTCAACATGGAGATCTAGTTGTGTCCTTCACTAGTTCCTGTTAAAGAATGTCCTGAGCAAGCTGGGCCCATGCCCGAGTATTTATACTCTCCCTGGACAGCGCCACCAGCAGGCCACCCAGTATTACTTCAAAAGTCATTGCCACATGAATGACAAGATTCATGTCAATAAGTATGGGCCGGGACACCGGGGAGAACTCCCCTGCTCGTCTTCGAAATAGGGCTGCGGGATCTTTTACGTCCACTTGAGACAGCAGATGGGGCCTCGCTTTAACGTCTCTTTCAAAAGACGACACCCCCGACAGTGCAGCACTCCCTCAGTATGTCAGTGCAGATTATATTCTCTAGAGTGGGACTCAGAAGTGAGAGTGCTATCACTGAACCAAGGCTGACACCTAAATTGGATTTGCAGCAGGTAAGATTGGAGTGGGATGAGACACTCAATGCAATATTAGTTGCTGGAAATCAGAGTGTGTCTTCTCTTCAAATCCCAGCTAGTGGAATCATTAAATCCTCCTTTAGCGTGACAGCAAAGGAAAAAATTTGTTTGGCTTCAAGTTGCAACTTCACTAAAGTATTAAAAATTTAGAAAAATATTTAAGGTTATTCAAATTCTTAATTTATGATAGTACAATTTTAAATCATCTTGAACAAACTATTGAAGCTCAGGGTCACTTTCAGGACACACATTTATGTTTCCTATTCTCACTTCTCTTCCCATAATGTAATCATTTACTATCATTGGGTCTATCTATCTAGTGGTCGAGCTAAGAACTCATGCTTATCACAGCTAAGGCTGGCACATCGTAGGATTAGGCAGTCTCGAGACCTGAACATGTTCTCTTTGGGTTTTTAATCAAGTCCTGCTTCTATAGTATGACCTGACTGCCCCAAATACACTAGTGGCTGCGATTTTATCAGTGGAGGCGGGTTGGAGGCGGCTTTAACGTTGGGCGGGTTCCCGCTGCCGCTTACAGCCGCCCAGAAATTAATTTGGCCCAGAAATTCGGGTCGGGGACTTCCCGCGGGTGCAAGCCCCCAACCTGCACCTACCTAGCGCGCCAGCCGTTGAGCTGTGGGCCCGCATGGGATTCCGATCCTGGGCCTCCTCCAACTGTCGGCGCGCAGTGCTTGCGTATCCCAGGGCGCAGTTAGTTCGATGCGTCCCCTGGGATCACGTGGGCCATGGAGAGCCAATGGTAGCAGGGAATGCTTCATTCATAAGTAGACCTGTCAAACCTATAAATACTATAAGCCCCAAAACATCACTAAATCTTCAAATAAATTTTTAAAAACATCACATTTTTAAAATAAACTATAAATTACATGAAATAACTATTTTAAACAATAATTTAAATTTTTGAAAAAATTAATTACATTTTCTAACGGGGCTAAAAATAAACTTACCTTTCTTTAAAGTATTTAAAAATAATAAACCTGTGGAAAAAATGTTTTAATTTTAATTAATTCACCACTTACCTTGTAAAAAGCAGGCCTTGCGCTTGCTTTTTAATAGTGTAACTTCTGGAGACTTACCCTCCCGGGAAAACCTGTAAAAAAAAATCGTAAGTTCAATGCGCACGCGCCGCCTCTCCTGCGCACACGTTCCATCTCTGAACCCCTTCTTTAAGGGGAACGGAAGTGCCGGTTTCCCGCACATGCGCAGTGCATGCACAAAACCGGCACTTCCATTGGGCTTACGGGTGGGTACCCCGTGCGTACTCACCCGTGGAGACCCGAATTTCTGGGCCAATATTTTGCCTTAAGTGGCCTGATTAATGTCTCCGTGCGCGCTACCCGGCCCAATTAGTGGGTTCGGGTTTGCTGCTTGCCTCTGCTGACGTCTGCCAGCCAGCTGTATTTAAGGGGCCCATGCAGCATTGTTTCACATCCATCCTTTGCTGCTGCTTCTCCTTGTTCAGATTGTGACCATGACTGCTACAAGAGCCAAGGCCTCTCCCCAATTTGATGACGATTCCCTCCATGCTCTTGTGGAGGGAGTGAGAGGGCGTCAGGAGTTACTGTTCCCCTCATCCGGATGGAGGAAGCCTCCTCAGCAAAGCAAAGCAGTCTGGCTGCAAATTGCTGAGGAGGTGAGCACCAGGTCTTTGTGTGGTTGCACCTGGGTGCAGTGCAGGAAAAGGTTTAATGACCTGCTACGCACAGCAAAGGTGAGTATAACATCACACTTACCTTCAATCTGCTCCCCATCTCCTCTCATCACCAGCACTCTGCATTGTCACTCTACTCCTGCACATTCCACTTTACCCTTACATCCCTTGCACCCTTAACCATCACTCTCTCTCTGTGTACGCAATCACTTCACCATTCTACTATGCACCCCTCACACTTGCTATCACTGTTATGCAATGCCAACAACTAACAACGCACAGGGAGGGCCCTTGATATTGGCACCTCACTCCATCTTTGTCTCCTTCTAAGCATCTATGCCATGGATTCTTTACACTCACACGAACATTCTCACTCCAACTCCACTTGTGTCCCTCATTGCAGGAAAAGAGAGCCCACAATAAGAGGGAGAGGGGGAGGACAGGAGGAGGCCCACCTTCCATGGCCCACTTGACCACCGCTGAGGAGGCAGCTCTGGACATCGTAGGAGGTGCTGAGGATCTGGAAGTGGGGGACGGTCAGATGGGCACAGTAGAGCAAGCTGGTGACAGAATAGATTTGCAGCCCTCTCATTTACATTGCATGAGTGAATGATATGGCATCTGATGCTAATACAGATTGAGTTATGATCATCTGCACAAGTCGATATGCATGCTACGTTAATATCACATGTCTAACTCATGCCTTTTTCCCCCACAGGACCATCGAGAGCCGCCTGCCCTACTGTCCAGGAGGAAGAGCCGAAAGACTCCTCAGAGGAAGCTGCAAACTCTGAGGGTGCAGTGTCAGCAGTATTAAGTGCAGCCAACACCAGTGCAGAGACACACACCTCGGTGGGTCATTCAAGAGATTGATTATTGTTGTCACCTGGCGTATCACAGCTCACAAATGAGCATCAGCAGATGGTGGAGACAGGGACAGCAGTGGAGAGTCGTCGTCGGAGGCTGCAGGGCACTCCTAGCTCTGCTCAGCTGCATGTGGACCCTGTGCCTCTGGGGCCAGCCAGAAAGAGAGCGGCGCTGGAACTCCAGGAATAAGTGCAGGATTCTTTGGCAGGTTTTGCATCCAGGGTAACTGCGAGTGTGGAGAGAATGGAGGAGTCCATCTCCAACATGAGCACTGCCTTTGTGGAAGCAATGGTCATGCACGTTCCGCCATGGAAAGGATGGCAACCTCCGTGGAGGGCATAATTCGCCACAATAACAAAAACATGGTCACTCTTCAAAATAGATTGTCTGCTATGGAGGAGAGATGGACATCTATTGAGGAGAGACACCAGAGGTTCATGGACATCCTTGTTATGAGGACTGGCAGTACAGAGACGGGTCCTCATGGCCCCCCCTGATGTGCAGCAAGGTGCTGTCCAGCCATTTGCTAGCACTGAAGTGCGGCTGACCCATGAGAGGGATGTTGGTTGCAGGCAACAAGGAAGTGTGGGCTCCACTCCAAGCGCTCACACTCCCATGCCACTGCAGAGCCCTCGGTCAGAGCCACACCATATTCCTCACCCAACTGAGATGGCTGTCTCAGTCCCTGCACAGCTGCAGGAGGAGCAGACTGTTGCCAAGCCCTCCCAGGCACGCAAATCTAGAGGACATCCGCCAAAGGTGTCGAAGCAGGAGCAATGTGAAAGTGAGCAAGGTGACTCCACATCTGCTGAAGCCACAGGGGAAGCACCACGTAGAAGCACGCGTAAGAGAAAGTTAACACACAAATAGTCACAAGGATAGTCACTTGGGTGTTTTGATGTAATTCACATTTAAGATAATGATTGGCATTTCAATTGTAATAAATAAAAGCGATGGCAAACATTCAAAGAGTTGGCCTATGTGTGCCCAGAAATGGAAGTGTCATAGAGAGGTGTCAATGTGCCTTTCATCTGTAATGATGGTGGTGAGAATGATAGGAACCCACAGTTTATTCTACATTGTGTATGGTGTGTTAAGAAGGTGGCAGCCACATGTGTTTGCATTGTCAACTTAAGCAAATCTGGCATGGATTAGTGCATCATTTGCATCACGGGCAGTAATGTGATCACGTGCTGGTGGAACTGGCACTCCGCAAGGTCTTCCTCCTCCTCCTCCTCCTTCGAGGAGGAGGAGGCTGTGCGCTGAGCCACTTGTTCCTCAGACAGCGGTAAGCCACACTGCTGTGCGATGTTGTGCAGTGCACAGCAGACCACGATGAATCTGGAGACCCTGGCTGGTGAGTACTGTAGAGCTCCACTAGATCTGTCGAGGCATCTGAATTGCATTTTGAGCAAGCCGATGGTTTGCTCAATGATGGCTCTGGTGGAAATGTGGCTGGCATTGTAGCGCTCCTCAGCTTCGTTTGATGGCCTCCACAACAGCATCATTAGCCACGTCTTCAGGGAATAGCTCTTGTTTCCAATTAGCCATCTGGTAAGTTGGGTTGGCAGAATGGTGCAAGCTCGGGAGATGCAAAACATGCCCTTTTAGCTCCTCCCTTCCCAATGTCCAGGGCCCCAAACACTCCTTCCAGGTGGAAAAGTGATTTACTTCTTATTCTTGCAATTTAGTACACCGTATTCGCTGCTCCTCTATATTAGGGAGACCAAGAGCAGATTGGGCGACCGCTTTGCGGAACACCTCTGTTCAGTCCGTAAGGGTGACCCCGAGCTTCCGGTCACCTGTCACTTTAATTCTCCGCTCCACTCCCACTCTGACCTCTCTGTCCTCGGCCGCTTAGACTGTTCCAATGAAGCTCAACGTAAGCTTGAGGAACAGCACCTCATCTTTCAATTAGGCACTTTACTGCCTTCTGGACTCAACATCGAATTCAACAATTTCAGACCATAACCTCTGCACCTAACTTTTTTTTTCTTTTTTTCTCGCTCTCACATGGCAGCTGTCGATAATTTTGCCATCGCTATTTACACTTCATCTAGGGCCATCTTTTGTTTCTTAACTTGTCACATTACCATCTCCTTTTGCCTGGCACCGTCATCCCTTTTGTCATTTAATCTCTCCCGCCTTCCACCCTATCACAGACCTTCCCTTTTGTTCTTTCCTCCCCTCCCCCCTTCCCTGCCCCTGCACTTGCTTAAAAACCTGTTCCATCGCCAGCTTTTTCCACTTCTGACGAAGGGTCATTGACCTGAAACGTTAACTCTGTTTCTCTCTCGACAGATGCTGCCTGACCTGCTGAGAATATCCAGCATTTTCTGTTTTTATTTCAGCTACAATATCGATGGGTCCCGGCATGTATTTTAAAATAGGCAACTTACTGTGTAAAAGCTTTAAGGTACTTCTTCAGATTGTTTTCAGAACTGTAGCAAATTATTATAGGCAACAACAGGGGCGGACTGGCCAAGTGGGAAATCGGGGGTTTCCCGAGTGTCCCAATGAATGGTTCCATAGCGCTGTATTAATGGTGCCCCCCATTTTTCTTGTGAATTTCAAAGAATCCCATGAGCCAGCCCTGGAGCACAATAAACCAGAGGGTAGATTTTCAACTTGCTGCCCAGCATAAGAATGGTGTTTCAGTTCAGCTGCCCGTTATAGAAACTGCCCGATTGTCATTGCCATCGAAATCTACCCCTCGCAAAATCAGGCTGCACTTGCTTCTGGTACATTCCCTCACCCATAGACCTATCTCATGTGGTACCAGTTTATTCCCTGAGCTCACTCGCTCCAGAATCTCAGATGCAATGCTGCCATTACCCTTCTGCTTTTGGAGGCCTTGGAGGGAGTGCAACGAAGGTTCACTAGATTGATTCCTGGGATGAGAGGCCTGACCTATGATGAGAGATTGTGTAGAATGGGCCTATACTCTCTGGAGTTTAGAAGAATGAGAGGTGATCTCATTGAAACATACCAGATTCTGAGGGGATGTGACAGGGTAGATGCTGAGAGGTTGTTTCCCCTGGCTGGAGAGTCTAGAACCAGGGGTCACAGTCTCAGGATAAGGGGTAGGCCATTTAAGACTGAGATGAGGAGGAATTCCTTCACTTAGAGGGTTGTGAATCTTTGGAATTCTCTGCCCCAGGGGGCTGTGAATGCTGAGTCTTTGAGTATATTCAAGGCCGAGATAGATAGATTTTTGGACTCTAGGGGAATCAAGGAATATGGAGATCGAGCGGGAAAGTGGAGTTGAGGTCGATGATCAGCCGTGATCTTATTGAATGGCGGAGCCGGCTCGAGGGCCCGTATGGCCGACTCCTGCTCCTACTTCTTATGTTCGTATGTTCTTTGCTGACGTGACGGGTCAAGGTACATACTGCACAGCACCATTAGAGGAAAGAAGAGGTAATTAAATATGATGGTTATGCGATGGCAATCTTGGGTTTTAAAGCTCTTAGGATGTAGGAGGAAGACTGAGGGAGATAAGTATTTTTATAGTCCTGAGAAAGAATGAGCAAGATTAGAAGACTATGTCACGACTCTTGATTTCAACACAGTGAAAATGCACCTGGGACAAAGGGCATAAAAATATTTGCAGTTAAGGAGGAGCAAGAAAGGAAAGTTCAGATGAGCAATGAACATAGCATTATACTAATAACGTAGGCCTCGGTTTTAATTCCACTTTCCTGGCGGAAACCAAGCGGGGTGTCAGTTAAGATGGAGCATGGGACTTACCCACTCCATTCCCCTACCAGCCCTGCTTTCTGGCTGTCTGCAATTTTAAATTTCATGCAGGAAGGACACCCGAACAAAACTGGTGGGTTCCTCTTTAAGTATGCAGATCAGGCTCTGATGATGTCATCAGAGCCGAAACTGTGATTTTAACCTGAGGCCTGGGCGGGGCAGCAGTGGCAACTTCCCTCCCAGATTAAACCTGCCGGGAGCAGCAGCCTGGGCAATAAGCGGTCCAGCAAGCCAAACTATATATTTTTAAGTTTCATCGTGGGCCAGGATGAGTAGGAATTCTTGTCTAGGCCTCACAATGAAACCTTCGGCCTCCCCTGCTCCGGGATTTCCCTCCGCTCCCCTCACCCTCACCGGGATTCCATCCCGCTACCAGGATTTACACCCCACCCCACATCTATCCACTTAACTTAATGCCGGGAACCATTCCCTCTGGTCCCTGGCAGCTGCCTCTGACCGGTATGATTTTAACAGCCGGGCAGATGCTTTCCATCGATTTCCCTATAATCGACCGAGCCTAACTGCTGCTCACTCTGACGCGTCTCCGCCCGAGAGTAAACATTGAGCCCGTGATGACAAGAAATGTGATGGATAGTGCAGAAAGTAAGGACTTGCATTTCTATAGTGCCTTTCATTTTTTTTTATTCGTTTATGGGATGTGGGCATCGCTGGCAAGGCCAGCATTTATTGCCCATCCCTAGTTGCCCTTGAGAAGGTGGTGGTGAGCCGCCTTCTTGAACCGCTGCAGTCCGTGTGGTGATGGTACTCCCACAGTGCTGTTAGGGAGGGAGTTCCAGGATTTTGACCCGGTGACGATGAAGGAACGGCGATATACTTCTAAGTCAGGATGGTGTGTGACTTGGAGGGGAACTTGGAGGTGGTAGTGTTCCCATGCACCTGCTGCCCTTGACCTTCTAGGTGGAAGAGGTTGCGGGTTTGGGAGGTGCTGCCGAAGAAGCCTTGGCGACTTGCTGCAGTGCATCTTGTAGATGGTACACACTGCACCCATGGTGCGCCGGTGGTGGAGGGAGTGAATGTTTAAGGTGGTTGATGGAGTGCCAATCAAGCGGGTTGCTTTGCCCTGGATGGTGTCGAGCTTCTTGAGTGTTGTTGGAGCTGCATTCATCCAGGCAAGTGGAGAGTATTTCATCATGACCTCGGGATATCCCAAACCGCTTTACAGCCAATGAAGTACTTTTTGAAGTGTAGTGCCGTAGGATCTTTTGCATCTGCCTGAGAGAACAGACGGGGCCTGGGTTTAACGTCTCATCTGAAACACAGCACCTCTGACTGTGCGGCACTCCCTCAGCACTGCACTGGAGAGTCAGCCTAGATTTTGTGCTCAAGTCTCTGGAGTGGGACTTGAACCCACAACCTTCTGACTCTGAGGTGAGAGAGCTAGTCACTGAGCCGCAGCTGAGACCAAAAGGGTGCAGGCTAGAGGTAAGAGAAAGAATCTCATAGGGATCCATTTTATGAATCATGTTTGTGGAACTGAGTTATACCTATTGACATAAGAAAACTACTAGGCACTTGGTCTAAGCATTAAACAAAGCTTTAATCAACTGTTTTACAACATGGAGGTCTAGTTGTGTCCTTCATTAGTGTAAGATTTGCAAAATTTCTACATTTCCCCAAAGGTTATTATTAACAAAAGGGACCCTGCGTGGACATTTTAATTAAAAAGGGCACCCAAGATGGCGTCCGCGCCTCGTGATAGAAAGCCTGTGAGATTTTAAAAACTTGGACTCTGCGGCACAGGCAGCTTGTGGAGAAATCGGAACCAAAGCTGCAGTTTCTGTGAAGAGAGACTTCGCATTTTGAAAACCAGACAGGACTTTGAATTATGTATTAAGCCAAATCGGAGACAGATCAAAACCAGTTTGGCCTATACTTAAGGCCATCAAGCAGTTTGCATAAATAATCGGGAACAGCTTAAGGAAGCCATCGAGGCTGGACAGGCCCATTAAGAAGTATTAATAACAAAACAAGTCAATTATCAGGCCAGTAGATGCGATTACCGGCCATCTAAAAACAGTTAGTGTAGATTGCTACCATTATTTAAACTAGCCAGCCAAGATTGGGACAAAGAACTAACATGATTTGGCACACAGATAAGGGCCATCTGAAGGAGTATAATTGTAGGCCCACTGGCAACCTTCTCTCTCTGCTCTCTGCCCTTGCTCCTGCATCCTGCTCCAGCCCCTTGCCCTCGTGGCTACTGCTCTTCCCCCGTCCCGCGCTTACTGCCCGGCCACTGCCCGTGCCTTCCCCATTCCATCAGGGACGCCCGGCATTGCACCAGGCGGACACGGACAAACCAGGCCAGGCGAGGCGGGACGCGACGAGGCGAGATGGTGAAGAAGATGAATGGAAAGACGATTGAAGAAAAGCTTCGAATAATCGGGCCTTCAGTCCAGCTGACCTGCGACTATCTTCATGCAAACTCCAACTGCCGGCCGAGGAAGAGGAACCATCATCCCTGCGAGGTAAAGTACCCAAGCAGAGACTTTGGGGTACTCGTACCTGGACAACGCCCTTGCAGCACCCCGAGACCACGCGATGATGGCAGGCCCCAGAGAGCACAAAGAGCGAACCCCAAGCCCCACCGCTGTTTTGAATTCAGCAGATCTTTGATTGGTGAGCATAAATTCTGGCCCCTCATAGCTTAATCTAGTTAGGTATACGGGGTGGGATAAGGATAAGAGGATTGTTAAGATAGCTTGTTTTCCCTCGATATGCCGTGTGTTCCCCATTCCCTGTATAAGTATATAGTTATTTGTATTTGCCTGTAATTTTATACTAGTAACTTCTCGTAAGACTGTGTTATTTTTCTGTTTCATAAAATCTTGGTTTTGCTTACACCCAACCACCTGTCTACTCGAGTCTTTTCTGTATCGCTGCCTGTACCTAAGTCCGGTGTCTAGAACCCAGGGGCGTGGGAGCGATTCGAACCGCTCACAAACAGTCAGAGGCATAACTGACTGGGCGCAAGCGCCAACCACCCCACCCCACACCACCCCCTACACTAGTTCTTGTTAAGAATGTCCTGCGCAAGCTGGGCCCATGCTCGAGTATTTATACTCTCCCTGGACAGCACCACCCGCAGGCCGCTCAGTATTATTTCATAAGTCTTTCTTTCATGAATGACTGATTCATGTCACCTATTGGGAACGTGAGTAGGGGGTGGGGTCAGTGAATCCTGAGGGTCTCACTGATCACTACATCCAAATTCCCCATAGGCAGCTCTGTGGGGACAAACCTTAACATCAAAGAAAAAAGTCAAATAGACAAATCTAAGTATTGACTTATAGAATACCTGCTCTGGTTAAGATATATTTTGCAATTGGCACTGGGGTTCTTTGTATATAGCAGATTTAATTGCCTTTGGTCAATGCATCACTAGTTGAAAGCCATGAGTGAAATCTTGGTTATGTGTTTAGTTGTATTGCTCCCAGGGGGACAAACAGACAGTTTATAAAATAAACTGCTTGAGTTAATTAACTGTGTAATGTATGTCCTTGTATTCAATGTAAAAAAAATCTTATTGGTCCCGAGAGAGTGACTTATATTATTCTATTTCCACACGCCAAGCACTTTAAAAGTGTTTTTTCTTGTAGGCACCCATACTGCATCTTATGACAGTTCAATTTCTTATACTTTTGTCTGGTTCGAGATATTCGGATGTTAACTTGACCATTTCTCAGTTTCTCTATCAAATGATTTAAAGATTCATTAACAAAACGGAAAACATAGAACATTTTCTTTGAGGTTGGTAGATGCCCAATCATTTCACATTAAGATTTCATTAGTTTTGCCCCCTAAATATCTCACTAAGTGAATCATAGCACAGAGGGAGGCCATTGGGCCCATCGTGCCTCTTTGAAAAAGCTATCCAGTTAGTCCCACTCCCCTGCTCTATCCCCATAGCCCTTCATTTTGTTTTCCTTTTTCAAGTATGCGTCCAATTCCCTTTTATTAATCTAACCATCTGCTGTAGAACTGGGCTGTGTAAAGCAGTGAGTATCCCGTGCGTACTCACGCGTTGGGACCCGAAGTTCTGGCCCAATGTTTCAACTCAGTGACCTTTCATCAGAACTGGAAAATGTTAGAGATTTAACAGGCTTTAAGCAAGTACAGAATCAGGGAAAGAGAGGAGGGGAGGACAGAACGAAAGGGAAGGTCTGTGATAGGGTGGAAAGCAGGAGAGATTAAATGACAAAAGGGATGATAGTACAAAAGCAAAAGGGGGTGATAATGGGACAAATAAAGAAACAAAAGATGGGTCCAGAGGAGATTTAAATGGCAGCAACAGGATCATTATTAGCATCTGCTGTCCATAAAACATTAGTTGGAGGAACATTTTTTTTAACTGGTAATTATATATTGCTGTTAAACTGTCTACTTCTTAATGGTGTGCAACTCATATTATTAGACTGCCCTCATGTAAAAAAAAATCCCGAGAATGCAACACAAGGGGGAAGAAGTGGACATGACTGGGAAGTGTAGGAAATTGATTGTGCTATTTGAGAAATGCATACATTTTTCCGTTCAATGTCTACTTGAAACAATATTTTCTCTTTTGCCATATGATCTGGAATGTACTGCCTGACAGGGTGGCGGAGGCAGATTCAATCATGACTTTCAAAAGGGAATTGGATAAGTACTTGAAGGAAAAAAAAATTGCACGGCTACGGGGAATGGGCGGGGGAGTGGGACTAGCTGAAGTGCTCTTGCAGTGAGCCGGCATGGGCTCGAAGGGCTGAATGGCCTCCTTCTGTGCTGCAACCATTCTATGATTCTAGGATGGACTGTTATGTCGTCTCAGCATTGTTTTGCATTTAGTTTGGAATTCCAGGATCGCAGTTATTTTCTTTTTCCCGATGAGGTTGAGCACAACGTAAGGCTTGGAATGCTATTCATCTCGACTGGGTGTTGTAAACTTATGCTAATCTTGCACTGCTATCATTGCACTGTTGTGCAATCAGTAAAGTCACACATCCATGTGACATTCTGTAAGTAAAATGTATATGAAAGAGATGCAGGTCATTAAGCTTTTCATAAAATAAACCATCACTCGCACCATGTGCTGAATTCCTGATTTAGTTAGGTTGTAGGATTAGTATGACTGTTTATAGCCATTCCTTTACTTCAATAAATGCCCTGACAGAAATCTAGATAAGTGCCTCTCACTGGTAAGAATGGGTCATCTCTATACTCATCAGATTAAGGGGACAAGAGAGGGAAAAGTAATTTATTTTTAAATGAAGCTTATACATTTCTTTGAATTCGTTCTCGGGATGTGGGCATCGTTGTCAAGGCCGGGATTTATTGCCCATCCCTAGAGGTGTTGGTGGTGAGCCTTCCTCCTGAACCGCTGCAGGCCGTGTGGTGAAGGTACTCCCACACTGCTGTTAGGTAAAGAATTCCAGAATTTTGACCCGGCTGTGATATATGCCCAAGTTAGGATGGCGTGTGAATTGGAGGGGAAATTGGAGGTGATGGTGTTCCAATGCTCCTGCTGTCCATGTGCTTCTAGGTGGTAGGACGCTGGTTTGGGAGGTGCTGCCGAAGAAGCCCTGGCGAGTTGAAGGGGCGCATCTAACTTTAAACCATCTCAGATGAATTGATGGTAGTTTATTATCAGAACATAACTGTGTGCACTCAAAATGTCTATCAAGAGTTAAAGAAGCAAAATCATGCTGTGTTCTGTGATGTCTGCAGAGCTATATCTACTTTGAAAACATTACTTTATGCTCTGGCAGGTGTAATTATTGCTGTTATCCTTGAATACATTGCAAGTTGTTGATTTGGTAGAATTTTCTGCTCCATCTGGCAGCCTTGCTAAGAACTGATAAAACACATACAACTGAGGTAAAGGAGCTGAAGTGATGGACAGAACCTAGTACGTTCCAGCTACAAGTTAAAAAGATTTTTTCTTAAGCAGAGACTTTGAATATCTCACCATTCTGAGGATAAGAACATGAGAACATAATAAATCGGAGCAGGAGGAGGCCATTTAGCCCTTCGAGTTTGTTCCGACATTCAAAAAGATCATAGCAAAATACTGCAGATGTTGGAAATCCGAAATAACAACAGAAAATGCTGGAAAAACTCAGCAAGCCAGGCAACATCCGTGGAGAGAAATTTGAGTTGACGTTTCGGGTTTGACCTTTCTTCCCCCCCTCCCTTTCCTTTTGTTTCTCTCTCACACCTGGCAGCTATCTTTTGCCCTGCCAGTACACTTTACACCTAATCACAGCCTATTACCATCTCGTCTAGCTTCTAATCTCTTTTACTTCTTTTGGTTCTTTTATTCTTTTGTCCGATCGCAGCCCTGCCTTCGATCTAGTTCCTTTTCTCTCCAGTTTTGAAGAAGGGTCAAACCCGAAACGTCAACTCAAATTTCTCTCCACGGATGTTGCCTGACTTGCTGAGTTTTTCCAGCATTTTCTGTTGTTATTTCAATAAGATCATGGTTGATTTTCTACTTCACTCCACCTTCCCGCACAATCCCCATATCCCTTGGTTCCCTTAGTATCCAAAAATCTACCCATCTCTGTCTTGAATATACTCAATGACTGAGCATCCACAGCTCCCTGGGGTGGAGCATTCCAAAGATTCACCATCCTATAAGTGAAGAAACCTCTCCTCATCTCAGTCCTAAATGGCCAACTCCTTATTCTGAGAGAGTGATCCCAAGTTCTAGATTTGCCAGCCAAGGGAAACATGCTTGCAGCATCTATCCTGTCAAGCCCCTTAAGAGTTTTATATGTTTCAATGAGATCACCTCTCATTCTTCTAAACTCCAGGGAATATAGGCCTAGTGTACACAATCTCTCCTCATAGGACAAGCCCATCATCCCAGGAATCAGTCTAGCAATCCCTCTAAGGCAAGTGTATCCTCGTATCCTCCCTTAGGTAGGGAGACCAAAACTGTACACAGTACTCCAGGTCTCACCAAGGCCCTATATAATTGCAATAAGACTTTTTTACGCTTATACTCAAATCCCTTTGTAATAAAAACTAACACACCATTTGTTTTCCTAATTGCTTGCTGTACCTGCATATTAATTTTCTGTGATTCATGTACAAGGACGCCCAGGTCCGTTTGAACACCAACATTTCCCAGTCACTCACCCTTTAAACTATATTCTGCATTTCTATTTTTCTTATGAAAGTGGGTAACTTCACATTTCTCCACATTATATTCCATCTGCCACATTCTTGCCCACTGACTTAACCTGTCTATAGCCTGTGTCCAGTGGTGTACCGCAGGGATCGGTGCTGGGTCCCTTGCTGTTTGTAGTTTACATTAATGATTTAGATATGAATGTAGGAGGTATGATCAGTTAATTCGCAGATGACACAAAAATTGGTGGAGTGATAAATAGCGAGGAGGGAAGCCTCAGGCTACAGGACAATATAGACAGGATGGTCAGATGGGCAGAACAGTGGCAAATGGAATTTAACCCTGAAAAATGTGAGGTGATGCATTTTGGGAGAACTAACAAGGCAAGGGAATACACAATGAATGGTAGGACCCTAGGAAGGACAGAGGATCAGAGGGACCTTGGTGTGCATGTACATAGATCCCTGAAGGCAGCAGGACAGGTAGATAAGGTGGTTAAGAAGGCATATGGGATACTTGCCTTCATTAGCCGAGGCATAGAATATAAGAGCAGGAAGGTGTGATGGAGTTGTACAAAACGCTATTTAGGCCACAGCTGGAATACTGTGTGCAGTTCTGGTCGCCACACTATAGGAAGGATGTGATTGCATTTGAGAGGGTGCAGAGGAGATTAACCAGGATGTTATCTGGGCTGGAGCGTTTCAGCTATGAAGCGAGACTGGACAGGCTGGGGTTGTTTTCCTTAGAGCAGAGATGTCTGAGGGGGGACCTGATTGAGGTGTACAAAATAATGAGGGGCATAGATAGGGTAGATAGAAAAGAACTTTTCCCCTTAGTAGAGGGGTCAATAAACAGGGGGCATAGTTTCAAGGTAAGAGGCAGGAGGTTTAGAGGGGATTTGAGGAAAAATGTGGTTGGAATCTGGAACTCACTGCCTGAAAGGGCGGTAGAGGCAGGAACGGCCTCACATCATTCAAGAAGCATTTAGATGAGCACTTGAAACGCCATAGCATACAAGGCTACGGACCAAGTGCTGGGAAATGGAATTAGAATAGATAGGGCTTGATGGCCGGAGCAGACACGATGGGCCGAATGGCCTCTTTCTGTGCTGTATAACTCTATGGCCCAGAAATTTGAGTCTCCACGGGTGAGTACTCACCCTTAAGCCCAATGGAAGTGCCGGTTTCCTGCATGCACTGCGCATGCGCGGGAAACCGGCACTTCCGTTCCCCTGAAAGAAGGGGTTCAGAGGTCGAATGCGTGCACAGGAGAGGCAGCGCGTGTGCATCGAACTTATGTTTTTTTTGCAGGTTTTCCCGGGAGGGTAAGTCTCCAGAATTTAGACATGTAAAAAGCAGTCGCAAGGCCTGCTTTTTACAAGGTAAGTGGTGAATTAATTAAAATTAAAACATTTTTTCCACAGGTTTATTATTTTTAAATACTTTAAAGAAAGGTAAGTTTATTTTTAGCCCCGTTAGAAAATAAAATTATTTTTTTCAAAAATTTAAATTATTGCTTAAAATAGTTATTTCATGTAATTTATAGTTTATTTAAAAATTGTGATTTAAAAAAAATGTATTTGAAGATTTAGTGATGTTTTGGGGCTTATAGTATTTATAGGTTTGACAGCCCTTCCTGTCAAACTTATGAATGAAGCATTCCCTGCTACCATTGGCTCTCCATGGCCCACGTGATCCCAGGGGACGCATCAAACTAACTGCGCCCCTGGGATACGCAAGCACTGTGCGCTGGCAGCTGGAGCAGGCCCAGGATCGCAATTCCACGGGGGCCCACAGCTCAACAGCTGGCGCGCAAGGTAAGTGCAGGTCGGGGGCTTGCACCCGCGGGAAGCCCCCAACCCCAATTTCTGGGCCAATGACTCTATCACTTTGCAGCCACTTTGCATCATCCTCAAAGCTTACATTCCCACTTAGCTTTATATCATCAGCAAACTTGGATACATTACACTCGGTCCCCTCATTTACGTCATTGATATAGATCATAAATATCTGAGACCTAAGCACTGATCCTTGCCGCACTCCACTAGTTACAGTCTGGCAACCTGAAAATGACCCATTTATTCATACTCTGTTTATTGCCCGTTAACCAATCCTCATTCCATGCTAATATATTACCCCCAATTCCCTGAGCCCTAATTTTGTGTAATAACCTCTTGTGTGGCACCTTATCGAATGCTTTTTGAAAATCCAAATACGATGGCCTAGAAATTGGGTTGGGGCGCCAAAGTGGCACAAAAGTCGTCTGAGCGCAGGATTTAGCGCAGCGATTGGAGTGATACCGATCGCCAGAAATTCAGTTTCAGTGCCCCTCGAGGGAGACAGGGCGAGGCTCGAGGTGCTCCGCGTCCCTCTTAGGGCGCTGAAACTGATTATCGCAGCGCAACGTGCCGCAGCGCCACATGCTGCGGCACGGCACGCTGCGGTACTGTAGGCCTTCCTCCCACTGTTAAGGGGGAGGTGCCTGCAAGTGCCGGCAAATGAGCCCGGCACCAAGGAGAAGTGCCGGGCTCTCGGGAAACAGCCGGCAATGCCGCGGGTGGGGGGGGTTAGGAGGCCGGGGACGGAGGTGCTGGCAGGCGGCCGCTGAAAAAGCGGCTGCCCCGCACCTCCACCTTAACTTGCACCGCTGCCGGCACAGTAAGGCCCCGTGAACCGGGCGCGGGTAGCGAGCGGCGCAACTGCGGCGTTCGCTACCAAATATCGCGAACGGGGCACGAATGGGGCACTGCGCACACCGATGACGTCATCGGTGGCGGCGCAGCGCAAATGCCTAACGCCACCATTAGCGCCCCTACTGAATATCGCCGGAGACGCAGCCAGTGGCGCTACAGCCACTGACTGCCTCTTTAGGCGCTAACAGGTGGCGCTACTCACCCAATTTCTCCCCCGATGTATTGCAACAACAACAGCTTGCGTTTATTTAGTGCCTTAAACATAGTAAAATGGCCCAAGACGCTCTACAGGAGCGTTATCAAACACAATTTGACACCAAGCTACATAAGGAGATATTAGGACAGGTGTCCAAAAACTAGTCGAAGAGATAGTTTTTATGGAGCATCTTCAAGGGGAGGGAGAGAGAGCTAGAGAGGCAGAGGGGTTTAGGGAGGGGATTTCAGAGCTTGGGGCCTAGGCAGCTGAAAGTACTGCCACCAGCGGTGGATCAATTAAAATAGTGGATAGGCATGAGGCCAGAATTGGAGGAACACAGAGGTCTCGGAGGGCTGGAGGAGGTTTCAGAGAAAGGGAGGAGCAAGGCTGTGGAAGGATTTGAAAACAAGGTGAGAATTTTAAAATGGAGCCATTGCCGGACCGGGAGCCAATATAGGTCAGGGGGCACAGGGGTGATGGGTGAACAGGACTTGATGCGAGTCAGGATACCGGCAGCATCATTTTGGATGAGCTTACGTTTACAACAGGTGACCAAAAGCTTGGTCAAAGAGGTAGGTTTTAAGGAGCATCTTAAAGGAGGAGAGAGAGGTAGAGGGTCGGAGAGGTTTAGGCAGGGAATTCCAGAGTTTAGGGCCCAGGCAACAGAAGGCACTGCCACCAATGGTTGAGTGATTGAAATAGGGGTTGTGCAAGAGGCCAGAACTGGATGAGTGCAGAGATCTCGGAGGTTATACCTTTTGGTCTGCTCCACATTAAAATGTATGAGTATCAGCTTGTCTCCTGATTAGAAAGTGGTAGATTTGCATTCTATATCTGGGGATTTATTCTCATAACAAAGACTGGCACTACAGTGTAGCACTGAGGGAATTCTGCAGTGTCAGAGGTGGGCCTTGGGATGACATGTTAAAATGAGGTGTCATCTCCACAAGGCGTAATGCACAGAATGGAATCAGTTACAGGATCTGAATGAATAATGTATAACAGCTTCCCTGATTGCTGACTAGTTGAATGCAGTGGGTGCCACGATCATGAGTCAGAGAGATCAGAAGGTCCTAGGCTCGATTGTTGATCAACACGCTGAGCTGTGCTGGTAGTGGCGATATAATTGGCTTCAGTGATAATAGGCTAAGAAGGGGAAAATTTAAACTAATTAAGTTTCCAACACCTTTTTTGCTATCCAGCGATCCCTGCTGAAAAGTGTGCATGTGTGGACATTGGGTAAGGCAGCATTTGGGCTCAGATGTGATACAAGTCACAGTTGAATAGTCTACAGATGCTGTTTAAAATCACACATGAAGCATAGATACTTGGGTGAGACACCAGAACTCAGGCGCCACTCCGAGCGTTACCCAGCATGAGGCAGCACCTTGAGCAATCGAGGTGAGAAAATTGGAGGTGAGCAACTATGCAATCTTTGTTCTTAGTTAACCAATGACTAGTTCAAAGATTTACTAAAAATGACAACAGAAAATGCTGGGAAACACTCAGCAGGTCAGGCAGCATCTGCGGAGAGAGGAACCGCGTTAACGTTTCAGGTCGATGACCTTTCATCAGAACTGGAAAATGTTGGAGGTTTTTAAGCAAGTACAGAGCCAGGGACAAGGGAGGGGAAAGATAGGGCAATGGGGAAGCTCTGTTATAGCACGGCGGGCAAGAGTGACTAAATCACAAAAGTGATGATGGTGCAAGGCAAAAGCGAATAATAAAATGACCTTTCTTGTTTTTATACTGCCACTCTTTAACCACAGGAAATATTTATTTGGACAACAGACCCTTCTTTGCTTGTTATCAAATCTGCTTTGTCTTTTGGGTTCCTTCCCAAGTTGTTATCTGTGTTCACATTTTAGTGCAGTTTCCATTACTGGTCCCATGTCGTCTGCAATCTAAAACTCACGCCCAATGCATGCTGTGAATGGCATTAGCCTGTCATAGGATTTACAAGTAATCCTTATCTTTCACCAAAGGCACCTCCCATATCCTCCTCGACAGATAGACAACACTTTGTCAGTGCATATCTTTCAGGCTAATACCAATAATCCAATTTATTAAATTATTTAAAATTAAATAGAATGAAAGGAATGCAGCCAAAAAATGGCACTACAATATTGGATTTGCCCACAATTTTAATCTGTCTTGAAAATAATAAAGTGTACAAGATGCTTTGGAGTCCTTTCCTGAATTTTTAATTGAGTCTTTGAAGATCACAGCATGGGTGTGATTCTGCCCATGGAGCCCTGCATCACATCTGTGGTGTGGAAGCAAATGGTTGAAACAAGAGGATTGCAGAATAGGAAAAACAGTGGCAATTATATTGTTCCATGCAAGGTTTTGCCACCCCAGTTCACAACAGTAAAATAACTTTTATTTACAAAGCACCTTTTACAACCTCAGGATGTCCCAAAGTACATTTGAAGCGTTGTGGCTGTTGTAATATAGGGAAATGTGGCCTTTAATTTGCACACAGTAAGATCCCATATATACCAAGATACAGGAAACTCTTTTTATCCAGCACTACGGTACCGGCGTGGTGCCGGTTTATCAAAAAGTCCAGATTACAGAGAGGTATAGTAAAAGGTATAGAGCTCCGTACACAGCAACCAATCCAGGCTTCCCTGTTGCTTAGCAACAGATGCAGGAACTCCGACCACAAGATCCAAGCATCCCTGTTGCTTAGCAACAGGTGCAGGAACTCCGACCACAAGATCCAAGTGTCCCTGTTGCTTAGCAACAGGTGCAGGAACCTGGCCACAGATCCAGGAACAGGCCACTAATATGAAATGAAACTTACCTGAACCTACTCCTGAATTTTGCCGGTTAACAGAGATTTCCGGTTAATTAGGTGCTGGTAAATCAAGAGTTTCCTGTAAATGATTAGCTAATCTGTTTTAGTAATGTTGGTTGAGGGATAACTTTTGGCCAGACACCTTCCCTGCTCTTCTTTGAAATGAGCTTTGGTATCTTTCACATCCACCTGAGAGGGCAGGGGCAAGGAGGGCCTCAGCTTCACGTTCCATCCGACAGAGGGCACATCCAACAGTACAGTTCTCCCTCAGCACCGTGTTGGAGGGTCAGCCTAGATGGTGTGCTCCAGACTCTGGACTGGGTCTTGACTCAGGTGTTGTAGGCGTTGTTTTGCTAAAGCATTTAATAAAAACATGTTGACAAAAGGCTGTGGCCTAGAAATTCATCTGGGGCGGTGGCACAAAACGGGCAGTATTGGATCGGCTGCCCGTTATACACAGTGCCTGATATTTGGTTCCATTGCAGTCAATAGAACTGAACGTCAGGTGCTGCGTATATCGGGCGTGCGATCCGATACGGCTCGCTTTGTGCCACCGCCTGAGATGAATTTCTAGGCCGTTACTAGTAAGCAATTTAGGGATAACAACAGAAAATGCTGGAAAAACTCAGCAGGCCGGCAACATCCGTGGAGCGAAAAATAGAGTCAACGTTTCAGGTCGAAACCCTTTGTCAGGACTGAAAAAGCGCAGGAAATGAAACAGATTAAGAGGCCAGTTTGGGGGCTGGGGAATGGGGATGAGAGAACAAAAGAGAAGTGAAGAGACATTAAGAGGTATTCAAAACGAGACGAGATGGCGATAGGACTAGTGGAGAGACAAAAGCATCCGCAGTATTTCGCTATCGTAAGAAATTTAGGGGCTGGGATTCCTATGTGGTCACTGTATTCAATATTTCTGTAATAAAAAAGTTATTGTGATCTGTCTTGGCGTTCGATGGTAAGATTCATTTTCCCAGGAGTGGGTTAAGATTGGCTAAAAATGTTGTTAAAATAGTGCACACACAAACAATGTGATAAAAATAGCACAACAAAGAATTTCAACCTCTAAAGTTCTTGCCAGCATAGCATTTTGTCAACATTATTTATTGAGCGTCTTGGGGAAATCAATGCCTTTACCATTTGATTACAATAATATAAAATGATCCATCAACTCTTGTATCTCTTTCAGTTTGTCTATTTTAGCTATTAACTATTTTCATTCAGCTGACGAGTGTTATGTGTTCAAAAAGACCTATATTGGGAACTAGAACATTTTTTACTTTATGTAGTGACAGCATCAAGCGCTTAACTGCAGAATTGTCCGCATTTATTTACTTGAGACTCTTAAAAGTCACGAGAGAATCAAACCCTTGTCTGTCAGTCTTGGTTTGATTTTAATCAAGGTCCCAGGGGTGGAATTACAATGTTATACAATGCAATGCCACAAATTGTTCATTCTTCAGAGGAAAGAGACCTTCATTTCCCTGTATCTATGCGAGACTTGAGCTTAGTTCCCGAAATGTAAGAGCCTGGCATTTTATTTTTTAATTAAACTGTATTGTTTTCTTTGCCATCTCCAGTACATGATTTTGACTTATTAGTCTCCAAGAGCTGTATTATGGGATATATTATGCCAGCAGTTACTGATAAGGAAATTAAAGAGAAAAATAATGCATGCAATGAGCATGAAAAGAATTTAGTAGAATACAATAATCATCAAATATCCAAAAGCGAATAGGAGGCGGTGAGACAGTGTGGGATAAAAGGACAATAAGATGCCCTATCTTAAAGGGCATGAGTATACATGCGACATAAAATAATATGTAGGTGAAGCAGTTTCACAAAGGCCTTAACACTAACTGTGTCACATACAGGCCTGCAAATGCTTGTTGTTTGTGAACGTATTTAATTCTCTTCTGATACCGTGTGATATTTTTTCCCGAGAGTGTTTAAGCTTCTTAAACCTGTTTAGAAAAACAGAATGTTTGTGTAATGATGCTCGAGATTGCAAGGAGGCCAATACGAGCAACCTACTTTTACAGTCAGGACCATAGATTTTAACATGCAGTCACCAAACTGGGATAGAATGCTTTCAACATGGTAGTGCATCTTGGAGGTGAGGCAAAATAATTTCTGTCACGTACAAGATGTACGAGAATTGGAATTGCTGTTCACAGACATAGATACGTAGATGTAAGCAAGTTATTTAACTTGGACCAAGAGTGCAGAGCCAAACAACAACAACAACAACTTGCATTTATATAGTGCCTTTAATGTGGTAAAATGTCCCAAGGCGTTTCACAGGAGCGTTATCAAAAAAAGCTGACACCGAGCCACATAAGGGGATATTAGGGGAGATGACCAAAAGCTTGGTCAAAGAGGTAGGTTTTAACGAGCGTCTCAAAGGAAGAAAGAGAGGTAATGAGGCGGACAGGTTTAGGCAGGGAATTCCAGAGCTCAGGGCCGAGGCAACAGAAGACACGGCCACCAACGGTGGAGCGATTAAAAACGGGGATGCTCAAGAGGCCAGAATTGAAGGAGCACAGATATCTCGGGGGGTTGTGGGGCTGGAGGAGATTACAGAGGTAGGGAGGGGCGAGGCCATGGAGGGATTTGAAAACAAGGCTGAGAATTTTAAAATCAAGGCGTTGCTTAACCGGGAGCCAATGTAGGTCAGCGAGCACAGGGGGTGATGGGTGAACGGGACTTGGTACGAGTTAGGATATAGATAGCAGAGTTTTGGATGAGCTTAAGCTTAAGGACGGTGGAGGCAATGATACATGTATAAAAACTCAAGCAATAATAGTGATTAAAAGAGACTTTTGTTGTGCAGAGTGCTCTATATGTGAGACAGATGCCTTGCAAAAACAGTAAATAAAGTGTCAAACAGATCCTTTGAACAGAACAGCTGCTCACATGTCTGATTGGGAACAGGACTGCAGGTCTTAAAAATACCCGAGGATAGAGATGATCAGATACTCTATGGAACACAATGGCCTATGTTGTTGGGATCGTGGGAGTGCAATTTGTGGAAAGCAAGGAGACAGATTTTAATATTGTAGGTTTAAAGGTTGGGTTGGATATTCTGGAGTTTTGTTTGATTACTTTTTAGAAACAGTAAGAAATAGCTTTGCAGAACTTTCCTCGAAGATTAGAGAGGTTGAGGTTGAATATTATGGTCTGTGGAAGGAACAGACCTCATGAGCAGTATGGACTTCCTGTTTGATGCTTTCTTATCAGTGGGGAGGGGTTGGGGGTGAAGGAAGGATATCCTTTTCAAGGCAACGCTGAACTCAAATAGGTACTCAGGCATTTTGTCCCTCTCCACTTACACACTGGCACCTAAAATAATTAAAATTATAATGACGGCTTCTATTGAAAAAACTTGTATCTTTACGACTTACACGCACACATCATCGTCCTCAATTGAGACACTTGGGGCATTGTTATTTGATCCCAAATCTCTATTTTGTGTTGCTTTGCCGTTGATCAGTAAGAGGTGCAGTATAGTGGCCCAGGTTGGATGTCAATCATCAGCTTTTCTTCGCATTTTTCAGTCGACACCTCCCAAGGGGACTATCTCAAAATTGTAAGCTCATCATGTGGGGAATCTCAGATGCATATTCACGTTCTTCTGCACTGTGATGTTGTGCATTAGCATGTAGGCTTTGACATTTGATGCACATCTGAGTCAGAATATTTTTTTACTAAGTTAGGCTGCTAAACAGTACCTCTAACCTTGCATTTTTCTTTAATTATAATAAGGAAAGTAAACTTGCGCTTTGTGTAATGGTATAGTTTGAATATTTATAGATGTCGTCTTGACAACAAGTATCTGCCAATGTATCAATTAGACAACCCGCTTCACCTAGACTGTACAAATCAGGAGTATGCAAGTTAAAGTTTGTAAACAGTGGTTGGGCTACAGAAAGGTGCTCTGTACAGAATTGCTTTAAATCTTAATAAATGTATTCCTTTTTCATTCATAAACCTCAAGAAAGTTGTTCTTTTTTCATTCAATCCTGGATTGAATAAGAGTAAAGAGGTCTTACTCCAATTATATAGGACCTTGGCGAGACCACACCTGGAGTATTGTGTACAGTTTTTGGTCTTCTTAGCTAAGGACGATATACTTGCCATAGAGGAAGTGCAACAAAGGTTCACTAGACTGATTCCTGGGATGGGGGGATTGTCCTAAGAGGAGAGATTGAGTAGACTAGGCCTATATTCCCTAGACTTTAGATAAATGAGTGGTGATTTCATTGAATCATATAAAATTCTTAAGGCCTTGACAGGGTAGATGCTGAGAGAATGTTTCCCCTGGCTGGGGAGTCTAGAACTAGGGGGCATAGCCTCGGGATAAGGAGTTGGCTATTTAGGACTGATATGAGGTGAAATTTCTTCACTCAAAGGGTTGTGAATCTTTGGCATTCTCTACCCCAGAGGGCTCAGTCATTGAGTACATTTGAGACAGAGATTGATAAGATTTTTGGATACTAATGGAATCAAAGGATATGGGGATAATACGGGAAAGTGGAGTTGAGGTTGAAGATCAGCCATGATCTTATTGAATGGCGGAGCAGGCTCGAGGGGCTGAGTGGCCTACTCCTGCTCCTATTTCTTATGTTCTGATGCAACAAACCTGAAAACAGGTCCCGATAAGATCTTCACACTTTGTTTCTCGCTATCAAAGTTCACCCAATCACAGATTTTGATACAAAACGCACCAGAAACGGCTCTGTTGAACTGAGATGGCCATCGGCTTTATCTTGTCAATCTTGCTAATTATTTACAACTCCATTCCCCATTCCACCTCCTGAAGGGGTTGGTCTTTTAACAAACAGCCACTGGACCGCAGAGAGTTGTAACTGCAGAACCTGCCATAGCTTTCTTATCATGTCACCAAGAGACAAATGAAGAAGGGATAGGGGGGGTTGGTGACCAAAAATTAGACTGAAAGGGGCAGCTTTGTGGCGGATTCGAAGGAGGGGGGAAAATGGTAGCACGATAGACAGCCTTAGGGAGAATGTTCCAGAGTACAGGCCTGAAACAGCTGAAAGCTTTGTAGATAAAAGCGGTGCGAAAGACTGTTTGCGAAGTCTGTTTTTCTTACAAAGCGACAAAGATCATTCATTCAAAAGATGAACAAGGCACTGCGGCAAATACAAAACTAACCCTTGGGAAGAAGTCTCTAACTATTGTTGCATTGCTGTTGGGTCGCAGATCCATTCAAGTCCATTGCTGCAGTGCTGCACTGCAGAAAAATGATAATTCTGACATAATAATAAGCTGAATTTCTCTTTATAGAGCAGACAGTTGTCTCTGGCTATAACCTTGTTCAGCAGCAGATGGTGGTGGAGTCAGATGGTCTTATATTCCACATTCTGAGCTTGGGTTGGCAACCTTCCAGAGATAACATTTTAGACGAAGGTACACCTCATGGAGAGAAAGGTCAATTGGCATCATCTTGTGATTGTGACTACCTGTCAAATACCACTGATGGAATTTGATCGCTGACCCTTAGGTGTCTCATTCTCTTGACTGGCACCTTCAATTGATATTTCAAGAATCAGGGAGAAAGCAAGAAAAAAAGTGCAATACATTCCTGATAGTCTCTCCTTTTCAATCACTTATGAGGTCACCCAAATAGTTTTATCTTCAGCTAAATTTGGTGCCTACTTAGGACCAGAATTGATGAATTCCCTGATCACCAGGAAGCGCTCAGGAAAGCAGCAGTTATCATAGCTGACCATATCATCTGCATTTGAGTGTTCTTTTCTCGGCCTCTAAATAAGAATGGCAAGCAGTCTTTACAGCATGAATAACTGATAACATTCCTAAAGATGAAAGAAAGACTTGCATTTATATAGCACCTTTCATGACCACCGGATGGCCCAAAGCGCTTTACAGTCAATGAAGTACTTTTGGAGTGTATTCACAGTTGTAATGTAGGAAATGCGGCAGTCATTTTGCACACAGCAAGCACCCACAAACAGCAATGCGATAATGACCAGTTAATCTGGTTTAGTGATGTTGATTGAGGGATAAATATTGGCCAGAACACCAGGGCTAACTCCCCTGCTCTTTTTGAAATAGTAGATCTTCTACAACCACCTGAGAGAGCAGACGGGGCCTCGGTTTAACATCGCATCTGAAAGACTGCACCTCCGACTGTGCAGTGCTCCCTCAGTATTGCACTGGAGTATCAGCCTAGATTTTTGTGCTCAAGTCCCTGGAGTGGAACTTGAACCCGCAACCTTACATGACTCAGAGGCAGCTGAGCCACAGCTGGCTGTCATCGCATCAACTGGTCAAAAGGTTTAACTTTAAACCGAGCTGACACCATCTGAAAGAGCGGCAGAATGTCACATCCTCCAACCAAACAATGAATTATTGGACTTGCCTGGGATTCCTGTCTTAATGAAAGATGTGCTGTATGATTAGCAAGTGGAAACGTTACAGTAGCAAGGAAAAATGAGACAACTAAATGGATGGGAAGCCTACTCCAAAGTTCCAGAACAAAAAGACTCTGGCATCAGCTTACCAGACAAGGACATCCAAGATGAGTTTCAACTGCAGGATTTTCAGGCAGACGGCAAAGACTAGAAAAAGACACTCAAATCTGTTTCTGGAATCCCACTGACCCACCTCATGAGAAGGGCAGACTCATAGGGCTCGAATTTCCAAGTCCTGTGGAGGCGGGTTTGGAGGCAGGAGTGGGGGAAAATTGCAGAATCGGGGAGCACGAACCTTTCCTGCCCCCAACCCACCTCCGTGCCCGTTTCCCAGGAGGCGGGCACCCGACCTGCGTTGGGAGCCACCTCCCCGAGGCGGGATGGGGATTAGTGCCAATTAACTGCCTGTTAACAGGTAGTTAACAGGCAGTTTTTAGCCTAATCCCTAGTTTTAGCCCTGAAGTGTGGGCTGCCCGATGGCTCCAAACCACGCCAAGTTAGCGAGGCGGACCGTCGGGCTGAAGGGCTTGGAGGGTTCGAGATGTCCAGTGTTCAGGTGAGTGATGGGTGCATGAGTGCAGAGGTAAGTGTGTTTGGTGTGTGAAAAGTGTAAAAATAAGTTTTACTTACCTTTACATACTAATGCAGGCTTCCTTCCTTCAGGTCTCGGGAGTCCCTCATCTCATCGGTACAGAAAGCAGAATGGCCGTGAGCTGTTAAAAGTTGCAGCATTCTGCTTTCTGTTCTGAAGAGATTTCTAACTGAGTCTGTGAAGAAGGACTCAAGTTAGAAGTCAGAGTGTCAGTGTTTGACAGCTTCACAGAGCCGTCAAACATTGATATTTCATCTGTCAAAAGCTCTTGACAGTTGAAATGTCAATCCCTGACGTCACCTCTCATCGGGTGTCACTTAATTGGCCTGCTGAGCCCGCTGGGTGGCTCAACAAGGACAATCAAGGGAAAATCACGTGGGTTGGCCACAAATCGATGGGGGCGGGACTACAACCCAAAAAGTGGGAGTCCCGCCTCCATCACGTCCCCATTGACAAAATCCAGCCCATATACTACACTATTTTGTTGAGAACCCAAATTCCTGAAATGTCATATGAAGTCCAAGAGCAGGTGGCAGCAGAAGTAAGCGCACCCAGCACCAGCGCAGACACTCACACCTCGGGGGGATCTTCGGGACATAGAGTAGTGTTGTCACCTGGTGTTTCACAGCTCACAAGTGAGCCTCAGCAGATTCTGGAGACAGGGACAGCAGTGGAGAGTCCTTGTCGGAGGGTGCAGGACTCTGCCAGCTCAGCTCAGCTGTGCTGCATGTCGACCCTTTGCCTCTGGGTCCATCCGCAAGAGAAGAGGTGATGGACCTCCATGCACAGATGCAGGAGACTCTGGCAGGTTTTGTCTCCAGGGTCGCTGTGAGTGTGCAGCGAATGGAGGAGCCCTTAGCGACCATGAGCAGAGCCTTTGTGGAGTCATTGGCGCAAGAACACATCACCATGGAAAGGTTGGCAACCTCCATGGAGGAGATAACTCGCCAGGGTACGGAAAACATGGTGAGTGCTCATAAGAGAATGACATCTCTTGAGGTGCGTTGGCCATCTGCTGAACAGAGAAACCAGATCTTCATGGAAGTCCTTCTGAGTAGGACTGCCAGTGCAGAAATGGGTCCCCATGGCCCCCTAAAGCGCAGCAAGGTGCTCTCAAGCCACTTCCAAGCGCTGGCCCCTTCTGGCCTGTGCAGGTTCAGGTGAGTGAGCAGCAGTCTGGTGTTCCTGTTGCTGATCCTGCTGTTCCTGGTTCTGCGGCTGCCGCCTCTGCTGCTGGAGATCCTCAAATGGCAAGAAGGGAAGGAAAAAAAGGCATCCCATGCTTCTCGTAGATGCCTCCGCTGATGAAGCGCTGAGTGAGGGTGGCGAGAGGGGCTTCCCAGGAGATCACATTGGAGAAGTGTGTGAGGCTCCAACCTTCCACAGCTGTGCGTAAGCCTTGAAGAAGTAGCCCCAAACCTGCAACAACAAGGTCCTTCAACATACAAGTGCTGTCCCTTTAAATCGCAGCTTCTCCGATTGAGCTGCAGCTGCAAGCAAGCAAGCCAACTGTTTTCACACCAGGTCTCATCAGCGGGGTTCCCCGCAGGCGTGTTTCAGGTGGGGAAAGCCCCAAATTCGCAACGGCCCCGGAAAATCTACTTCAACAAGGTAATAATTGGTCGTTAGTGCTCCAACGACCAGTCCCGCCAGCGGCGGCCGGGACTGAAGCGGGTCGCGGAGAAATGGCGGTCCGAAAGTCGGACGGGGCGGGGAATCAGGCGGGGGGTTCGCGACCCACTTTTTTGACGATTTTCGGCCCCCGGCCGCCTGGAAAGTCGCCCGATGGCTGGCAGAAAATCGACCCCTTAGGATCTAAAAGAAGTAGGGGGAAAAATTCAGTATCGCCCCATTTGGGATGCTACTAACGGCCGTGTGCAAAGTTTAGCGCCTGGCGCTAATTATCGCCTCTGACGGCAAACTTGTCTTTTATCACCCCTGGAGGTGATTGGAGCGCTAAATCAGGCACTTCACACCTGTCTTAAGGCGCAAAGGACGAGGAGCGAGGCGTTACCTCAGAGCGCTGGCGAAGCAAGGAAGGGCAAATCAAAATAAACCCGCAAAGTGCTGCTCAGCACTCAAAACTCCTTCACACAGCGTTGAATCTCTCCTGAAGTCTCTCTCTCTCTCTCTCAGAATGCGTGGTGCATAAATGTCACCAACATTAAAAAAGCAGGAAGCGGTCGCCTTTAAATAGCGCTCCCCCAGTCCCTTTCTGACTGCAAAACGCTCCCCTCAACCTGTCGTTGCTAGCGGCAGGGGGCGCCACTCAATAGCCGGCCTGGGGCGCTACCGGGGCGTTGCGCACTCAACTGACGTCACAATCTGCTGGCGCAGGAGATCGTGGCGGTAGTGTTTAGCGCGCCGCAAAATGCCTAGTTAATTTCGCGAGCGGCGCAAACATCGCCGCACCCAGGCGCTAGTTGCTTTGCCCCCCATTAGCGCCCTCTTAAGGCGCTAACGGGAGGCGCAAACAACTGAATTTTTCCCCCGTAGTCTAGCAGCAATGTACCAAGAAATAGGTTTATCTTATTGATAAATTCATGATAAACTCCATTTAGCTCCTCGCACAGGACATGCAGCAGATGCTTGTTAAACTTAAGTTGATGGTAACCATGAGTGTCAGACTAGTCTATGAAACTAATTTTCTGCCTGTTGATCCTCTGGGACTCGGCTCTTCTGATTCTTCTGCAACTTACAAGCAGGAAACCTTCACCCGTTGTGGGACTCCAACTGGCTACAGCCGCAGACGCTTCCTAAATTATGTTCCAGGCTTCAATGCCACGAGGAAACAGGGTATTATAAATGCCATAGGGGAGAAGTACTTAGTATCTCCAAATTGGACAATGGAACAGTGTGAGTAAACCTCACTGAGCCCCATAGATCATTTGCATGAGTAGAATTGTGGCAGCTTGTTATGGAGTGTGCACAGGGAGGGTACACAGCACGTACAGCAGTGTACAATACCTTGGCACAAGAGAACAGCACAATACCAATGTCACCATGGGCGTTTAGTCCCATCCATCACCTAATCAGACTGCACTGTTGCCTCTTAACTGGATATTTTCCAGTTCAGTTCACTACAATCGGATGTAGCTCATTCACAAATCGTGACCAGCCCTGTTTGGTTACCTCTGGTAAAGAACCTTTGGTTATGTAACAGCAATAAACTGCAGATTTAAAGGAATGCTTTAATTGCGATTCAAGATTTTTCTTTATACTTTTTTTGCTGAATTTTAAGATGAGATATGTTAGCGCTGGGAAATGGAATACATTCTAATTTCAGGTGCCCATCGACAGCATCAGCCACTCTCAGGAAACACGGCAAGTAAGCTGCAGAGTAAAGCTCCCAGTAAACATAGAAACATAGAAACATAGAAGATAGGAGCAGGAGTAGGCCATTCGGCCCCTCGAGCCTGCTCCGCCATTCAATGCGATCATGGCTGATCATCCAAATTCAGTACCCTGTTTCTGCCTTCTCTCCATATCCCTTGATCCCTTTAGCCTTAAGAAATATATCCAACTCCTTCTTGAATATATTTAATGAATTGGCCTCTACTGCCTTCCGTGGTAGAGAATTCCACAGGTTCACCACTCTCTGGGTGAAGAAATTCCTCCTCATTTCTGTCCTAAATGGCTTACCCCTTATCCTTTGACTGTGACCCCTGGTTCTGGACTCCCCGACCATCGGGAACATCCTTCCTGCATCTAGTCTGTCCAGTCCTGTCAGAATTTTATAAGTTTCAATAAGATCCCCTCTCATTCTTCTAAACTCCAGCGAGTATAAGCCCAATCGACCCAATCTCTCCTCATATGTCATTCCTGCCATCCCAGGTATCAGCCTGGTGAATCTTCGCTGAACTCCTTCCATGGCAAGAACATCCTTCCTCAGATAAGGCGACCAAAACTGCACACAATACTTAAGATGTGGTCTCACCAAGTCCCTGTACAACTGCAGCAAGACATCCTTGTTCCTGTACACAAACCCTCTCTCTACGAAGGCCAACATACCATTTGCCATCTTAACTGCCTGTAATATGCATCAGCTTCAAACTTAGAAGGGCAACCAGCCCAACTGTATCAACATAATAGGGTAGATTTTTGTCTTCACCACCTGCGCCGTAATCTAGTGGGGCCCTTTATAGAACCCTCAATGGAATGAAAATCAGGCGGGTTCTATAAGAGGTGTCCAGTCCAGCCAGCAAGATTACTGCCCCGGTGGTGAAGCTGAAAATCTATCCCCCCATTTTTATATTTCCCAGGTCAACTATCCTGTGGCCTCTCTGCGGAAGGCTGCCAGTTACTGCTGAAGTAGGGTCAGTTTTGAACTGGATTGAGACTGACCAAATCAGTTCACGTAGGAGCTTACAGCCAATAGAGAGGAATCATTCTGTCCATCAATATGGCCTAAATTTAAATACAGGTCCCTGAGGTGAAAGGAATTAGACACTTCAGGTACTCTCATTGATCTCATTGAAACATACAAAATGTTTACAGGGCGTGACAGGGTAGATGCAGGGAGGATGTTGCCCCTGGCTGGGGAATCTAGAACCAGGGGTCACAGTCTCAGAATAAGGGGTCGGCCATTTAGGACTGAGAGGATGGGAAATTTCTTCACTCAGAGGGTGGTGGATCTTTGGAATTCTCTACCCCAGAGGGCTGTGGAGGCTCAGTCGTTGAGTATATTCAAGACAGAGATCGATAGATTTCTGAATATTAAGGGAATCAAGGGATATGGGGATAGTGCAGGAAAGTGGAGATGATGTAGAAGATCAGCCATGATCTTATTGAATGGCGGAGCAGGCTCGAGGGGCCGAATGGACGACGCCTGCTCCTATTTCGTATGTTCTCTTTGCTTTTCTGTTTTCCACAATGTTATGAACATGACTTTTAAATGGTTGCTCAAGTACTGTGCTGAAGAGACAATGAGGCAGGCTAGCTGTATGAAAATCTGATTCCAAAATGCTGGTTTGGTAAGGGAAAAATATCATGTTTGTGTATATTTATTTATATATATATATTATATATTATGTATATATATTCAGTAGATGTCCTGTGGAATTGCTTATGGTGAGTCAAAGGAGGCACTGGGGATTATCAGCTCAGTGTGGTGGGGCAAGTGTTGCAGGAAGTAGGTGTGACACTTACAGGAAATGCATGCTAACACAAGACATCATGCACCCCTGCTGTAACTTCTCTTGGGGTCTACAGAATTGACTGCAAACTCATCCAAATTGGGTCAGAGCTTCACAGAGCTGTCAAACGATGACAATTCATCTGTCAAAAATTTGACGTGCTCTGCAACTGGCTTTCCCTTGATTGGCCTGCTAAGCCCGCTGGGCAGGCTTAACAAGGTCAATCAAGGGAAAATAACGTGGGTTGACCACAAGTTGATAGAGGCGGGACATCGACCTGACAAGCAGCAGTCCCACCTCCAACTCACCCCCAGTCACAAAATCGCCCCCAATGCTTCTGTTGATAGTGTTAAAATTGAAAAGGAGCTTGTTTCTTTGCTAGACCATTTTCACCCACCTCTCTCCCCCATATTGAGTCTTGGGTGGGTTTTTTGTATTAGTGATAGAACTAATATCCCAGAATCCTTAATGGCAGGCAGTACATGGGAGTTGTTATGGTTACACCGAGGGCTCAATTTGGGTAAGATTTCTTCCAGTCACAATGTGCAATTACATTGTGAATGTAGCTGTGAAGATTTCTTCCCCTGGGTATATGCAGTGAAATTTTAAACATGTTCCTTCGGGAATCAGGGAAGATCTTAAGAAATAAACTGCAATTCCATTTCACATGATGTCTGGAGTGACTCTTACCCCAGTAATAGCAATAACTTGCATTTATATAGCGCCTTTAACATAGTGAAAAGTCCCAAGGCGCTTCACAGGAGCGATTATCAAACACAATTTGACACTGAGCCACATAAGGAGATATTAAGACAGGTGATCAAAATCTTGGTCAATGAGGTAGGTTTTAAGGAACATCTTAGAAGAGGGGAGAGAGGTGGAGAGGCGGAGATGTTTAAGGAAGGAATTCCAGGGCACAGGGCTCTAGGCAGCTGAAGGCACGGCCGCCAATGGTGGAGCGATTAAACTCGGGGATGCACAAGAGGCCAGAATTGGAGGAGCGCAGAGATCTCGGAGGGTTGTAATGATGGAGGAGGTTACAGAGATAATGAGGGGTGAGGTCATGGAAGGAATTGAAAACAAGGATGAGAATTTTAAAATTGAGATGTTGCCGAACCGGTAGCCAATGTAGGTCAGTGAGCAAAGGGATGATGGGTGAACGGGTTCGAGTTAGGATACATGCAGGAGAGTTTGGGATGAGCTCAAGTTTATGGCTAGAGCAAAGTGGGAGGCCGACCAGGAAGAACATTGAAATAGTCGGGTCTAGAGGTACCAAAGGCATGGGTGAGGAATTGTGAAAGCAAACACGAAGTGGTTTCACTTTGTCTTTCAACTACTAGAGAATTGTGGGAAGCTGGTTCCATTCAGATGCCTCATGCACATGCAATAATTTCCACCATTAACAACATGGAATAGGTGATGAGTGTGTATCAGTTACTGTTCTGTGTCCTATAGGCCTAGTCTTTCTGGCTCCATCCTGCTGGCTTCTCAGTTGATAAAGCGGGTAGGCCAAAAATATGTATGGGGATGCGCTTTACCAAACCTCCGTGCTGTCAGCACCTTCCCCCCTTATTTTCCGGCAATCAATGCCAATGGCATCAAATACATCTGCTCATACATGGCTGGGCACATGCAAATTGCAGACTAATGAGAAAAATCTGTTCTCATCTGTTTTTGTGCTGTGTGCGCTGTTCCAATATTGAACGCTGGGGCTGCCAGACTCAGGCCTCATTTAAAAAAAATATTCACACAATCAGCACACTGGGTACCTCTTTCTCCTGCTGATGGAGGCCCCAGGGGCCCATTGTGCCGTATTTACGTCCCAGAGTGGGGCAGCACGCCAGCTGAGACTGGAAGCTTGCCTCCCCCCTGGTAATGGCCCAGAGGCCTCTGGGATAGACAGAAGTGCCTGCTTGGCTCACTTCCACCACTGCAATATCGAGTAGTCAGCCCAGGACAGTATGTGCAGTGTAGGCAATACAGAGGTTTTCAAATGAATGGATGGAAAATCTCACCTCAGTCCCGAATTCCCAATGTGAGCTCCCATCGTGGGAGAGCTAATTTATAAAACCTGCCCCGAAGTCTTCCCCTTTTAAGAAAACACAGGAACAGGAGTAGGCCATTCAGCCCCTCAAGCCTGTTCCGTCATTCAATTAGATCATGGCTGATCCGTATCTTAACTCCTTCTACCTGCCTTAGTTCCGTAACCCTTAAACCTCTTGCCTAACAAAAAATCTATCAATCACAGTTTTGGAATATCTCAATGGCTTAGTTGTTCAATGAGATCCCAAAGCAGCAAGATCCCATGTTCACATTCTAGTCTGTCCCAGGTTCCAACTTTAGACTGTTCCAGGTTCAAACTCTAGTCTGTCCCTGGCTCCAACTTTAGACTGTTCCAGGTTCAAAGTCTAGTCTGTCCCAGGTTCAAACTTTAGACTGTTCCAGGTTCAAAGTCTAGACTGTCCCAGGTTCAAAGTCTAGTCTGTCCCAGGTTCAAACTTTAGACTGTTCCAGGTTCAAAGTCTAGTCTGTCCCAGGTTCAAATTTTAGACTGTTCCATTTCAGTCCAGTCTGTCCCAGGTTCAAAGTCTAGTCTGTCCCAGGTTCAAACTTTAGACTGTTCCATTTCAGTCTAGTCTGTCCCAGGTCCTAAGTCTGGTCTGTCCCAGGTTCATAGTCTAATCTGTCCCAGGTTCAAAGTCTAGTCTGTCCCAGGTTCAAAGTCTAGTCTGTCCCAGGTTCAAAGTCTGGTCTGTCCCAGGTTCAAAGTCTAGTCTGTCCCAGGTTCAAAGTCTAGTCTGTCCCCGGTTCAAAGTCTGGTCTGTCCCAGGTTCAAAGTCTTATCTGTCCCAGGTTCAAAGTCTAGTCTATCCCAGGTTCAAAGTCTAGTCTGTCCCAGGTTCAAAGTCTTGTCTGTCCCAGGTTCAAAGTCTAGTCTGTCTCAGGTTCAAAGTCTAGTCTATCCTGGCCAAAATGTGCATCTGAATGGACTTTGGATGAGGGCAACAATGGACATGACTGTGATACTCTCCATAATCAAACAGCCTATCAGTCTTCACAGTTCACAGATATTAAAATGTATTTATATAGCGCATTTCACGACCTCAGGATGCCCCACAGTGTTTCACAGCAAACAAAATACATTTTGAAGTGTAGTTGTAGTGTATGTACCCGTCTACCTTTAAGAGAACTATTGTATGTAACCGTTCACCTTTAAGAGAACTACTTTAGGGGTGGCACTACTTGTTTGGCTTCTGTATACTGTAATACCAACGGTGACCACACCGGTATATAAGTGTTGTGGCATGATTCCTTGGGCAGATTCGCCCTGACCTTCGAATAGTAAAGACCTGTTTGTTTGTTATTCCTGAAGTCTGTGTCGTTATTAACTGTACAACCCACAGACTTTACAGTGGCGACGAGTCCGATCGTACCCTGCGGCAAGACTACCAAAGCAACTAAAGAGCGTCGAAGAGAGGCAACCGCCCTCGTCGTTATGCTGGGAGAAAACACGAGGCTGCAGCAATAGAAAGGAGGAAGACTTTAGCAACAAAAGCTTCCATCAGCAACAGGCACTGACTACCCTTCTACCACGGTGCGGAGTGAGCCGATCAGCAGGAAACAAGGCGGCCGCGGAGACTGTGAGTAGGGGAAAGTGTAACGAAATCCGGAGGATAAGGGCTGTGCACTCGACCACGGTCGAGGGGGAGCAGAGCTGGTCAGGAAGGCGGGTCCAACGGCATCGTGAGATAGCTGGACCGCGATCGGCGGGAAAAGCCGGGCAGCGACCGAAGCCACGAAGCGCTGAGACCGGGAGCAGGTGCGGGAAGAGAGAAACTCAGCCGCAGCCGGGGAGGGAAGCACCGGACTGCGTGAGGGCTGGGAGGCGAACGGGAGCCGGGCGTGTGGGAGAGGCAGAGCCGACCAAAGGAGGCTGCGCGAGAGCCAGTCCAGCGGCTGAACTGTTCTCCACCAACGGGGTACCCAGCGCCGGTAGAGCCAAACGTGGGGGAGAGAGAGACAGAGCCGAGCAAGGGGAGAGAGACTGCGTGAGAGCCAGTCCAGCGGCTGAACTGTTCTCCGTGAACGGGGTACCCAGCGCCGGTAGAGCCGTGCGAGCGGGAGAGAAAGACAGAGCCGAGTAAGGGGAGCTGTGCGGAAGCCAGCCCAGCGGCTGAACCTGTCCGCTGTGGGGAAAGTGTACCCCTCCCACCAGGGAAGAAACGCGGGAAGCCGCCATTAGGCGGAGAAGACGACAGACGCGGGAGACCGCCATTGAAGGGGCGGGGAGAGAAGGAAAGAGCGGGAAACCGCCATTTTCGCGGGAAAAACCGCCACCTTAGAAATAAATAAATAATAAATAAGAATTTAAAGAAATACTTGTGCTGCTCCCAAGGAAAGGAAGATGCCTAAGCGAGGGAATATTAACGATTTTAATTCTGAGATAGAAGACTGGGCCACGTACGTGGAATGCATCGAGATCTATTGTGAAGCCAACAAAATAGAGGAAGACGACAAAGCGATAACATTGCTAAACTCGATGGGCGCAAAGACATACGGGCTCTTGAAGCATCTACTAGCACCAGCTAAACCGGCGGATCAGACTTTCGAAGGGATTGTGGCTGTTCTGAAGGACCACTTGAACCCCACACCGTTGATGTTGGCTGAACGATTCAAATTCTATGCAAGAACGCAACGGAAAGACGAAAGCAACGCGGAATATTTGGTCGAACTGCGTAGGCTAGCGAAATGCTGCCAGTTCGGAGGGAATCTGACAGAGGCACTGCGAGACAAGTTCGTATGCGGATTGTCCAAGGAAGGGACGCAAAAGCGACTACTCGAAGAGAACGACCTCACACTTGACAGGGCTGTCCTTATAGCTGCATCGCACGAAGCCGCAGCGAAAGGAACGGCAGAAATGCAGCTAAAGGCGGCGGCACTCGGGGTGGACCAAATTACCTCAAGTACAACAAAATGCTATCGTTGTGGGAAGACAACACACGACCAGAATCAATGCTGGTTTAAGAACCAAGAATGTAGGAAATGTGGCAAACTGGGTCACATCGCTAAGGTATGCCGGTCAGGGAAGAAGACCAACAACCAAAGGAAGCCACCACAAGAAAAGTACAACAAGGTACACAAGGTGGCTGAGAAGAGTTCAGACGAACAAAATTCAGACTCAGACCCAAACAGCCAGGAGCTGGGTAGTCTGAGAATTCACAATGTGAGTAAGGAAGCTGACCTACAAACTATCTGGGTCATACTAAAAATAGCTGGAGTCCAAGTAAGAATGGAGTTGGACACTGGATCAGCTCTATCAGTCATAAATCGAAGGGACTACCACCGGCTATTCTCTCACATACCCTTAAGAAATACCAAGTTCGTATTGCAGACATACACGGGGCATAAGGTATACCCCATGGGGAAGATAAGAGACAAGGTGAGAGATAGGGGTAAAGAACACCCAAGAATGAACTTTTACGTATTATCTGAGGGAGGACCACCACTTCTAGGACGAGAGTGGATCAAGAAAATAGACATGGAATGGCACTATCTAAAAGCCATAATGAGTGAGGACTCGGTGCAAGCTATCAGCTCAGATTCTGAAACGGATGACGATAAGACCAACTCAAATATGGAAGACAAGGCTAAAATGAACTTGCCGACTATGGTGGAGAAAACGAAGACATGCATAAAGGCTTATGCTACCGAGAAGAATAAAGCTTCAGAGCAGAACTCCAGTTTGACAGAGAATTCTGAGCCTGTTCAAGTTAAGGACTTATCCACGACGGAAGAACACCGAACTCGGACTCAAACTTATTTCAAAGTACGACAACAATTAGAACAGTTGAGTTACCGTCTCGTACAAGAGATGAAAACAATGGAAAAGTTCTGGGACACCGAATGGGAGAACCTGGAAAGACAGCAGAGGCAGCTAGCTCAAGCAAAGAGCGACCATAGAGCCATCGTGACCAAGTACCGATCACATCTCCCTTATGATGTTCAGGAGTTAGAATATTTGCATGATCTAGAGATACAGCATAAAGGCAAACCACGCTACACTGAGGATTTTGTTCTGCAATTGGAGACGGAGCTAGTGCAGGCAAGGCTAAGAGAAGCTGAATCGCAGTGTGCACTTAAAGATATGCAGAAAAAAATCTTGGACATGGAAAAGAGAAACGCTTCTTTACCTGATGTGAATAATGTGGCCATGTTGCAAGAGGAGCTTATAGGGGCGAAACTGAAAGAAGCTAAGCAAAGGATGTTGGAACTTGAAACACAGAACCAAATCAGCAGTAACCAGCTATGTCGAGCAGAGAAGGAGTGCTATGGTCTACATGAGAAGGTGCAATATCTCTCAGCCCAGAATAAGGGACTACTCACTCAGTTAAATGAAAGTAAACGGAAAATGGCTGAGATAGACTGCAAGAATAAAGAAGATTTGATGGCAGTGAGACTTCGAGAGGCAGATAGCATAGCAGCCTTGGCTGAACTCCAACAGGAAATTGCGAAAGAAGCAAATGAAGAGGAATCTTCAGGAAGCCAGGATGTTATTCCAGTTCTTCTCTACGACTCCTTACAAGCAGAGTGTGAGAAGTTGAAAGAACAGTATGAACAGGCCCAGGCTACAATTCTGGAGGGGGTTAACTCGGCAACCTCCGAAAAGCTAGTTTCAGTAGAAGCATATGAACAACTAAAGGTTGAACATGAGCAAGAAGTCCAAAGACTGCAGGAAATTCTTGATGAGCTCAAGGCCAAGACAGACTCATCGGTAGAAGTTCCATCCATAGATGAGGAATTAGAGGTGAAAGACATGGCAGAACATGAAAGACAAGATGTCCAAGAACTCATAAAAATATTGAAGGAAACCCAAGACAAATATGAGGCGGCAATGTCCGAGGTTCAACAACTTGAAGAACAGATTCAACTGGGAATCCTTTCAGTGGAAGAAAAGGAAACTGTAAGAAACACAGAGACTGTAAGAATGGTCCCTGAACATGAGCTAGAGAGCATCAGGGCGCAACTTTTCCGAGCGCTGAAAGCCAAAGTGCAAGAGGAACAGAAGGTGGAAGCATTGGAGGAAAAGGTGGATGAAATGGAGAAGACTCTGATCCACAGTGTTCCCGTGGAAGAGTTAACGGTCAGCCAACTCCTTCATATGCTGAGGGAAAAGACTCTGCAATGGGAACAATCTGAACACGAGCTTCAATCTTTAACGGGAAGGAGTTCGGAGCTCTCAAAAGTTTGGGAAATAGCTGAGGTTGCAAAACAGACTTTACTGGGATGCCAAAAGTACGCTGAATCGCGTCTATGTGAACAACAGAATGTTGAAACAGCTGCTCCAGTAGAAGGATTGAATAGCCCGATCAATCAATCCCCGAGGGAAGGGGAAGTATTGAAATCACAAATGAGGTCATTAGTGAAGGATTTGCAGGAAACCCAGGAAGAGCGGGATGAAGATGAATGCATGAAGAAGTCTTTTCAAGAAAGATGTCTAGGGAAGGAACCACAGTCAGCTAGCGTCCAGATGGGTAAGGAGGAAGTAGAAGGCCCTCTCGCTGGCCTAACTCAGGACGAACCCGAATATTACCATGACCTGTTGAGTGACACTGAATATTACGAGGATGTGGTCTGCCCAGTTTGTGATGAAAACTCCCAAAGTGCCGAAATCAGGATGAAGCACTTAAAGTCGAAGGAACATAGAGAGTTGGTGGCGCTACAGCTGGCAGCTGATAAGGGAGCCCCGAGAGTCTCCAAAAAGCAGAAAAGAAAAAGAAGAAGCAGAAGATGATAACTATCGCAAATATTATCACTTCTACCAGATCATGCGTGGACCCTACGAAAGGAGTTAAATCAGTTGGGAAGTAAGCAACCCAGTTGTTGTAAAAGTCAGCACTGCTGGTTCAGCAGGACGAAAGTTCAAGCTGTTACGTCAAGAAAAGGATATGGAGGAGTCACGCTAGCAATGTGAACCATCTACACCAAAGAGATGTTGTTCGGACCGAGTCAAGATCAGAGACTGAATCTGTGAACTGTTCCCGCAGAGACTGAATCTGTGAACTGTTTCCCACCGAGACTATGTCTGTAAATTGTTTTATATGAAGTTGAAGCTATGTTATGTTTAATGGGGACTCTGTATGTAATAAGCTAAAAAGGGAGGATTGTAGTGTATGTACCCGTCTACCTTTAAGAGAACTATTGTATGTAACCGTTCACCTTTAAGAGAACTACTTTAGGGGTGGCACTACTTGTTTGGCTTCTGTATACTGTAATACCGACGGTGACCACACCAGTATATAAGTGTTGTGGCATGATTCCTTGGGCAGATTCGCCCTGACCTTCGAATAGTAAAGACCCGTTTGTTTGTTACTCCTGAAGTCTGTGTCGTTATTAACCGTACAACCCACAGACTTTACAGTAGTCACAGTTGTAATGTCAGGAAATGCGGCAGCCAATTTGTGCACAGCAAGCTCCCACAAACAGCAATGTGATAATGACCAGATAATCTGGTTCTTTTGTGCTATTGGTTGAGGGTTAACTATTGGCCAGGACACCTGCTATCCTCTGAAATAGTGCCACGGGATCTTTTACATCCATCTGAAAGGGCAGACAGGGCCTCGGTTTAACGTCTGATCCGAAAGACGGCACCTCCGACAGTGCAGCACAAATAAAGCATGAACCGTTAGGCTAAGCAGCAGAAGGTGCTGGACTCCTGTAGAACAATACCCCCCCCCCCCCCACCCCCCCAATATGAACAAGGGGGGGATGAAGGGAGAAAATTGGAAGTGAATATTTTTTGATAAAGAGAACTAGAAGGGAAAAATCATTTCATTATGTTTTTAAAGCTGCAGCTGCTTATTTACATCTTATCACATATGTGCAATGTGGCTTTAGATCATTCAGATGCATTATAGCTGAAGGAAAATACGCTGCTTCCAGGATAAATTGGTTGCTTTTAACTTTAATTTAATGCCATGGAAATATTCAGGTTGGAGAAAGCATCAATAAATGGAGACACTTGCTCTCAAGCAGAACTTGCTTGTCGCAGACATCCTGTGAGATTTGCAGATGGAAAGAATAAAATACTGTAATTGTTTGGTAATCTATTAAATGGTCTTATTACCAAGTAATCCGCACAGATTAGATTCCTGTAATTTTCCAATTTAATAATGTAATCCTTCACTGAACATGTCATGATACCCACTGCTGAAAAAAAATCTTCAACAGACAGCATCAGGCTTCATTTTGTAACTTGAAGTAACACTGCCAGCTATTTATAAAGATTAATATTGGATGGGCGAAAGTGATTACATGGCATCATAGGAACTAGAAAGTAAGAATTACTGTTGGCAATATTAGCGGATGAATTCTTAACACGTTCATATGATGTTCTTCGCTCCATCATTAATGGGGAGGTGTTAACCTATTTAAAATAAACTGGTTCATAGCAGCGTCAAAATAGCAGACTGAAAGAATGCCATGTGAACGTGCTAAGCATTTACTAGAGTCACCAATTGCAATTTTTAGGTTCTGGATATTCTAGGTGCAAAAAATGTATTAGTCCCCACATTCAACCTCAGCTTCTCACCATGTCCACCAAGCTCCAACAACACTGAAGAAGCTCGACACCATCCAGGACAAAGCAGCCCGCTTGATCGGCACTCCATCCAGCACCTTAAACATTCACTCCCTCCACCACCGGCGCACCGTGGCTGCAGTGTGTACTGTCTACAAGATGCACTGCAGCAACTCGCCAAGGCTTCTTCGGCAGCATCTCCCAAACCCGCGACCTCTTCCACCTAGAAGGGCAGCAGGCGCATGGGAACACCACCACCTCCAAGTTCACCTCCAAGTCACACACCAACCTGACGTAGAAGTACAATGCCGATCCTTCATCGTCGTTGGGTCAAAGTCCTGGAACTCCCTCCCTAACAGCACTGTGGGAGTACCTTCACCACACGGACTGCAGTGGTTCAAGAAGGCAGTTCACCACCACCTTCTCAAGGGTAATTAGGGATGGGCAATAAATGCTGGCCTTGCCTGCGACACCCACATCCCAAAAACAAATTTAAAAAAAACAGAAAACACATCGGCCCAGAAACTCGGGTCTCCACGGGTGAGTACGCACGGGGTACTCACCCGTAGGCCCAATGGAAGTGCCGGTTTCCTGCATGCGCGGGAAACCGGCACTTCCATTCCCCTTAAAGCAGGGGTTAAGAGGTTGAACGCGTGCGCAGTAGAGGCTGCGCGTGCGTGTCGAACTTACGTTTATTTTACAGGTTTTCCTGGGAGGGTAAGTCTCCAGGAGTTAGACATTTAAAAAAGCAGGCGTAAGGCCTGCTTTTTACAAGGTAAGTGGTGAATTAATTAAAATTAAAACATTTTTTCCACAGGTTTATTATTTTTAAATACTTTAAAGAAAGGTAAGTTTATTTTTAGCCCTGTTAGAAAATAAAATTATTTTTTTCAAAAATTTAAATTATTGTTTAAAATAGTTATTTCATGTAATTTATAGTTTATTTTAAAAATGTGATTTAAAAAAAAATGTATTTGAAGATTTAGTGATGTTTTGGGGCCCGTAGTATTTCTAAGTTTTGACAGCTCTTCCTGTCAAAGTTATGAATGGAGCATGCCCTGCTACCATTGGCTCTCCATGGCCCATGTGATGCCAGGGGACACATCAAACTAACTGCGCCCCTGGGATATGCAAGCACTGTGCACCGGCAGTTGGAGCAGGCCCAGGATCGGAATCCCACGTGGGCCCACAGCACAACGACCGACGCGCACGGTAAGTGAATGTCGGGGGCACACACCCGCGGGAAGCCCCCGACCCGAATTTCTGGGCCATTAGCTTGTATTACTGCTCATCTTCGGGCTGGAAACAGAGTTTGTGTCATCACAGACTGAATAGTCCCGATGATACCTTGGAAGCAAGTGTAGTGTTCAGGCTGGCGCTCAAGGCAGCTATTGAAACATCGGCAGCTGCTACTCTGGAAGCCTCCAAGGTCTTTCTGGTGTCTTTTTTATTATTTGTTTAGGGGATGTGGGCGTCATTGGCAAATCCAACATTTATTGCCCATCCCTAATTGCCCTTGAGAAGGTGGTGGTGAACTGCCCTCTTCTTGAACCGCTGCAGTCCGTGTGGTGAAGGTACTCCCGCAGTGCTGTTAGGGAGGGAGTTCCAGGATTTTGATCCAGCGATGATGAAGGAATGGCCGATACACTTCCAATTCAGGATGGTGTGTGACTTGAAGGTGGTGGTGTTTCCATGTGCCTGCTGCCCTTGTCCTAGGTGGTAGAGCTCGCGGGTTTGGGAGGTGCTGTCGAAGAAGCCTTAATGCTGCAGAAATCTCACTGGCTCCAGGGTGTTCTGCAGGTCATGAGACACTTCCTCCAACGTGTTGCAGATGCAGGTCGTGGGCTCCTCCCACTTATCCGTAAGTTTAGAGACTGCCTCTACATGAGATTGATGCTCTCAAACCATTATTCCTTTGAAGACTGGGCTGCTGAAATTTGGGTCCCCAAGTTCTGCAGCTGAGGAAGTTGTTTAGCCTGTTCCATGGATGAAAAGCATGTTTATCAGAGTGGTTTGCCTCTTCCTCCAAGGCATCTCCTACGATGAGGCTAACAAACAGGCTGCAGTGACATTTAGCCTTGAAGAAATAATGGCTAAGTGCGAGGGCATTGCAATGTTTTGAGAAGGTACATGAAACTGAAACTACATAAGAAAAGTCTTACCCAACCTTTACCGACCTTCTCTTGCCAGCTTGCCTCTAATCTGACCCTTTCCTACATACCCTCCTGTACCTATGCCTATTATGTCTAATGCCTCCTCTTCCTGCACGCCCACAGAGATCATCTCCCGGTTGTTCTTCTGTGGTGCTTGTTGTTACAGGAGTGTAAGTGTTTTAGAGACATTCCCCCATATGAAGTTATATGTACCATTGTTGAGATACCGCGGCAAACGTGGGAGTCGAGACCAGAGTTAGTAAAACACAACTGCTTTAATCAACCTCATGGCAAAGAGGAACTGGAAAAGCCCGCGCATCCACTTAAATACTCCCCAGACAGGAAGTGCTCCCGGCAGCCTGTCCGTGTGGGAAACAAGTTGCTGGAGGAAAGGGCCCCCGTCTGGGGGCGTCTGCTTAAACTGTCCGTGCCGCCGTGAGCGGATTATGTCCAGTGGTGGCGTGTCGCCACAGAGCTCCCCCCAGAATCCGCTTAGGAGAAGTGAACGAGTCGTGACGGTGGTCTGATGGTTCTGCCGGAGCGGCTCTGAGTGGTCGCCGGTCTAGTTGGTGGGGCCGGGCGGTTCGCCGCCGGCTGTGCTGGCTTGCTGGTGGGACGACCTCTAGTTGGAGGCCGGGCCATGGGGACCTGTTCTCCTGGTTCTGTGTGTGCTGGTTTGAGCCGGTCGATGGAGACTGTGTCAACCCTGTCACCGAGTCGCAGCTTGAAGAACTTGTCCCCGGTTTGTAGTGCCTCGTACGGTCCGTCGTACGGGGGTCACAGGGGCCCGTGGTGCGCGTCGTGTCGCACGAAGACGAAGCGCGCCTGCTGTAAGTTTGGCGGGACGTGAGGTGCGAGTTCGCCGTGTCGGTTGACCGGAAGTGGGGCGAACTGCTGAGCGGAAGAGAAAGAGTTGAGCCGTTGCTGTTCGGCCGACCAAGGCATGGTGGCCTCCGGAAGGAATTCGCCTGGGACGCGCAGCGGTTGTCCGTAGACTAACTCTGCTGCCGAGGACTGGAGGTCTTCCTTGACCGCGGTGCGTAGGCCTAGCAGCACCCACGGTAGGCGGTCAGTCCAGGTACTGTCCTGCAGACCGGCACGGAGTGAGGCCTAGAGTGACCTGTGGAAGCGTTCACACAGCCCATTGGCCTGCGGGTGGTACGCCGTGGTTCGGTGGAGCGTCACCCCGAGGTTGCGTGCTGTGGCCGTCCAGAGTTCGGAGGTGAACTGGGCGCCTCTGTCGGAGGTTATGTCGGCTGGTACGCCGAACCTTGCGACCCAGGTGTTAACGAACGCCCTGGCGATGTCGGCTGTAGTGGTGGAGGGCAGCGGCAATGCCTCAGGCCAGCGTGTGTAGCGGTTGACCATCGTGAGGAGATAAGTTTGGCCTTGCGATGGCGGCAGAGGACCGACGATGTCGACGTGTACGTGGTCGAAGCGGCGGCTGGGTACCTCGAAGTCTCCCAGGGGTGCTTTTGTGTGTAGCTGTACCTTAGCCCGTTGGCAGGCGAGGCAGGAGGTGGGCCAAGTCCGAACATCTTTGCTGAGGCCGCGCCAGACGAAACGCTGGGAGAGGAGTTTGACGGATGCGCGGGCACCCGGATGGGAGAGCGCGTGTAGCGCGTCGAAGATGCGGCGGCGCCATGTTGCAGGGACGACCGGCCTGGGTTGGCCGAGTGAGACGTCGCAAGTGACTGCCGTGGCTTCGGGCCCGTGCGCGACCTTGGCTAGGCGTAGCCCTGGCAGGCTGGTAGCCGCCGAGAGGAGGTCTGGGTCCGTGAGCTGGGCTGCTGCTAGTTGCGCGTAGTCGACCGCGAGGTGATTCGCGCAGATGGCGGGACGGGAAAGGCAGTCGGCGACAACGTTGTCTCTACCGGAGACGTGCTGGATGTCCGTAGTAAACTCGGACACGGCCGTGAGCTGGCGTTGCTGCCTAGCGGACCAGGGTTCGCTGTGCTTGGCCATCGCGTATGTGAGCGGCTTGTGGTCCACGTACGCGGTGAAGGGGCGGCCTTCCAGGAGGAACCTGAAATGGCGGACCGACAGGTGGAGCGCGAGAAGCTCGCGGTCGAAAGTAGAGTATTTGACCTCCGGGGGGCGCAGTTGGCGGCTGTAGAAGGCAAGTGGCTGCCACGCGCCATTGACCCACTGCTCGAACACGGCTCCGACCGCGTGGTCGGAGGCGTCGGTAGTGAGCGCGACCCGGGCATTGGCCCTCGGGTGCGCGAGCAGGGTGGCGTCGGCGAGCGCGTTTTTGGTGGCGTCGAAGGCGGCTGACGTGTCAGTGGTCCAGGCTATGTCCATCTTGCCGGATTTACCTCGGAGGGAGTCGTATAGGGGCTTCATGAAGGCTGCAGCTCTGGGGATGAACCTGTTGTAGAAGTTCACCATCCCGAGGAACTCCTGGAGGCCCTTGATGGTTTTGGGGCGGGGGAATTGCTGGACGGCCTGCACCTTGTTGGGCAGGGGGACGGCCCCAGCAGGGGTGATGTGGTGACTGAGAAAATCGATCTCGGTTAGGCCGAATTGGCACTTCGCCGGGCTGAGGATGAGCCCGTGTTGGGCTAGGCGCCCGAACAGGATGCGAAGGTGTTCGAGGTGTTCCTGTTTGGAGGAGCTGGCCACGAGAATGTCGTCTAGATAGACGAATAGGAAGTTCAGGTCCCGGAGGACTGAGTCCATAAGGCGCTGGAAAGCCTGGGCTGCATTCTTGAGGCCGAAGGGCATCCTCAGGAACTCGAACAGGCCGAATGGGGTGATGACGGCCGTTTTGGGGATGTCCGCAGGGTGTACGGGGACTTGGTGGTAACCGCGCACCAGGTCGACCTTGGAAAAGACGGTTCGTCCGGCCAGTCGGGCCGAGAAGTCCTGGATGTGTGGCACCGGGTATCGGTCGGGGGTGGTGGCGTCGTTGAGGCGGCTGTAGTCCCCGCAAGGGCGCCAGCCTCCGCCGGGCTTGGGGGCGATGTGGAGGGGCGAGGCCCAAGGGCTGCTGGAGCGGCGGATGATGCCGAGTTGTTCCATGGTGGTGAACTCGGCCCGCGTGATGTCCAGCTTGCCCGGTTTGAGTCTGCGGGCGTGGGCAGAAACCGGGGGGCCGGTGGTGGGGATATAGTGCTCCACACCGTGTTTGGAGGCTTTGGCCAAAAAGGTCGGGTTAGTGAGGGCGGGAAACTCGGCTAGAAGTGCTGAGTAGTCGTCCGTGGCTCTGGCGAGGCAGTAGGTCGTCAGGCCGGCCGAACGGGCCGGGGTGAATGCGCCGGGGATGGGGGCCATAGTGTTGATGTCGACGAGGCGGTGCCTCGGAATGTCGACAAGGAGGCTGTGGGCGCGTAGGAAGTCGGCGCCGATGAGTGGACAGAGGACCCTGGCTGTGAGGAACTCCCAGCGGTAGCGACGGCCTGCGAGGTCGAGCGTGACCATGCGGGTGCCATATGTGCGGATGTCAGAGCCATTGGCTGCGGCCAGCATGATACCCCGTGCGCCGCATTGGATTTCGAGGGCGGAGGCGGGGGTGATGCTGTGCTTGGCCCCTGTGTCGCACAGAAATCGGCGGTTGGTTCTGTCATCAGTGACGTACAGTAGAGGCCCCTTTTGCCCCGCGGCCATCGCGGGGGCCGGTGCGGGGGGGGTTTGAAAGTGCACGGTGGCGTGCAGCGTTGGACCCTAGTGCCAAAATGGGTGTGGTAGTAACAGTGACCCGGAGTGGTAGGGCGGTCGGGCCTAGTGGGCCGGGAAGACCGCGTGGTCGTTGCCATGAGGTCGGGCGCGATGTCGCGAGCAGACTGCGCAGAGAGCAGCCGGTCGGCCTTTTCGGCTATCTCATTCAGGTCCGTGAAGTCAGACTCCACAATGAGCGGGCGGATGCTGGCGGGGAGCTGCCGAATGAAAAGCGTGCGAAAGAGGGCGCCGGTGTTTTTGTCGTCCGAGAGGGACAGCATGTGGGAAAGCAGATCCAACAGTGAAGCGTCACCAAGGCCGGGGAGGTCAAGGAGTTGGCAGTTGCGCTGGTAAGAGGATGTTTGAAATTTTTTAAGGAGCGCAGCCTTCAGATGTTCGTACTTGCCTTCCACTGGTGGATCCTGCAGTGCTGCCCAAGCCTTGGGGACTGTGGCATAGGTGAGAGAGGAGACGAGGTGGTCGTACTTTGTGGCGTCGACTGTAATGTGTTTCAGCCGGAATCTGGACTCAGCTTGAACAAACCAGGCTTCGGCCAGGTTCTCCCAAAAGTCCGGTAGTTTAACCGTGACTGCGTTTGTATCCGCCATGCTAGCTTAGGATTCGCCCTGAGCGTCGGGGTCACCAGTGTTGAGATACCGCGGCAAACATGGGAGTCGAGACCAGAGTTAGTAAAACACAACTGCTTTAATCAACCTCATGGCAAAGAGGAACTGGAAAAGCCCGCGCATCCACTTAAATACTCCCCAGACAGGAAGTGCTCCCGGCAGCCTGTCCCTGCGGGAAACAAGTTGCTGGAGGAAAGGGCCCCCGGCTGGGGGCGTCTGCTTAAACTGTCCGTGCCGCCGTGAGCGGATTATGTCCAGTGGTGGCGTGTCGCCACACCATGATGATTAGTGGTGAAGGTGCCTTGTCCAGTTTAAATGATGCATCCTTAAAGACTAGCAGAAATCCTTGTGGCAGGAAAGGTGATCTGAGGGAATGGCTTTGAGTAAAGAATGTGCTTGAGTGTTTGGAGAGGTTGACCTAATGAACCTCCTGGTACTCAGGTGCTGAAAGTGAACGAGTATGATATATTCTCCCGATTCGGGAGAATATATAATGGAGAATAAGGAAATGGCAGACCAATTAAACTCATACTTTGGTTCTGTATTCACAAAGGAGGACACAAATAACCTCCCAGGAATATCGGCAAACATAGGGACTAATGAGAGGGAGGAGCTGACAGAAATTAGTATCTCTAGGGATATGGTGTTGGGTAAGTTGAGGGGACTGAAGGCCGACAAATCCCCGGGGCCTGATAAACTACATCCTAGGGTACTTAAGGAGGTGGCCCTGGAGATAGCAGATGCTCTAAGGATCATCTTCCGGAACTCCATTGACTCGGGAACAGTACCCGTGGATTGGAGGGTAGCTAATGTTACCCCAATATTTAAAAAGGGGGGTAGAGAGAAAGCAGGGAATTATAGACCAGTAAGCCTTACATCGGTTGTGGGCAAAATGCTAGAGTCCATTATTAAGGATAAAATAGCGGAGCACTTGACAAATGGGGAAAGGATCGGACAGAGTCAACATGGATTTACAAAGGGTAAATCGTGTTTGACTAATCTGCTGGAATTTTTTGAGGAAGTAACTGGTAAAATAGATGGGGGAGAGCCAGTGGATGTGGTGTACCTTGACTTCCAGAAAGCCTTCGATAAGGTTCCACACAAAAGATTATCATGCAAAATTAAGGCTCATGGGATTGGGGGCAAAGTATTAACGTGGATAGAGAACTGGCTGGCGGATAGAAAACAGAGAGTTGGAATAAACGGCTCGTTTTCGGAGTGGCAGGCAGTGACCAGCGGGGTGCCGCAAGGATCTGTCCTGGGACCCCAGCTGTTCACAATATATATAAATGATCTGGATCAGGGAATTGGATGCAATATTTCCAAATTCGCTGACGACACTAAACTAGGAGGAGGGGTGGGCTCTGATGAGGATGTCAGGAGGCTACAGTGCGATTTGGACAGGTTGGGGGAATGGGCGGATACGTGGCAGATGCACTATAATGTGGATAAATGCGAGGTTATCCACTTTGGGGGTAAAAACAGGAGGGTAGATTATTATCTAAATGGCAATAGATTGGGAGATGGGGAAGTGCAGAGGGACCTGGGTGTTCTTGTGCACCAGTCACTGAAGGAGAGCATGCAGGTGCAACAGGCGATCAAGAAGGCAAATGGTATGTTGGCCTTCATATCAAGGGGGTTCGAGTATAGGAATAGGGATACCTTACTACAGCTGTACAAGGTGCTGGTGAGACCGCATCTGGAGTATTGTGTACAGTTTTGGTCGCCCCATCTGCGGAAGGATGTTCTTGCCATGGAAAGAGTGCAACGGCGATTCACCAGGCTGATACCTGGAATGGCGGGAATGACCTACGAAGAGAGATTAAATAGTTTGGGCTTGTACACACTGGAGTTTAGAAGATTGAGAGGGGATCTCATCGAAACATATAAAATTATGGCAGGCCTGGACAGGCTGAATTCAGAGAGAATGTTTCCAATGGCCGGGGAGCACAGAACCAGGGGCCACAGTCTAAAAATAGCGGGCAAATCATTTAAAACAGAGATGAGGAAGAATTTCTTCACTCAAAGAGTGGTGAGCCTGTGGAATTCCCTGCCACAGAGGGCTGTGAAGGCTAATTCAATAAATATTTTCAAGAGAGAATTGGATATATTTCTGAAGGCTAAGGGGATTAAGGGTTACGGAGAAAAGGCGGGGACGGGGTACTGAACTGGTAAGATCAGCTATGATCTCAGACGAAGATCAGCCATGATCTCATTGAATGGCGGAGCAGGCTCGAAGGGCCGAATGGCCTACTCCTGTTCCTATCTCTATGTTTCTATGTTTCTATGTAATCAGATCATAATCTCGGCCCCTATTACATTTTTAGTTATATTTTTTATCCACCCCTTTGTTTTGGTTTTTCCCTCCCCCCACTTTCCTTTTTTTTCTCTCTCCCACATGGCAGCTGTCTCTCATTCTGCCAGAACATTTCACACCTAATCTGAGCCATCTTTTGTCTCCACTAGTCCTATCACCATCTCGTCTCGTTTTGAATACCTCTTAATGTCTCTCCACTTCTTTTGTTCTCTCCCAGCCCTGCTTTTGATCTATTTCATTTCCTTTCCAGTTTTGAAAAAGGGTTCGACCCGAAACGTTGATTCTAATTTCTCTCCACAGATGTTGCCTGGTCTGCTGTGTTTTTCCAGCATTTTCTGTTGTTATTTCGATGATAGGTAAGTGTGTGAGTGGTAGAGGATATGTATTGGCGCCAGAGGTGTGACTTACCTTTGGCCACCCTTGTGAGGTCATTGAACCTCTTTCCACACTGTGTTTAGATCTTGGGGTAGTGAGGATTGCACTTCCCTCCAGAGGGCCTACGTCACTCTCTATGGGGCTTCCTACACTCAATACCCATCAGACTGTCCCTTCTGGCCCTGACATCCTCCAGCAGCAACTCCATGGATGCACTGGACAACCCTGGCGCCCTTCCAGCTGCTGACACCCCTGAGGCTGCTGCTCCTTCTTACACCTCACCGAAAAGTGATGTTGGCCTTTAACTGACTGCAGCGTTTCATTCCCTCCCACTTGATGAACAGACGTTATTTAACAGGTTTAGGAGCAATGGCTCCAAGCTGATAACGTGGGGGTGGGTCACAGTCTGTACCAACAGAGTGGCCAGGGCGGGTTGAATTTGACTGCTGACCTTGTGCTGAAACAGGAGCGACCCACGTACACAGGGTTGTCTCCTGAACTGCCTGCGATCCCTAGCCATGTTTCCTTACCGGTTTGCAATCTATGGTTAACGCACAAGATCAATAAATATAAATATAAAAGTAGTCAGTCGGGGGAAAATCAGAACATGCCTTGCTGTCAAAACATTTATTTCATAGCTTAATTGAGGTTTTAGATTTCAATGAAGTCCCAAGAACAAATCAGTTAAAAAGTGTTATCCTCAGGCAACTTGCTGAGCGATTCCATACTTTTATGTTTCGGAGCCCTCTATTCTGTAATGGTGCAAGTGGCTGCGGTGATCACAGTACCATTACTTCAGCAAACTCAATCTCGCCATTCATTTTAATGGGGGGAAGATAGCGGGAGCTATGATAATTAGCGATTCAACTTTTTCAGCGAGGGTCTTTGTGGAGCAGCGCGAAATTCCCAACATCATTATGGTGTGGCATACGTAATGGCATAAGTCACTCACGTCATCCTTTCCTGGAATTCCTGCACCATAATAATGGCGTCATCTGTAGATGCGTCATTATTACGGCACAAATTTTCAGCAAACTCAGGCCCTAAAGTCTTCATCCTCAATCTTACTTCTATCATTGATCAACTGTGAGATTGTGTGGTTTCAGGCAAGAGAATATGGAACTTCTTCTCATATTTTGCAATAGTTTTAAATCCGGGTAGAATTTCCCTACCGATTACATTGTTGCATCATTGTTGCATTGCACTTTTCCTATACTTACATTTAATTTTTCTCAAATATGTAAGTAAATAAGTCACATGATTGCAAACATACCAAGAGAAAGCACAGAAATAAATTCTCAGTTTTGTATGTTTTCACTGTGTGCATGCAGGATTGTTGTGTTGTAGGTTCAAGGTTACACTGCACTATTTACAACTTACTTTATATTCTGCATCTTTTTTTTTCTCATTTCAGCATTATGTTTGTGATTCTGTATTTCTCCCTCTCGTGCATGGGCTTCATTACATTGTTTTACATTGTATTTACAGCACAGAAACGGTCGAACCTTGAGCAATCGCAGGAATTACTGGCTTGCAATATTCCCAATGGACAAATCCTGTGAAACCTCGTGAAGATGGGGCCATTGCTTTTGAAGGCTGGAAATAGCAGGAAAACGGTTTGTATTTTATGCTGAGCTGAGCATAAGATTTGAGTAAATAAGTTTCTCTTTCGAAAGAAAAAATGATTCTGCTGGTTTCCCAGGAGAGAAAATCTGACAATGGATACCAGCGATACCCATTTATAACCAGATTTTTATTTATCAATTTCTTGTGCTCAGCATAAAATTTCAACTTTTCTTTTCCGAACCTACCAGTTGAAACTATGATTGATTAGCAATAAAAAGATTCCCTGTGCACTGCACCAAAGGACTGAGTGTAGATAGTTTGACTTGGATCACCCAACTCAATGGGCTTCTCCCGCTGTCCAAATGCCCACATTGAAGTCTCCGTTGCACGGCAAGGAGCATTCTTTCTCTTCAAATTCGTGTTGTCTTTTTACCTCCCCCCAGTTAAAGTAATAAAGCATCTAGATCATCAGGAAGACAAAGATTTTTTTAACCTGGTTACTTGTTCTCAGGTAAGTTGGAAAGTTACCTCGCGTCTTCTGTTTCTCAATCGCCTGATCAGCTCTGTATTTTGGAGCTGTTAAATTTATCATTTCATCTCTGCAAAGATTTAATATTTTACCTACGCCCATGCGAATCTCATTCCTTAGTCGAACGCCCAGGTCCTTATGAGAAATATGATTTTTTCTTTTGTGTGGTCGGCTTCCCTCTTAACTGTAATACCCGACATCAAGTAGCGTTTAAACCGTCATGCCCAGTGTCACAAGATGATTACTCTCTCCTTGGGGACACAATGAGCCTAGACTACCAAAATACAAAAATAATGATTCCTGGGCACACTGACAGTTTGCTGCTTATAAAATTGCAATTTCTTTCACACTGCACTCGAAAAGTTTTAAATCAGGTTCCGGGGCAGCATAATTTGAGGCTTATAATGGCAGCCCAGAGGCCCAGTACAATACAATTACTACTAGATTGGACAGTTATGGATGAACTGCAGCAAAACAGCTAGTGGCTATGTAGGTTCTTTACTCTGTTAGAGGTAATTCGTGCTTCTCCCTCTGTCAGCAGCTTGTGAGCTCATCACAGGGACCGATAATTAGACCGACTACTGAATAACGTTTTTATTTTTTGATATATGGTTTTGTTATCAGTTTGCATAATTCTGGCTCATATTTTCCAATTTGGACTGAGAAGATGTTCTGCCGGTTGTGTTTGTTAGCATCCTATGGCGTACAGTAGGCAAACTGTTTAATACCGAAATGCCCTGGCAAAGCTGATTTGCTGCATTTCAGAACATTGAATGTTCATAAGCCCCCATGTCATTGTGAATTGTAGACTTGCAAGCCAGTAAATCCAGTTTGGAAATCTTAGCTACGTGCTGGTTGTCAGCTGTCACTCTGTTAGCTTCTGAGTCAGAAGGTTGTGGGTTCATAGTCCCACACCAGAGACTAAAGTGCAAAATTGAGGCTGGCACTCCAGTACTGAGTGAGTGTTACACAGTCGGATGAGACTTTAAACCGAGGCCCTGTCAGCCCTCTGGTGTGATTGTTAAAGATCCCATGACACTTTTTTGAAGAAAACTAGGGGAGTTCTCCCCAGTGTCCTGGCCAATATTTATTCCTCAGCCAACATCACTAAAATGCAGATTATCTGGTCAGCATCACATTGCTGGTTGTGGGAGCTTGCTGTGCGCCAATTGGCTGCCATGTTTCCGACATTACAACAGTGACTACACTTCAAAACGTTCTTTGGGATGTCCTGAGGTTGGCTTTTTTCTTTGTTTTAGTGTTGCTGCCAACATTACACAATGTTTTCTAGCCTCAGGGAGTATGGTAAATTTTTCTCTGCCTTTTATATTTTGGGCATCAAATATCACTGTCGACTTCTCCCTCCTGTTTCTTCTCCTCTTCTGACAGTGCTGACTCAAGAGACCATTCTTCATGTGTGAGCTTAGGGAGTCACTGTTTAATGGAGTTACCACTTTGAGGGGTGGTGGGGGTGCACTTGTACCTTGCTGTGTTGGGCTTGGTCCTATCCTACCCATTTAACTTAAATTAGGACCTCGACAGTGACTGTGTAAGAATTACTTATGACTTTCAAACCTCCCACATTAGGGGCTGTATTTTCATTGAGGAGTCGGGTAGGAGGCGGGACTACAACTTTTGGGGTTGTAGTCCCGCCTCCATCGAGTTCTAGCCATCCCACGCGATTTTGACTTGATTGACCTTGTGGAGCCCGCCCAGGGGGCTCAGCAGGCTAATTAAGGGCCACCCGGCAACAGGTGACATCACAGATTGATATTTCATCTGTCAAGACCTTTTGACAGATGAAATATCAGCGTTTCACAGCTGTTTGAAGCTGTCAAACACTGACAATCTGTACTCCAAGTTAATTCCTTCCTGTCAGGATGATTTAGAGATCTCCCCGGAACAGAAAGCTGAATGTTGGAACTTTTGACAGATCACGGCCATTCTGCTTTCTGTGCCGGTGAGATGAGGGACTCCCGAGACCTGAGGGAAGGAAGGCTGTCAAGGTATGGAAATGTAAGTAAAACTTCTTTAAACACTTGAAACACACCAAACACACTTACCTCTGCACTCATGCACACATGACTCACCTGAACAACGGACATCTCGACCCCTCCAAGCCCTTCATCCCGACGGCCCACCTTGCTAACTTGGCGTGGCTTGAAGCCGTCGGGAATCCCACATTTCGACAATGAAAATAGGGATTAGGCTAAAAACTGCCTGTTAACTACCTGTTAACAGGCAGTTAATTGGGACTAATCCCCTTCCCGCCTCGGGGAGGCGGGTCCCAGCGCGGGTCGGGCACCCGCCTCCTTTGAAACTGGCATGGAGGCGGGTTGGGGGAGGGATGGGTTCGTGCTCCCTGATTTGGGGATTCTAACCCCCCACACGCCTCCAATCCCGCCTCCACGGCCCAATGAAAATCCTGCCCTAGGTGTTAGAGTGGGGTTCATATACCTGAATCCACCAAAACAGAAACAGAAAACCACACAGATACACTATCTCTCTCACAGAGATTTTTTATTTAACCACTAATGCATGGATTAAATAAGAACTCAACTTAACCCATCCTGGAGTCTTCAAATGCCCGGTGGCCAAACCGAAGATCACTTGATGACTGTTAAATCTTTAGACATCTTCTTTTCGTTAGACCAGGACACATTTCTCCTGGCCAACTGCAGTAAAAAAACATAGAAACATAGAAGATAGGAGCAGGAGTAGGCCATTCGACCCCTCGAGCCCACTCCACCATTTAATGGGATCATGGCTGATCATTCAAATTCAGTACCCTGTCCCTGATTTCTCCCCATATCCCTTGATTCCTTTAGCCTCAAGAAAAATATCTAACTCCTTCTTGAATATATTTAATGAATTGGCCTCAACTGCCTTGTGTGATAGAGAATTCCACAGGTTCACCACTCTCTGGGTGAAGAAATCCCTCCACATCTCAGTCCTAAATGGCTTACCCCTTATCCTTAGACTGCGACCCCTGGTTCTGGACTCCACCGCCATCGGGAACATCCTTCCTGCATCTAGTCTGTCTAGTCCTGATAGAATTTTATAAGTTTCAATGAGATCCCCTCTCATTCTTCTAAACTCCAGCGAGTATAAGCCTAATCGACCCAATTGCTCCTCATACATCATTCCTGCCATCCCAGGTATCAGTCTGGTGAATCTTCGCTGCACTCCCTCCATGGCAAGAACATCCTTCCAAAGATAAGGCGACCAAAACTGCACACAATACTCAAGGTGTGGTCTCAACAAGGCCCTGTACAACTGCAGCAAGACATCCTTGCTCCTGTACTCGAATCCTCTTGCTATGAAGGCCAACATACCATTTGCCTTCTTAACTGCCTGCTGCATCTGCATGTTTATCTTCAGCGACTGGTGCACAAGGACACCCAGGTCTCATTGCACTTCCCCTTTTCCCAATCTATTGCCGTTCAGATAATAATCTGTCTTCCTGTTTTTGCCACCGACGTGGATAATATCGCATTTATCCACATTATACTGCATTTGCCATGCATCTGCCCAATCACCCAACCTGTCCAAAAAGCTAGGTATTGTGTTAGTTCTTAAATATCTTGGCCCAGAAATTCGTGTCGGGGGCTTCCCGCGGGTGCAAGCCCCCAACCAACACTTACCTAGCGCGCCGACAGTTGAAGCCTGGGCCTGCGTGGATTTCCTGTCTGTGGCCCGGTTCAGCTCCCGGCGCGCTGTGCTTGCGTGATCCAGCGGCGTAGTTAGTTTGATGCGTCGGCTGGGATCACGTGAGCACTGGGCAACCAATCAGAGGATGCAAAAGTTCATTCATGAGTTTGACAGTAAGAACTGTCAAACTCATGAAAACTCCGGGCGCCCAAAACAGTACTTAAACTTGAAATAAAATTTAAAAAAACATCACACTATGTAAATGAACTATAAATAACTTTAAACAACTGTTTTAAACAATAAATTAAATTTTTGAAAAAAATATTTTTATAAAAAATCGGGGCAAAAAATACACTTACCTTACTATAAAGTCTTTAAAAATAATAAACCTGTGGAAAAAAAATTCTAATTCTAATTATTAGACCACTTACCTTTTAAAATTAAGTCCTTACGTCTCAAGTGTATAAAGTGGAGGCCTTCACGCACGGGCAAGCCTGGAAAAAAAAAGGAAGTTCAACGCGCACGCGCAGACTCCTGCGCGCACGCGTTTGACCTCTGAACCCCTTGGTTCAGAGGATCGGAAATGCCGGTTTCCCGCGCATGCACTGTGCATGCAAGATTCCGGCACTTCCATCGGGTCCACGCGTGAGTACTCCGTCCGTACTCACGCGTTGGGGCCTGAATTTCTGGGCCAATGTGTTCAGACTCCTCTCGCATGCACATCTCAATGACTGGCTCCTTCAAGCATGGCTTTTCCCCTTGCTGTTCATGGTTGGTTCAAGGTTTAGTGGGGTTACTCCATGCATGTCACTTGTTGCAGTTTAACGAGGGTCTTATCTCAAGATGGTGCTGATTGGTTCCGCTGGTCCCATGGCAACCCCAGATTTGTCCTTGGTTACAACTGCCTTTTGTCTGAGTAATGTCTGTTAAAAATGTTCCTCCATATTCTTGTTTCTCTGCTTGCATTTTAACATGGTTTAGCCATCATTAATAGTTCTGTTTTGTATTAATGTTCTTACGTTCCTTCAAATGTGTTGCAGGTTGGATATCTATCCTCACTCATAAGCCACACTTTCATTCCAGTGCAGGACAATGATCAGGAGTGTGAATCTTGGCTTTTTTTTTATTTCTCCCTAGCTTAAAGGTACTGAGGGCAACGATAGTGTCTCTACTGCCATTTTAGTTGCGACAAGCTAATTTAATTCTTCACTGATGGCAGCACGGTGGCATAGTGGTTAGCACTGTTGCCTCACAGCGCCAGGGACCCGGGTTCGAATCCGGCCTCGGGTGACTGTCTGTGTGGAGTTTGCACATTCTCCCCGTGTTTGCGTGGGTTTCCTCCGGGTGCTCCGGTTTCCTCCCACAGTCCAAAGATGTGCGGGTTAGGTTGATTGGCTATGATAAATTGACCCTTAGTGTTAGGGGATTAAATACGTGGGGTTACGGGGATCGGGTGGGATATGTGTCGGTGCAGGCTCGATGGGCCGAAATGGCCTCTATCTGCACTGTGGGGTTTCTGTGATTCTGTGATTCTGTGATCAAACTTGAGTGCTTCCTGTTCTGTACCACATTAGGTAGTTCATTTATCAACTGGACCAGTAGGGGTGGTCTCCATAGCAAAGATGACAGTTCACATTAGCTCATTCACCATGGGATGGGAAGAATCATTGAACCATAGAATAGTGCAGCACAGAACGAGGCCATTCGGCCCATCGAGTCTGCACCGGCTCTTTCGAAGAGCAATCGAGTTATTCACTCCCCCGCTGGTCCAGAAGGTCCCAATGGCAACATTCACATGACTTTAGGATAGGCTGCAAGAGAGCAACATGAAAGAAGGTCGATCTATAATAGTGTGTGATAGACTATGTCAGCTTTTCCCACTAGACAGTTCCTTTTGCCACATATTCTACCTACACATACGATTGAGAACCAGCGAAAGTCAGCTCAATTATTGCACACAAATTTATATGACAGATGTGCCTTAGGAGGGTCTCGAACACATATAATATATGATAGAAAAGCCAAGGCCATTAAACAATAAGGTAAACCCTTTTGTAATGTCACTGCCTTTGCAACAACACTTCCATAATCATCAGTGCAATACGGTTAGAATATTTGACAAGAATACAATTAGTAATGATTCTTTTCCTCTTTGTGCTCTTTATTCAGAGTTCCAGCTGTATAAAATACAATTTTACGAACATTTGATGCACTGAAAAAACTCGACTCAGCCAAAAGCAAGTTGAAAGCTGCAAGAATCCCATGTTATAGAACTCAACAAAGAAAGCACATAGCTGTAAGGGGTGGCCTGTGGGGTGGTGCGTGCGCCCAGTCAGTTATGCCTCTGACTGTTTATGAGCAGTTCGGATCGCTCCCACGCCCCTGAGTTCTAGACACCAGACTTAGGTACAAGGCGGCGGTACAGAGAAGAATCGAGTAGATAGGAGATTGGATGCAAACAAAACCAAGATTTTATTGAAGAGGAAAAATTGATACAATCTTATGGAAAATTACTAGTGTACACTTCTACAGGCAAAAATACAAAAGAATAACTATACTTATACAGGGAATGGGGAGTACACAGCACATCGAGGGAAAACAAACTATCTTAACAATCCCCTTATCGTTATTCCACCCCCTATGCCTAACTAGATCAAGCTATGAGGGGTCAGAACTTCATGCTCACCAATCAAAAGGGGTCTGCTGGACTCAAAACAGCGGTGGGGTTCGGGGTTCGCTCTTGGTGCTCTCTGGAGCCTGCCATCATCACGTGGTCTCCGGGTGCTGCAAGGGCGTTGTCCAGGTTCGAGTACCCCAAGGTTAAAGTCTCTGTTTGGGTACTTTACCTTGCAGGGATGATTCTTCGCCGTCAGCCGACAGCTTGAGTTTGTATGAAGATAGTCGCAGGTGGGCTGAGGCTGACGGCCCGATGATTCGAAGCCTCCCCTCAGTTCATCTCCTCAGTTGGTCTTCTTCAGTTGGTCTTCCCTCCTCCCCTCATCACGTCCCGCCTCGCCTGGCCTGAATTGTCCGTGTCCGCCCGATGCAGTGCCTGGGCAATTCCAGATGGAGTGGGAAAAGGCACGGGCAAAGGCCAGGGGGTAAGCACTGGATGGAGAAAGAGCGACAGCCACGTGGGCGAGGGGCAGAAGAGCCGAGCAGAGCAGAGAGCAGAGAGAGAGATTGCTACCCGGGGCCTTCAATTATACTCCTTTCGAAAAACCCTTATCTGCGCGCCAAATCAGGTTAGTTCTTTGCCTTAATCTTGGCGGGCTATTTTAAATAATGGTAGCAATCCATACTAACTGTTTTTAGATGGCTGGTAATCGCATCTACCTGCCCGATAATTGACTTGTTTTGTCATGAATGTTCCGTGATGGGCCTGTCCAACCTCGATGGCTTCCTTAATCTGTTGTCGATTATAGATGTAAACTGCTTGAGGGCCTTAACTATAGGCCTAACTGAATTTAGATTTGTCTCCAATTCGACCTAATACATAATTTAAAGTCCTGTCTGGTTTCAAAATACAAAGTCTCTCTTCACAGAAACTGCAGCTTTGGTTTCGATCCACAAGCTGTCTGCGTTGCAGAGTCCATTTTAAAATCTCACAGGCTTTCTGCCACGAGGCGCGGACGCCATTTTGGGTACCCTTTTTCATTAAAAATGTCCATGCAGGGTCCCTTTTCTTATTAATAACCTTCGGGAAAATGTAGAAATTTTGCGAATCTTACATAGCAATTGTCAACTGTATCAGTAAGTCAGTATATCAGGATATTTTTACATTGACCATCACCATGAGAGGAAGGGAGTACAAGATACTTGCACATTGATGGACAAACGTGTAAATTAAATTAAGAAAGAAGTCACTCCACAGGCTATGATTACTTTGTTGAAGTGCTGCCATTACAATTCTGCTATATTCAGCCAGCACTGAATCTTCCTTGGCCCAACTCATCTCCAACTGCCACCCAGAGTAGGAGCTGATGATGACTTGTATGCAGTCCTGTGGGTGCAGTTGACCTCTCCAGTCAAGAGCTGTGCGCAATGATTGCGGTCATATAATTGAAGAAAAAGAGGGAAGGTCTGAGGTTGACGTCACATAGAAACATAGAAACATAGAAGATAGGAGCAGGAGTAAGCCATTCTGCCCCTCGAGCCTGCTCCGCCATTCAATGAGATCATGGCTGATCATCCAAATTCAGTACCCTGTCCCTGCTTTCTCCCCATATTCCTTAATATCTTTAGCCTTAAGAAATATATCTAACTCCTTCTTGAATATATTTAATGAATTGGCCTCAACTGCCTTTTGTGGTGGAGAATTCCACAGGTTCACCACTCTCTGGATGAAGAAATTCCTCCTCATCTCAGTCCTAAATGGCTTATCCCTTATCTTTAGCCTGTGACCCCTGGTTCTGGACTCCCCGGCCATCGGAAACATCCTTCCTGCATCTAGTCTGTCTAGTCCTGTTAGAATTTTATAAGTTTCAATGAGGTCCCCTCTCATTCTTCTAAACTCCAGCGAATATAAGCCCAATCGACCCGATTTTTTTTATTGGTGAAAATGACAAGCAAAAGCCAGCGAGATTATTCCATTGGGAAGAAAAGGCATTGGCCCAGAATTTGGCGCTCCGGGTGACGGTGAACTGGCAGCGTCCGCCGTCGTTCTGCCTTGGAAACTGACTGCACCGTTGGGATTTGGCACACGTGCAAGCGTGTGTGGAAACCCCGAAGTTGCGGTCTGTCATTCACAGCTCCGACACAGGCTGCACTGTGCCGCTGCCCACCCCCACAGAGTCGGCAATCTGTGTAATCAGCCAAATCATTGAAACTGGCTCTTCCGCAGTGAGTAAGTACGTTGTTAAATTCCCTGCTAAAAGTTAGTCCCAAAAGGATTAGGTGTAATTGGAGATTTAACAGCGTTACTAACTGCTCAACAAAGGTTATGGGCCTGAAATACTAATTTAAATTTTGTGCATTATGCAATTTATCCATTTTAATAAAAATTGACATTTTTAAGAAACTTTAAAAGAAATATATGTATTTTTAAGGTTTGTTCATCTTTATTTCAAGTTTACCTTTTCCCCATGTGAGAGCTCCAATCTTTCTTTTGCTCTCTCTCAATTTTTTAAAAGTTAGCGGGAGGAATTCAGTACCGCCCCGTTTGGGGACGGGAACTTTTGAAAGCTGGGAAACTTAGCGCCAGGCGCTAATGATTCACAACTTTTAAAAAGTTGGGTTTTAGCACTTCAGGAAGCAAGTAGATCAAGCGCTAAATCAAGCGCGCCACTTCCTTCCTGGAGCGCAACGGGCAGCAGGTGGGGTGGGAAGTGAGCAGCGCTGCACACTGGGCCGTGCCGTGCTGCCACGTTGGAAGGCTGCTTCCCTCCCTTAAAGGGAAGGGCCATCGCTGCACGCCCTGCAAGGGCATAACCTACCTGGACCCCGACGGCAGCCACGATCTGGCCTGATCAGCCCGATGCGCTGCAGCAGAGCGCCGGGCTGATCGAGCGCTAGCGAAGACAAAGGGGAAAAAAAAGAGGAAGTGCATTTCAGAATTTTTTTTACTTACCTCGGTCACCTCGCCTTTAAGTATCGCCCCCCTCCAGCGCCCGGCCTCCTGATGAACGCCTCCTGTTGTCGCCCGGTGATGCTGCAGGGGGGCGGAACTGAAGTTTGGGTCCGGGGCGCTGCGCAGCCAGATGATGTCATGATTCCCGGGCACAGGAGTTCGTGGTGCTAGGGGTTATCGCCGCCGCAAACCAGGTGAATTTCACAGAAGGCGGTAATATTGCCACGCCCGGGCGGTAAGTTGTTAGTGCCCCATTATCGCCCCCCCCACCCCCCCAGAGGCGCCATAACCAACCGAATTGCTCCCCCTTAAAATTTTAGGAGTTTACTCACTTCCTTGTTCGTGGTCTGTGAAAATTCTGCATCTGGATTGGCTGCTTAGACAGCTTATTGACGTCACAGCAGTTTGCACTAGGGGATCCCCACTATACTCCGTTGATATGAACTGAACGTCGGAAAAGCCAAACTTTTCTACACAGAGACCATGAGATCTTTGTGCAAAGCTTATTTCAGGGCCAATGGCGAATGCCTTCACTTTGCCGCTGACTGCAAATTCCTGGCCAAAGTATAATTATGACGATCTCCTCCAAAGCAACAAATTTGATTGTTTTTCCATTAGCTAGATGGAGCATACTTTAAATTGAAAGTACTCCATCATCATTAAAATACCTTTATTAATTTGTTACTTTTATCATAATAAATATTGATCTGTCATGAGCTGGAACTCAGTCGTAAAAAAAGCGAACAGCATTTTAGGTTTATAAATAGACTGTAAGAGCAAAGGAATAATGATAAATTTGCACAAACCATCGGTTAGGCCACAGCTAGAGTATTGTGCTGTGTTTTGGGTGCATTAAAATCATAGTGAGTACAGTGTCAATTCACAAGGATGAGGTATTATCACTGAGGGGGTTAGGACATTTTTTTCTACAGAGGATTGTTGGAGCAAGGTATACTTTGCCACAGGGAATGACTGTGGCAGCGACCGTTGCATATTTTATGGAAAAATATAATAAATACTTGATGTTGGAGGAGAGCATGGATTATTTTTAGATTACCCTATGAAAGAGCCAGCGCAGACATGATTGGCTGAATGGAACCCAAAAGGGTCTTCCTTTCATCTCCAAGCAGAGAAGGCCACTGTTTTGAAGTGATAATCAAAAAGAAAGAACTTGCATTTATATTGCACTTTTCATGACCTCAGAACAGCTCTAAACCCTTCCCAGCCAATGAAGTACTTTTTAAAGTACACTCTCTGTTGTATTGTAGGGAAACATGGCAGCCAATTTGCACACAACAAGGATCCACAAAACAGCAACAAGATAAATGATCAATTCAATTGTTAGTGGTGTTGGTTGAGGGAAAAATGTTCACCATGACAGCAGGAGATATCTTCTGCTCTTCTTCGAATAGTGCCATGGGATCATTTATGCCTACCTGACAGGGCCTCAGTTTAACATCTCAACTGAAAGACAGCATCTCTGACAATCTCTCGGTACTGTACTGGGACGTCAGCCTGGATTATGTGCTCAAGTCTCTGGAGTGAGACAACCTTCTGACTCATAGGCCACATTGTCGACAACTTAGGTGGATAAAGGTTCTTCTCGGAGACATAACATTTGGAGGTGGGAAGTGCTCAACATTGGAAATCCTGTACAGGAAGGAAGGAGACTGCTGTGATAAGATATTTTTAAGGACTCTGTTTAACAAAACAGAGAGTTTATTTCATTGCTTCAGGAGAAGCTACTGCAAAGGATAATTGACTCCTTGAATGATATTGCTCACTAGAGCTATGTTTAAATTTTGTGTTCATTACATCTGCCAAATTCTTTCTGCCTCATGTTTCCATGTAATTATAAATAAATATTTTCATTGCTTCAGCCTCCAAATGATCTGGTCTGCTGATATTTTGTGGATCTGAAGTGATGGTGATAGCACAGTTATGTGACAGTACACTTATTTCACTAAGAAAGTTAATTATTGATAATTATTTTCTTTAGGGTAATAATTACTCATGCACTTGGGAGAAGGGAAGTTACGCAGTGTCTCTTTGGGGTGGGCTTGCCTCTAAGCTAAGCTGGCAATGGAAAAGTCAACCTCCATGGCAAGCTTGTTGATCCAATATCTGACCCAGGTCTCCAGGTCTCCAGGCACTGCTGCTGATTGAGTAGCTAACTTGATTTATTGACGTGACATAGAGGAGCAGGCCGGTCAGAGGAAATGTGGATTCATCCCACTCTGTTCCAGATAAACCTGCAAGGCAATGCCTTAACGTGGTGCCAGTTAGACAAGCAGCAGGTAGCCTACCTGTGCTCTGTGCTAACAAGGTGTGCAGCTTAGACTGGTAAAGCTACAGAAGTTCTTTTGTGCACAATTAGGGGTCAGTAAGCCTCAGCTCTTGCCAAACTGGGTTTACTTTTTCTGGACTTGAGAGAATAGCCCTGATTTTAACTTAACCCACCCGACGGTAACTGGGCTGGTTCGGGTTGGACGCCCTTTTTACACCCTGCCCGAATTTACCTTTAATGGAGCACACCACACGTAGAGCATTGTGTACAGTTTTGGTCTCCACATTACGAAAAGGATATAGAAGCACTAGAAAATGGGCAAAAAAGATTTACAAGGATGATACCAGAACTGAAAGGGTATAACTATCAGGAAAGACTGAACAGGCTGGGGCTCTTTGCTATAGAAAAGAAAAGATTGAGAGGTGACCTGATATAGGTCTTTAAAATTATGAAGGGTTTTAATAGGGTAGATGTAAGAGGATGTTTCCACTTCTAGTCCAAAACTAGGGGCTATAAGTATAAGATAGTCACTCATAAATCCAATAAGGAATTCAGGAGAAACTTCTTTACCCAGAGAGTAGTTAGAATGTGGAATTCGCTACCACATGGAGTAGTTGAGGTGAATAATGTAATTAATATAAGTAGAGATAAAGTACTAGAGAAGCTAATGGGACTAAAAGCTGACAAACCCACTGGGCCTACATCCTTGGGTTCCTTAAGAGGTGGCTGAAGAGATAGTGGCTGCATTGGTTTTGATCTTCCAAAATTTGCTAGATTCTAGAATGGTCCCAGCGGATTGGAAGGTCGCAAATGTAACACCGCTATTCAAGGCAGGAGGGAGAGAAAAAACAGGGAGCTACAGGCCAGTTAGCCTGACATCAGTCATCGGGAAAATGCTGGAATCCATTGTTAAGGACGTGGTATCAGGACACTTAGAAAATCATAACATGATTAGGCAGAGTCAACATGGTTTTATGAAAGGGAAATCGTGTTTGACAAATTTATTAGAGTTTTTTGAGGATGTAACTAGTAGGGTAGATAAAGGGGAACCAGTGGATGTAGTATATTTGGATTTCCAAAAGGCATTTGATAAGGTGCCACATAAAAGGTTATTACACAAGATTAGGGCTCACAGGGTTGGATAGAGGATTAGTTAACGGACAGGATAGCATGGATAGAGGATTGGTTAAAGGACAGAAAACAGAGTGTAGGGATAAACGGGTCTTTTTCAGGTTGGCAGGCTGTAACTATTGAGGTGCCGCAAGATTCAGTGTTGGGGCCTCAGTTATTTACAATCTATATTAATGACCTAGATGAAGGGACCGATTGTAATGTATCCAAGTTTGCTGATGATACAAGTCTAGATGGGACAATAAGCTGTGAGGAGAGCACAAAGTCCGGGATCTTACCTGAGAAGGCGCGTTGGGGGTGGGACTGCTGGTTTCCGGGTTCTAGTCCCGTCCCCAGCAGCGTCTGAACACCTGATGCTATTTTCCCCTGATTGGCCTTGTTTTTTTTAAGCCCGCCCTGCGGGCTTGCCGGCCAATTAAAGGAAAGCCGGTGTCAGATGATGTCAGTGCATGACGCTTCATCTGTCGGTTTTGTTCAAGTGACAGGTATCATAATTTTTTGCCAGATGAATTGTCAGTGTTTGACGGCATTGAGGTGCTGTCAAACATTGACAATCACTGTCCAAAGGTGAACCCTTTCACCCAGGCTCACCAATGACCCTCTCCTTTGGAGATAACAGACGGCAGCTGCATGTGAGATTGCAGAAGTCATCTGTCAATTCTCCCAATCAGACGAGGCTTCATAGAAACATTAAATCTTGTCACCTGCAGATACATATAAACAGAATAAAATATTTCTCACTACATTCTCTCACCTGTCATACTTACCTGTGCACCGTTGCACCCATCACACTACCTCTGCAGCTGCCATTTGCACACTTACACTGCAGCAGACCCACAGCTCGCCTCGCTGACCCTGGTGGGGTTCGCCAACATTGGGAAGCCCGCATCAGCAGGCGTAAAATGGCGAAAAGCCTCTTAACTACCTGTTAGCTACCTGTTATCGGGCAGTTCATTGTCTCTAATCCCCTTCCCGCCACTAGGAGACGGGTCCCGGTGCGAGTCGGGGACCCACCTCCTGAGAAGATGGTCCGGAGGCAGGTTGGGAGCGGGGTTGGGACCTGCTCCCAATTTTTCCCCATTTTCCCGGCAGTCCCGCCTCCAAACCTGCCTCCTCAGGGCTGGTAAAATCCAGCCCAAAGAGTCTGCAAAGGGATATAGATAGACTAAGTGAGTGGGCAGTAAGGTGGCAGATGGAGTATAATGTCGGGAAATGTGAGGTTATTCACTTTGGTAGGAAGAATAGAAAACCAGAATATTTTTTAAATGATGAGAAACTTTCAAATGTTGGCGTTCATAGAGATTTGGGTGTCCTTGTGCAAGAAACACAGAAAGCTAGCATGCAGGCACAGCCAGCAATAAGGAACGCAAATGGTATGTTGACCTTTATTGCAAGGAGGTTGAAGTATAAGAGTATGAAGTCTTGCTACAATTGTACAGGGCCTTGGTGAGACCACACCTGGAGCACTGGGCACAGTTTTGCTCTCCTTATCTAAGGAAGGATATACTTGCCTTGGAGGCGGTGTAACAAAGGTTCACCAGATTGATTCCTGGGATGAGAGGGCTGTCCTATGAGGAGAGATTGTGTAGAATGGGCCGATACTCTCTGGAGTTTAGAAGAATGAGAGGTGATCTCATTGAAACATACAAGATTCTGAGGGAGATTGACAGGGTAGATGCTGAGAGGTTGTTTCCCCTGGCTGGAGAGTCTAGAACTAGGGGGCATACCCAGGATAAGGGGTAAGCCATTTAAGTCTGAGATGAGGAGGAATTTCTTCACTCAGCAGAGGGTTGTGAATCTTTGGAATTCTCTGCCCCAGAGGGCTGTGAATGCTGAGTCTTTGAGTATATTCAAGGCCGAGATAGATAGATTTTTGGACTCTAGGGGAATCAAGGGATATGGGGGAATCAGGCGGGAAAGTGGAGTTGAGGCAGATGATCAGCCATGAGTTTATTGAATGGCGGAGCAGGCTCGAGGGGCCGTATGGCCTACTCCTGCTCCTATTTCTTATGTTCTTATAGATGTCTTTAAGGGGAAGCTAGATAAGAACATGAGGGAGAAAGGAGTAGAAGGATATGTTGATAGGATGAGATGGAGAGGGGTGGAAGGAGACTCGTGTGGAGCATAAAAGCCGGCACAGGTCATTTGGGTCGAATGACCTGTTCCTGTGCTGTACATTCTATGCAATTCTATGTAAAATCAGATGGGGTTTAAAATGGGTCTAAGGCTGACACTTGGGCCCCGATATTTACGGGAAGGCGGGGAGGGAGCTGAGGTGGGGAGGTTTAGCATCCGGGAAACCCTGATGTACGGAGAACGTGTAGGAAGGCGAAGGCAGGGAAGTCAGAGTGGGATGGAGAATTAAAGTGGCAAGCGACTCCATGCTCGGAATGAGACGTGCAGTCAAGCTAGCTGATACTCCACTGAGTGAGCCAAACACTCTCCCCCCACTTACGTGATGCTTCCCTCAGGCTGCTGCTGCAAACTTCACCCAGAACAAGTACCCCAGCAGTTTAAGTCCTATGTACACTTGTTTTAGGCCAATCGCTGCTCCAATGGATGTGGAAATACCTCTCCAGGGCTTCAGCGGGCGCAACGCTCTTTACATTGATATAAAAGTTTGTGGAAATTCAGGGGTAAGTATATCCAGCGCTCTCCCAGGCAACAATAACAGATTTGAAATGTCCTGTAGCTAACATAGAAACATAGAAACATAGAAGATAGGAGCAGGAACAGGCCATTCGGCCCCTCGAGCCTGCTCCGCCATTTAATGAGATCACGTCTGATCATCCAAACTCATGTAAGGGGTTTTCCTCGAGAGATGTCCCTGAGGTTTCTCTCTCTAGAGGCCTCTCTCTCTTGCACAGTAAAACCTTGAGTGGTTCGACCCACTCGCCCCTTAGATTCAATACTCTGGACTTTGGGGCAGGAACTACAATGTAGAGAAAACTCTTGTAGACCAAGTTTGATGAAACAAAATGAAATTTTATTGCATAAGGAAAAATATCAAATCAAATGCAAGCAGATAAGAGAGTACATGGGAGGGAAAAACACAAACAAATCATAACGACACAGTACTAACTAAGGCAAATACAGGCATCTTATACTCTACAAAGATCATCATGAAATAAGGAAACACACGGAACATCGAGGGACAACAACTCATGTTAATTGTACCCTTAAATCCACCCCCTTATTAAACCTATTTAGATCTGATTGTGAAAGGCCAGAAACATGCTCACCAATCCCACTAGGAAGTGCAAGGTTTTGAGCCAGTCTGTGTTTGATCCTTTCAGGCGTTTCGTCTCCACGTGGATCGTGGAGCCCCTGCAAGCTGTGCCACACCTCTCTCCTGAGGTGGGGGTCGGGGGCGGCTGGACACCGGCGGGCCTGGATGTCGGCGGGGTCGAGGATCGTCGGCTCGACTCTGGTTAGAGGAGCCTTGGGCTGGCTCCCATCGCTTCTTCAGTTTGTTTTTATCTCTTCTCCTTCCAACCGGGGTGGCTGGAAGGTTTCTTCTCTTGGGGTTTTTATTTTTTTGTTTCTTCTCCCAAGTTGGGTCGATGGCCTCTCATTCCAGCAACGGCCCGGGGATGGTCGATGATCTCCCGATGTGTTTCCCTGGGGCGGGACGCCGGCTTCAAGACGGCCTTCTTGATGTTGGCTTGGTTCTTCTTCCTTCTCCGAGTGCCTGCTTCTTCTTCTGAGTGTCCGGATTCAAACTCGTCTACTGTCTCCAAGCTTGCCCCAACTGCCGAAAAGTCTTCCAGATATACTTTTCTTCCAGAAACTTCCGTCTCCCGCCCCAAATCAGGTAAGTCTTTGTTTAACTTTTGGCGGGCTGGGAGCACAGCGGGGTAGTTATTATATTTTAAAACGTTTTAGATGGCCGGTAAAGGCCCATCTCTGGTCTGGAATGACCTTCATTGTTTTTAATGTCCTGCTGATCTCGTTATCTAGTCCTGGGTGCTGTTCTCATGAATATGAAATTGTCCCCTTTTGTCTGGGTCAACATTTAGATGGCCTCTGTCTCCAGGTCGATCTTGACTGGATCTGCATCTAATCCATATGCATACGTGTGGGTCTGGTTTCGTTCTCTCAGATTCGGCTTCCAGAACTTGCTGTGGGTTGAATCCACAAAGCTGTCTGAGGTTGCGCAGGAACCATTTTAAAGTGTCCCAATAAGCTGGTCACATGGTATGGTGGCCATTTTGTATGCCTCTTTTTCTGGGCTTCTTTTAAAACAGTCTTTAAAATCACGGCCTCTTCTGCCATTTGACCCTTATTAATATAAAGTCCAATTTTGCGAATCCTACACTCAGTACCCTGTCCCTGCTTTTTCCCGATATCTGTAAAGGGTGGTGTGTGTGGTCAGCTTCACTTCTGACTCCCTGAGCAGTTCGAATCGCTCCCACTCCCTTGGTTCTAGACTTTGGACTTATTTGGGGGTTGTAATGAAATTGCAACAGACACCTGAGTTGGTCAAAAGAATTGAGACTTTTATTTTTGAGACAGGAAAATATACAATACAATAAATCTTATACTCTAAAAAGGGGGAACACTTCGGAATATGCGAGGGAGAATTACAATAGACAAAATAACCTTACCCTCCCAATCCCACTATACTAACTAGGTTGAAATCCAAAGGACCAGGAAAAGCTCACCAAACGACTTTCTTGACAGTTTGTACAGGTTCGCGATTTTGGGGTTCTCTTTAGTTGTGGCGGTTGGGGCCTGCCGTACCCCGGACGTGGTGGAAGGCTGCACCTGCGTTGGATTTTCAGTCTTCGCCTGTCCGCTGATGCGGTTAGCTGCGTAGTTGGATTTATCGAGTAAGTACCCAATTTTCTTTGGTTAGGTAAAGTTTTTAGGGTCTTTTGTGTCAAATCTTACCCAGAGGTAAGTCAGACTAGCCTGTAGAGTGGAAACAAGTTTGTGATTTTCGATTCCTCAGTGGCTGTTTTTTTGTTGGTCGCGGTGGCCTAATATTACCTGGTTGGTGGTAATGGCCCAGAACTTGGTGTCGGGGGCTTGCCACGCGTGCAAGCCCCTGATGTGCACTTACCTGGCGCGCCGACATCTGAAACCTGGCCCGCAGTGGATTTCCTGTCACTGGCCCGGTTCAGATGTCGGCGCACAGTGCTTACCTGATCCAGTGGCGTACTTAGTGCAATGTGCCGGCTGGGATCAGGTGAGCACTCTGCAGCCAATCAGGGGAGGGGAAACTCATTCATGAATTTGATAGTAAAGACTGTCAAACACATGAAAACTACGGGAACCCAAAACACTAGTTAAACTTTAAATAACATTTTAAAAAACATCCCACTGATTATAATAACTATAAATAAGTTTTAAAAAATGTTTTAAACAATTAATCAATTTTTTGAAAAAAATACATTTTTAAAAAATAGGGTCTAAAACTAAACTTACCATCCTGTAAATTCTTTAAAAATAACAAACCTGTGGAAAAAAAATTTCTACATTGCACTAAAAGCCCACTTACCTGAAAAACTAAACACTTAAGTCTTGTTTTTCCACGTGTAAAGACCGGAGGCCTTTACACGCGCGCAACTCTGGAAAAATAAAAGGAATTTTACTGCGCACGCGTTCTGCCGCTGAACCCCTTCGTTCAGAGGACAGGAAATGCTGGTTTTCCCCGCATGCGCTGTGCATGCTGAAAACCGGCATTTCCTCCGGCCAGACGCGCGAGCACCCCGACCGTACTCACGCGTTTGGAAAGGAATTACTGGGCCAATATTGGTAGTTGTTGGTTTCTTGAGGCCTTTGGTTGCCGCGATTTCCTTTTCCTTCCATTTCATTCTTCTTTCTTCAAGTTTCCGATTCTCCGACTAAGTACGGTGATGATGATATCTTTTCTGAACCGTACTTTCTCTCCTGTAATGAACTTGAGCCTTCTTTCTGATCTGATCTCGTCTTCACTGATCTCAACGTACTGACTGTTTCACTGAGTAAGCAGGCCGCAATTATACTGTTTTGAGGCCTGGCTTATCTGACCGCCAAATCTCTGGTTCTTTTGTTAATTTTGGTGGGCTCGTTATTTTTAATATGGTTTAATTCTTATCGATTTTTCAGGGATGGTCCCATCTATTTTTAATTTGCTTTTAACTAGTTTCGGGATTGCCTTGAAATCAGTTTAAAAAGGTGTAAAGCATTTTTTGGAAATCTTTCTGATTGGCTTTAAACTGCTGTTTGATTGTCTTTTCCTGCTGATGCCAGGTTCTCTTTTGTTGACTGCTGGCATGTATTGTATTATTCATGTTCTTGGTGGTTCTGTGAGTTTCGGCGGGAAGAGTTTTTCAGTGGGTTTATTGTCTTTATGTAGAATGGTTGGGGTGGTCCAGAACATTCCCAGATGATCCGGCCTTCTCCAATACTCAAACTGTCTGTGTTTCGGGGGCACATCCCACCTCCTTTTGTCACAGTTTTCCACAGGCCTGAACATGCCTTTTACACCAGCCAAATCTTCCTGGGGTTTTGATTTTAAGACCCTTTATGGCCCAATATTATTTCAAACAGTCCAATATCTCTTCGTTCTTATTTGGGGAAATTTTGCGAGCCTTACATATCCCTTGATTCCTTTAGCCTTAAGAAATATATCTAACTCCTTCTTGAATATATTTAATGAATTGGCCTCCACTGCCTTCTGTGGTAGAGAATTCCACAGGTTCACCACTCTCTGGGTGAAGAAATTCTTCCTCATCTCTGTCCTAAATGGCCTACCCCTTATCCTTAGACTGTGACCCCTGGTTCTGGACTCCCCCACCATCAGGAACATCCTTCCTGCATCTAATCTGTCTAGTCCTGTTAGAATTTTATACGTTTCAATGAGATCCCCTCTCATTCTTCTGAACGCCAGCGAATATAAGCCCAATCGACCCAAACTCTCCTCATACGTCATTCTTGCCATCCCAGGTATCAGTCTGGTGAATCTTCACTGCACTCCCTCCATGGCAAGAAGATCCTTCCTCAGATAAGGTGACCAAAACTGCTCACAATACTCAAGGTGTGGTCTCACCAAGGCCCTGTACAACTGCAGCAAGACATCATTGCTCCTTTACTCGAATCCTCTTGCTATGAAGGCTAACATACCATTTGCCTTCTTAACCGCCTGCTGCACCTGCATACTTACCTTCAGCGACTGATGCACAAGGACAACCAGGTCTCGTTGCACTTCCCCTTCTCGCAATCTATTGCCATTCAGATAATAATCTGCCTTCCTGTTCTTGCCACCAAAGTGGATAACCTCGCAATTATACACATTAAACTGCATCTGCCCAATAACCCAACCTGTCCAAATCATACTGGAGTTTCTCAGCATCCTCCTCACAGCACACACACCCACCCAGCTTTGTATCATCTGCAAACTTGGAGATATTACATCTAGTTCCTTGTCTAGATCATTAATATATATTGTGAATAGCTGGGGCCCTAGCACCGATCCCTGCGTTACCCCACTAGTCACTGCCTGCCACTCGGAGAAAGACCCGTTTATTCCAACTCTTTGCTTCCTGTCTGCCAACCAGTTCTCTATCCAAGTCAGTACCTTACCTCCAATCCCATGTGCTTTACCTTTATACGCTAATCTCTTATGTGGGATCTTATCGAAAGCCTTCTGAATGTCCAAATACACCACATCCACTGGTTCTCCCTTATCTATCAGTTCCCACAATGCAGCTTTCGGACCACAGGAAATATACATTTTCTTACGATGTATTACATTTATAATCTGACCATATTAAGGAGGTGGCCATCATCATAATAATAAACTTACTGTTGGTGCAATATGCCACAATTCAGTCTGCCGAGAACCACCCTGGCATTGAAATTAACTATGGGCCAACAATCGGGCTATCGAGTTTTAACTCCATGGCATGCGCGTTTCTTGATAGCGTCAGCCGTGGCTCAGTTGGTTGCACTCTCACCTCTGAGTCAGAAGGTTAAGGGTTCAAGTCCCAACTCCAGAGACTTGAGCATAAAAATCTAGGCTGGCGCTCCAGTGCATTACTGATGGAGTGCCGCACTGTCGAAGGTGGCGTCTTTCGGATGAGACGCTAAACCTCTCAGGTGGATGTAAAAGATCCCATGGCACTATTTTGAAGAAGAGCAGCGGAGTTATCTCTGGTATCCTGGCCAATATTTATCCCTCAATCAACATCACAAAAACAGATTATCTGGTCATTATCACATTGCTGTTTGTGGGAGCTTGCTGTGCACAAATTGGCTGCTGCCTGTCCTTATATTACAACAGTCAAAAGTACTTCATTGGCTGTAAAACACTCAGGGATGTCCTGAGGTTGTGAAAGGCGCTACATGAATGCAAGTCTTTCTTTCTTATCTGTCTTTTTTTTCAATAGGTTCCTCACCTGGAAGCCAGCCTGCTTGACAGACTTGGCTCCCTGTCGGGTGGGGAACGCTGCCGAAGAAGCTGCAGCCCAGGAGCAGGATGGTTTGTGCTGCTCAGGGTAGAGATTATGCAGGGGGCTGAGTATATACGGTTTGGAGGGTCAGAGGGTGATCACAGGGGCCTCGGGGAGAGATTGGGAGCAGAGATGGGAGGTAGGTGATCGAAAGGAGAGATGGGGGCGTGTCAGATAGAAATCGGAGGAAGAGATGGGGGGGTCGGATAGAGATTGAAGGGAGAGATGAGGGGTTTGGGGGAGTTCAGAGGGTGAGATGGGGGGGTCGGAGAGAGATTGGAGGGTGAGATGGGGGGGTCAGAGAGAGATTGGAGGGAGAGATGGGGGGGCTCGGAGAGAGAATGGAGGGAGAGATGCGGGGGCTCGGAGAGAGATTGGAGGGTGAGGTGGGGGGGCTCGGAGAGAGATTGGAGGGTGAGATGGGGGGCTCGGAGAGAGATCGGAGGGAGAGATGGGGGGCTCGGAGAGAGATCGGAGGGAGAGATGGGGGGGTTGGAGAGAGATCGGAGGGAGACATGGGGGGGTCGGAGAGAGATCGGAGGGTGAGGTGGGGGCTCGGAGAGAGATTGGAGGGAGAGACGGGGGGGTCGGAGAGAGATTGGAGGGAGAGATGGGGGGCTCGGAGAGAGATTGGAGGGTGAGATGGGGGGCTCGGAGAGAGATTGGAGGGTGAGATGGGGGGGTCGGAGAGAGATTGGAGGGAGAGATGGGGGGCTCGGAGAGAGATTGGAGGGTGAGATGGGGGGGTCGGAGAGAGATTGGAGGGTGAGATGGGGGGGTCGGAGAGAGATTGGAGGGAGAGATGGGGGGGGTCGGAGAGAGATTGGAGGGTGAGATGGGGGGCTCGGAGAGAGATTGGAGGGTGAGATGGGGAGCTCGGAGAGAGATTGGAGGGAGAGATGGGGGGGTCGGAGAGAGATTGGAGGGTGAGATGGGGGGGTCGGAGAGAGATTGGAGGTTGAGATGGGGGGTTCGGAGAGAGATTGGAGGGTGAGATGGGGGGGTCGGAGAGAGATTGGAGGGTGAGATGGGGGATCGGAGAGAGATTGGAGCGAGAGATGGGGGGCTTGGAGAGAGGTTGGAGGGAGAGATGGGGGGGTCGGGGAGAGATTGGAGGGTGAGATGGGGTTTCGGAGAGAGATTGCAGGGTGAGATGGGTGCTCGGAGAGCGATTGGAGGGTGAGATGGGGGGGTCGGAGAGAGATTGGAGGGTGAGATGGGGGGTCGGAGAGAGATTGAAGGGAGAGATGGGGGGGTCGGAGAGAGATTGCAGGGTGAGATGGGGGGCTCGGTGAGAGATTGGAGGGTGAGATGGGGTGTCGGAGAGAGATTGGAGGGAGAGATGGGGGGCTCGGAGAGAGATTGGAGGGTGAGATGGGGGGGTCAGAGAGAGATTGGAGGGTGAGATGGGGGGTCGGAGAGAGATTGGAGGGTGAGATGGGGGGGTCGGAGAGAGATTGGAGAGTAAGATGGGGGGCTCGGAGAGAGATTGAAGGGAGAGATGGGGGGTCGGAGAGAGATTGGAGGGTGAGATGGGGGGGTCGGAGAGAGATTGGAGGGTGAGATGGGGGGTTTGGAGAGAGATTGGAGGGAGAGATGGGGGGGTCGGAGAGAGATTGGAGGGAGAGATGGAGGCTAGGAGAGAGATTGGAGGGTGAGATGGGGGGGTCGGAGAGAGATTGGAGGGTGAGATGGGAGGCTCGGAGAGAGATTGGAGGGTGAGATGGGGGAGTCGGAGAGAGATTGGAGGGAGAGATGGGGGGCTCGGAGAGAGATTGGAGGGTGAAATGGGGGGCTCGGAGAGAGATTGGAGGGTGTGATGGGGTAGTCGGAGAGAGATTGGAGGGAGAGATGGGGTGGTCGGAGAGAGATTGGAGGGTGAGATGGGGGGTTCGGAGAGAGATTGGAGAGTGAGACGGGGGGGTCGGAGAGAGATTGGAGGGTGAGATGTGGGGGTCGGAGAGAGATTGGAGGGAGAGATGGGGGGTTCGGAGAGAGATTGGAGGGTGAGATGGGGGGCTCGGAGAGAGATTGGAGGGTGAGATGTGGGGGTCGGAGAGAGATTGGAGGGAGAGATGGGGGGTTTGGAGAGAGATTGGAGGGTGAGATGGGGGGGTCGGAGAGAGATTGGAGGGTGAGATGGGGGTTCGGAGAGAGATTGGAGGGTGAGATGGGGGGTCGGAGAGAGATTGGAGGTTGAGATGGGGGGGTCGGAGAGAGATTGGAGGGTGAGATGGGGGCTCGCAGAGAGATTGGACGGTGAGATAGGGGTGTCGGAGAGAGATTGGAGGGTGAGATGGGGGCTCGCAGAGAGATTGGACGGTGAGATAGGGGTGTCGGAGAGAGATTGGAGGGTGAGATGGGGGGTCAGAGAGAGATTGGTGGGTGAGATGGAGGGCTCGGAGAGAGATTGGAGGGTGAGATGGGGGGCTCGGAGTGAGATTGGAGGGTGAGATGGGCGGGTCGGAGAGAGATTGGAGGGTGAGATGGGGGGTTCGGAGAGAGATTGGAGGGTGAGATGGGGGGGTCGGAGAGAGATTGGAGAGTAAGATGGGGGGCTCGGAGAGAGATTGAAGGGAGAGATGGGGGGTCGGAGAGAGATTGGAGGGTGAGATGGGGGGGTCGGAGAGAGATTGGAGGGTGAGATGGGGGGTTTGGAGAGAGATTGGAGGGAGAGATGGGGGGGTCGGAGAGAGATTGGAGGGAGAGATGGAGGCTAGGAGAGAGATTGGAGGGTGAGATGGGGGGGTCGGAGAGAGATTGGAGGGTGAGATGGGAGGCTCGGAGAGAGATTGGAGGGTGAGATGGGGGAGTCGGAGAGAGATTGGAGGGAGAGATGGGGGGCTCGGAGAGAGATTGGAGGGTGAAATGGGGGGCTCGGAGAGAGATTGGAGGGTGTGATGGGGTAGTCGGAGAGAGATTGGAGGGAGAGATGGGGGTGGTCGGAGAGAGATTGGAGGGTGAGATGGGGGGGTCGGAGAGAGATTGGAGGGTGAGATGGAGGGTTCGGAGAGAGATTGGAGAGTGAGACGGGGGGGTCGGAGAGAGATTGGAGGGTGAGATGTGGGGGTCGGAGAGAGATTGGAGGGAGAGATGGGGGGTTCGGAGAGAGATTGGAGGGTGAGATGGGGGGCTCGGAGAGAGATTGGAGGGTGAGATGTGGGGGTCGGAGAGAGATTGGAGGGAGAGATGGGGGGTTTGGAGAGAGATTGGAGGGTGAGATGGGGGGGTCGGAGAGAGATTGGAGGGAGAGATGGGGGGGGTCGGAGAGAGATTGGAGGGTGAGATGGGGGGCTCGGAGAGAGATTGGAGGGTGAGATGGGGAGCTCGGAGAGAGATTGGAGGGAGAGATGGGGGGGTCGGAGAGAGATTGGAGGGTGAGATGGGGGGGTCGGAGAGAGATTGGAGGTTGAGATGGGGGGTTCGGAGAGAGATTGGAGGGTGAGATGGGGGGGTCGGAGAGAGATTGGAGGGTGAGATGGGGGATCGGAGAGAGATTGGAGCGAGAGATGGGGGGCTTGGAGAGAGGTTGGAGGGAGAGATGGGGGGGTCGGGGAGAGATTGGAGGGTGAGATGGGGTTTCGGAGAGAGATTGCAGGGTGAGATGGGTGCTCGGAGAGCGATTGGAGGGTGAGATGGGGGGGTCGGAGAGAGATTGGAGGGTGAGATGGGGGGTCGGAGAGAGATTGAAGGGAGAGATGGGGGGGTCGGAGAGAGATTGCAGGGTGAGATGGGGGGCTCGGTGAGAGATTGGAGGGTGAGATGGGGTGTCGGAGAGAGATTGGAGGGAGAGATGGGGGGCTCGGAGAGAGATTGGAGGGTGAGATGGGGGGGTCAGAGAGAGATTGGAGGGTGAGATGGGGGGTCGGAGAGAGATTGGAGGGTGAGATGGGGGGGTCGGAGAGAGATTGGAGAGTAAGATGGGGGGCTCGGAGAGAGATTGAAGGGAGAGATGGGGGGTCGGAGAGAGATTGGAGGGTGAGATGGGGGGGTCGGAGAGAGATTGGAGGGTGAGATGGGGGGTTTGGAGAGAGATTGGAGGGAGAGATGGGGGGGTCGGAGAGAGATTGGAGGGAGAGATGGAGGCTAGGAGAGAGATTGGAGGGTGAGATGGGGGGGTCGGAGAGAGATTGGAGGGTGAGATGGGAGGCTCGGAGAGAGATTGGAGGGTGAGATGGGGGAGTCGGAGAGAGATTGGAGGGAGAGATGGGGGGCTCGGAGAGAGATTGGAGGGTGAAATGGGGGGCTCGGAGAGAGATTGGAGGGTGTGATGGGGTAGTCGGAGAGAGATTGGAGGGAGAGATGGGGGTGGTCGGAGAGAGATTGGAGGGTGAGATGGGGGGTTCGGAGAGAGATTGGAGAGTGAGACGGGGGGGTCGGAGAGAGATTGGAGGGTGAGATGTGGGGGTCGGAGAGAGATTGGAGGGAGAGATGGGGGGTTCGGAGAGAGATTGGAGGGTGAGATGGGGGGCTCGGAGAGAGATTGGAGGGTGAGATGTGGGGGTCGGAGAGAGATTGGAGGGAGAGATGGGGGGTTTGGAGAGAGATTGGAGGGTGAGATGGGGGGGTCGGAGAGAGATTGGAGGGTGAGATGGGGGTTCGGAGAGAGATTGGAGGGTGAGATGGGGGGTCGGAGAGAGATTGGAGGTTGAGATGGGGGGGTCGGAGAGAGATTGGAGGGTGAGATGGGGGCTCGCAGAGAGATTGGACGGTGAGATAGGGGTGTCGGAGAGAGATTGGAGGGTGAGATGGGGGCTCGCAGAGAGATTGGACGGTGAGATAGGGGTGTCGGAGAGAGATTGGAGGGTGAGATGGGGGGTCAGAGAGAGATTGGTGGGTGAGATGGAGGGCTCGGAGAGAGATTGGAGGGTGAGATGGGGGGCTCGGAGTGAGATTGGAGGGTGAGATGGGCGGGTCGGAGAGAGATTGGAGGGTGAGATGGGGGGTTCGGAGAGAGATTGGAGGGTGAGATGGGGGGGTCGGAGAGAGATTGGAGAGTAAGATGGGGGGCTCGGAGAGAGATTGAAGGGAGAGATGGGGGGTCGGAGAGAGATTGGAGGGTGAGATGGGGGGGTCGGAGAGAGATTGGAGGGTGAGATGGGGGGTTTGGAGAGAGATTGGAGGGAGAGATGGGGGGGTCGGAGAGAGATTGGAGGGAGAGATGGAGGCTAGGAGAGAGATTGGAGGGTGAGATGGGGGGGTCGGAGAGAGATTGGAGGGTGAGATGGGAGGCTCGGAGAGAGATTGGAGGGTGAGATGGGGGAGTCGGAGAGAGATTGGAGGGAGAGATGGGGGGCTCGGAGAGAGATTGGAGGGTGAAATGGGGGGCTCGGAGAGAGATTGGAGGGTGTGATGGGGTAGTCGGAGAGAGATTGGAGGGAGAGATGGGGGTGGTCGGAGAGAGATTGGAGGGTGAGATGGGGGGGTCGGAGAGAGATTGGAGGGTGAGATGGGGGGTTCGGAGAGAGATTGGAGAGTGAGACGGGGGGGTCGGAGAGAGATTGGAGGGTGAGATGTGGGGGTCGGAGAGAGATTGGAGGGAGAGATGGGGGGTTCGGAGAGAGATTGGAGGGTGAGATGGGGGGCTCGGAGAGAGATTGGAGGGTGAGATGTGGGGGTCGGAGAGAGATTGGAGGGAGAGATGGGGGGTTTGGAGAGAGATTGGAGGGTGAGATGGGGGGGTCGGAGAGAGATTGGAGGGTGAGATGGGGGTTCGGAGAGAGATTGGAGGGTGAGATGGGGGGTCGGAGAGAGATTGGAGGTTGAGATGGGGGGGTCGGAGAGAGATTGGAGGGTGAGATGGGGGCTCGCAGAGAGATTGGACGGTGAGATAGGGGTGTCGGAGAGAGATTGGAGGGTGAGATGGGGGCTCGCAGAGAGATTGGACGGTGAGATAGGGGTGTCGGAGAGAGATTGGAGGGTGAGATGGGGGGTCAGAGAGAGATTGGTGGGTGAGATGGAGGGCTCGGAGAGAGATTGGAGGGTGAGATGGGGGGCTCGGAGAGAGATTGGAGGGTGAGATGGGCGGGTCGGAGAGAGATTGGAGGGTGAGATGGGGGGTTCGGAGAGAGATTGGAGGGTGAGATGGGGGGCTCGGAGAGAGATTGGAGGGTGAGATGTGGGGGTCGGAGAGAGATTGGAGGGAGAGATGGGGGTTTTGGAGAGAGATTGGAGGGTGAGATGGGGGGGTCGGAGAGAGATTGGAGGGTGAGATGGGGGTTCGGAGAGAGATTGGAGGGTGAGATGGGGGGTCGGAGAGAGATTGGAGGTTGAGATGGGGTGGTCGGAGAGAGATTGGAGGGTGAGATGGGGGCTCGCAGAGAGATTGGACGGTGAGATAGGGGTGTCGGAGAGAGATTGGAGGGTGAGATGGGGGCTCGCAGAGAGATTGGACGGTGAGATAGGGGTGTCGGAGAGAGATTGGAGGGTGAGATGGGGGGTCAGAGAGAGATTGGAGGGTGAGATGGAGGGCTCGGAGAGAGATTGGAGGGTGAGATGGGGGGCTCGGAGAGAGATTGAAGGGAGAGATGGGGGGTCGGAGAGAGATTGGAGGGTGAGATGGGGGTGTCGGAGAGAGATTGGAGGGTGAGATGGGCGGGTCGGAGAGAGATTGGAGGGAGAGATGGGGGCCTCGGAGAGAGATTGGAGGGTGAGAAGGGGGGTTCAGAGAGAGATTGGAGGTTGAGATGGGGGTGTCGGAGAGAGATTGAAGGGAGAAATGGGGGGGTCGGAGAGTGATTGGAGCGTGAGATGGGGGATCGGAGAGAGATTGGAGGGTGAGATGGGGGGTCAGAGAGAGATTGGAGGTTGAGGTGGGGGGATCGGAGAGAGATTGGAGGGTGAGATGGGGGGGTCGGAGAGAGATTGGAGGGAGAGATGGGGGGGTCGGAGAGAGATTGGAGGGAGAGATGGGGAGCCCGGAGAGAGATTGGAGGGTGAGATGGGCGGCTCGGAGAGAGATTGGAGGGTGAGATGGGGGGGTCGGAGAGAGGTTGGAAGGAGAGATGGGGGGCTCGGAGAGAGATTGGAGGGTGAGATGGGGGGCTCGTAGAGCGATTGGAGGGTGTGATGTGGGTGTCGGAGAGAGATTGGAGGGAGAGATGGGGGTGGTCGGAGAGAGATTGGAGGTTGAGATGGGGGGGTCGGAGAGAGATTGGAGGGTGAGATGGGGTCTCGGAGAGAGATTGGAGGGTGAGATGGCGGGGTCAGAGAGAGTTGGAGAGTGAGTTGGGGGGGGTCGGAGAGAGATTGGAGGGTGAGATGGGGGGGTCGGAGAGAGATTGGAGGGAGAGATGGGGGGATCGGAGAGAGATTGGAGGGTGAGATGGGGGGGTCGGAGAGAGATTGAAGGGAGAGATGGGGGGTCGCAGAGAGATTGGAGGGTGAGATGGGGGGGTCGGAGAGAGATTGGAGGGTGAGATGGGGGGGTCGGAGAGAGATTGGAGCGTGAGATGGGGGGTCGGAGAGAGATTGGAGGGTGAGATGGGGGTGTCGGAGAGAGATTGGAGGGTGAGATGGGGGCTCGGAGAGAGTCTGGAGGGTGAGATGGGGGCTTGCAGAGAGATTGGACGGTGAGATGGGGTGTCGGAGAGAGATTGGAGGGTGAGATGGGGGGCTCGGATAGAGATTGGAGGGTGAGATGGGGGCTCGGAGAGAGAGTGGATGGTGAGATGGGGGGTCGGAGAGAGATTGGAGGGAGAGATGGGGGTTCGGGGAGAGATTGGAGAGAGAGATGGGGGTCGGAGAGAGATTGGAGGGTGAGATGGAGGATCGGAGAGAGAACAGAGGGTGAGATGGGGGGTCGGAGAGAGATTGAAGGGTGAGATGGGGTGTTGGAGAGAGATTGGAGGGTGAGATGGGGGGTTCGTAGAGAGATTGGAGAGAGAGAGATGGGGGGTCGGAGAGAGATTGGAGGGAGAGATGGGGGGGTCGGAGAGAGATTGGAGGGTGAGATGGGGGGCTCGGAGAGAGATTGGAGGGGGAGATGGGGGGTTCGGAGTGAGATTGGAGGGAGAGATGGGGGGCTCGGAGAGAGATTGGAGGGTGAGATGGGGGGCTTGGAGAGAGATTGGAGGGTGTTATGGGGGGGTCGGAGAGAGATTGGAGGGAGAGATGGGGGTGGTCGGAGAGAGATTGGAGGGTGAGATGTGGGGATCGGAGAGATATTGGAGGGTGAGATGTGGTCTCGGAGAGAGATTGGAGGGTGAGATGGGGGGTCGGAGAGAGATTGGAGAGTGAGATGGGGGGGTCGGAGAGAGATTGGAGGGTGAGATGGGGGGTCGGAGAGAGATTGGAGGTTGAGATGGGGGGGTCGGAGAGAGATTGAAGGGAGAAATGGGGGGGTCGGAGAGTGATTGGAGCGTGAGATGGGGGGTCGGAGAGAGATTGGAGGGTGAGATGGGGGGTCGGAGTGAGAGATTGGAGGGTGAGATAGGGGGGTCGGAGAGAGATTGGAGGGTGAGATGGGGGGGTCAGAGAGAGATTGGAGGGAGAGATGGGGGTGTCAGAGAGAGATTGGAGGGAGAGATGGGGGGGTCGGAGAGAGATTGGAGGGTGAGATGGGTGGCTCGGAGAGAGATTGGAGGGAGAGATGGGGGGTCGGAGAGAGATTGGAGGGAGAGATGGGGGGGTCGGAGAGAGATTGGAGGGTGAGATGGGGGGCTCGGAGAGAGTTTGGAGGGTGAGATGGGCGGGTCGGAGAGAGATTGGAGGGAGAGATGGGGGCTCGGAGAGAGATTGGAGGGTGAGATGGTGGGCTCGGAGAGAGATTGGTGGGTGTGATGGGGGGGTCGGAGAGAGATTGGAGGGAGAGATGGGGGTGGTCGGAGTGAGAATGGAGGGTCAGATGGGGTGTTGGAGAGAGACTGGAGTGTGAGATGGGGTCTCGGAGAGAGATTGGAGGGTGAGATGTGGTGGTCGGAGAGAGATTGGAGAGTGAGATGGGGGTGTCGGAGAGAGATTGGAGGGTGAGATGGGGAGTCGGAGAGAGATTGAAGGGAGAGGTGGGGGGTCGGGGGAGAGATTGGAGCGTGAGATGGGGTTCGGAGAGAGATTGGAGGGTGAGATGGGGGGGTCGGAGAGAGATTGGAGGGTGAGATGGGGAGTCGGAGAGAGATTGGAGGGTGAGATGGGGGGGTCGGAGAGAGATTGAAGGGTGAGATGGGGGCTCCTAGAGAGATTGGAGGGTGAGATGGGGGGCTCGCAGAGAGATTGGACGGTGAGATGGGGGTGTCGGAGAGAGATTGCAGGGTGAGATGGGGGGTCGGAGAGAGATTGGAAGGTGAGATGGGGGGCTCGGAGAGAGATTGGAAGGTGAGATGGGGGCTCGGAGAGAGATTGGATGGTGAGATGGGGGGTCGGAGAGAGATTGGAGGGAGAGATGGGGCGGTCGGGGAGAGATTGGTGGGTGAGATGGGGGGGTCGGAGAGAGATTGGAGAGTGAGATGGGGGGTTCGGAGACAGATTGGAGGGTGAGATGGGGGGGTTGGAGAGAGATTGGAGGGTGAGATGGGGGGACGGAGAGAGATTGGAGGGAGAGATGGGGGGTCTGAGAGAGATTGGAGGGAGAGGTGGGGGGGGTCGGAGAGAGATTGGAGGGTGAGATGGGGGGTCGGAGAGAGATTGGAGGGTGAGATGGGGGGCTCGGAGATAGATTGGAGGGTGAGATGGGGGGCTCGGAGAGAGATTGGAGGGTGAGATGGGGGGTTCGGAGAGAGATTGGAGGGTGAGATGGGGGTTCGGAGAGAGATTGGAGGGTGAGATGGGGGGTCAGAGAGTGATTGGAGGGTGAGGTGGGGGGACTCGGAGAGAGATTGGAGGGTGAGATGGGGGGCTCGGAGATAAATTGAAGGGAGAGATGGGGGTGTCGGAGAGAGATTGGAGGGAGAGATTGGGAGGTCAGAGAGAGATTGAAGGGAGAGATGGAGGGATCGGAGAGAGGTTGGAGGGTGAAATGGGGTGCTCGGAGAGAGATTGGAGGGAGAGATGGAGGGGTCGGAGAGAAATTGGAGGGTGAGATGGGGGTCTCGCAGAGAGATTGGAGGGTGAGATGGGGGGTGCGAGAGAGGTCGGAGGTTGAGATGTGGGGGTCGGAGAGAAATTGGAGGGTGAGATGGGGGCTCGCAGAGAGATTGGAGGGTGAGATGGGGGGGTGGGAGAGAGATTGGAGGGTGAGATGGGGGGGTCGGAGAGATATTGGAGGGTGAGATGGGGGTGCTCGCAGAGAGATTGGAGGGTGAGATGGGGGTGGGAGAGAGATTGGAGGGTGAGATGGGGGGGTCGGAGAGAGATTGGAGGGTGAGATGGGGGGGTCGGAGAGAGATTGGAGGGTGAGATGGGGCCTCGGAGAGAGATTGGAGGGAGAGATGTGGGGGTCAGAGAGAGATTGGATCGTGAGATGGGGAGTCGGAGAGAGATTGGAGGGAGAGATGGGGGTGCTCAGAGAGAGATTGGAGGGTGAGATGGGGGGTCGGAGAGAGATTGAAGGTTGAGATGGGGGCGTCAGAGAGAGATTGGAGGGTGAGATGGGGGGTCGGAGAGAGATTGGAGGGTGAGATGGGGGTGGGAGAGAGATTGGAGGGTGAGATGGGGGGGTCGGAGAGAGATTGGAGGGTGAGATGGGGGGGTCGGAGAGAGATTGGAGGGTGAGATGGGGGGCTCGGAGAGAGATTGGAGGGAGAGATGGGGGGTCAGAGAGAGATTGGATGGTGAGATGGGGAGTCGGAGAGAGATTGGAGTGTGAGATGGGGGGCTCGGAGAGAGATTGGAGGGAGAGATGGGGGGTCAGAGAGAGATTGGATGGTGAGATGGGGAGTCGGAGAGAGATTGGAGGGAGAGATGGGGGGCTCAGAGAGAGATTGAAGGGTGAGATGGGGGGTCGGAGAGAGATTGAAGGTTGAGATGGGGGTGTCAGAGAGAGATTGGAGGGTGAGATGGGGGGTCGGAGAGAGATTGGAGGGTGAGATTGGGGGGTCGGAGAGAGATTGGAGGGTGAGATGGGGGTGGTCGGAGAGAGATTGGAGGGTGAGATGGGGGGATCGGAGAGAGTTTGGAGTGTGAGATGGGGTCTCGGAGAGAGATTGGAGGGTGAGATGGGGAAGTCGGAGAGAGATTGGAGAGTGAGATGGGGGGTCAGAGAGAGATTGGAGGGTGAGATGGGGTTGCCGGAGAGAGCTTGGAGGGTGAGATGGGGTCTCCGAGACAGATTGGAGGGTGAGATGGGGGGGTCGGAGAGAGATTGGAGGGTGAGATGGGGGTTTCGGAGAGAGATTGGAGGGTGAGATGGGGGGTCGGAGAGAGATTGGAGGGAGAGATGGGGTGTCGGAGAGAGATTGGACGGTGAGATGGGGTGGTCGGAGGGACATTGAAGGGAGAGATGGGGGGTCGGAGAGAGATTGGAGGGTGAGATGGGGGGTCGGAGAGAGATTGGAGGGTGAGATGGGGGGATCGGAGAGAGATTTAAGGGAGAGATGGGGTGTCGTTGAGAGATTGGAGGGTGAGATGGGGGCTCGGAGAGAGTCTGGACGGTGAGATGGGGGGCTCGCAGAGAGATTGGACGGTGAGATGGGGGTGTCGGAGAGAGATTGGAGGGTGAGATGGGGGGTCGGAGAGAGATTGGAGGGTGAGATGGGGGGTCGGAGAGAGATTGGATGGTGAGATGGGGGGTCGGAGAGAGATTGGAGTGTGAGATGGGGGGGTCGGAGAGAGATTGGAGGCTGAGATGGGG
>NC_140994.1:246337789-246490739 GCF_052327205.1 Somniosus microcephalus | reverse complement strand
CTGCTTATGGCAAGCTGTAACATAGTTTGCCGCTAAGGTTATGCAATTTCTCTGTTCCCCTAATAGGTATGGGAGTTTTTGGTTGTCATTCATATTTTGAATTCAGGGGCATATTTTTATGAATTTTGGGTAAGAAATTCCCCCTTATGCCCTGATATTTTCCACAAGCTGTGAGGAAGTGCATCTCTGTCTCCACCACTCCCTGACTGCAGTGAGAGCATATCCTGTCCTCTCTTGGCAGCCAGGTCTGTCTGTGTCTGCCTTTTTCGATGCCCAGGCTATGCTCACTAAGTCTGTACATAGTCAAGGTTTTTCATAAATTTGCTATCTTTTTGCTCTCTCCCCCAGTCTCTCTCTCTCTCTCTCCCCCAGTCTTTCTCTCTCTCTCTCCCCCAGTCTCTCTCTCTCTCCCCCAGTCTCTCTCTCTCTCTCTTCCCCCCCAGTCTCTCTCTCTCTCCCCCCGTCTCTCTCTCTCTCCCCCCCAGTCTCTCTCTCTCTCTCTCCCCCCCCCAGTCTCTCTCTCTCTCTCTCCCCCCCCAGTCTCTCTCTCTTTCTCCCCCCCCAGTCTCTCTCTCTCTCTCTCTCCCAGTCTCTCTCTCTCTCCCCCCCAGTCTCTCTCTCTCTCCCCCCAGTTGCTCTCTCTCTCCCCCCCAGTCGCTCGCTCTCTTCCCCATCGCTCTCTCTCTTCCCCCCAGTCGCTCTCTCTCTTCCCCCAGGTCGCTCTCTCTCTTCCCCCCAGTCGCTCTCTCTCTTCCCCCCCAGTCGCTCTCTCTCTTCCCCCCAGTCGCTCTCTCTCTTCCCCCCAGTCGCTCTCTCTCTTCCCCCCAGTCGCTCTCTCTCTTCCCCCCAGTCGCTCTCTCTCTTCCCCATCGCTCTCTCTCTTCCCCCAGTCGCTCTCTCTCTTCCCCCCAGTCGCTCTCTCTCTTCCCCCCAGTCGCTCTCTCTCTTCCCCCCAGTCGCTCTCTCTCTTCCCCCCAGTCGCTCTCTCTCTTCCCCCAGTCGCTCTCTCTCTTCCCCCAGTCGCTCTCTCTCTTCCCCCAGTCGCTCTCTCTCTCTCCCCCGTCTCTCTCTCTCTCTCTCCCCCCGTCTCTCTCTCTCTCCCCCCGTCTCTCTCTCTCTCTCTCCCGTCTCTCTCTCTCTCTCTCTCCCCCCAGTCTCTCTCTCTCTCTCCTTCCCCCGTCTCTCTCTCTCTCTCTCCCCCAGTCTCTCTCTCTATCCCCAGTCTCTCTCTCTCTCTCTCTCTCCCCCAGTCTCTCTCTCTCTCAATTCAATTCAATTCAGATTGCTTTATTGGCATGACAAGGTACATCTTATGTTGCCAAAGCACCGAAAAAAACATTTATGGTTGAACACATAAACGCAGGTCTATCCATACAGTGTGTAAACAGATATAACCCTGTGTGTATAAATATACACTCATATAATATGTATTATACTCTTTTCTTAGATTTAATGGTTGTCCCTCTGCTTATGGCAAGCTGTAACATAGTTTTGCCGCTAAGGTTATGCAATTTCTCTGTTCCCCTAATAGGTATGGGAGTTTTTGGTCGTCATTCATATTTTTGAATTCAGGGCATATTTTTATGAATTTTGGGTAGAAATTCCCCCTTATGCCCTGATATTTTCCACAAGCTGTGAGGAAGTGCATCTCTGTCTCCACCACTCCCTGACTGCAGTGAGAGCATATCCTGTCCTCTCTTGCAGCCAGGTCTGTCTGTGTCTGCCTTTTTCGATGCCCAGGCTATGCTCACTAAGTCTGTACATAGTCAAGGTTTTTCATAAATTTGCTATCTTTTGCTCTCTCCCCCAGTCTCTCTCTCTCTCTCTCCCCCAGTCTTTCTCTCTCTCTCTCCCCCAGTCTCTCTCTCTCTCCCCCAGTCTCTCTCTCTCTCTCTTCCCCCCAGTCTCTCTCTCTCTCCCCCCCGTCTCTCTCTCTCTCTCTCCCCCCAGTCTCTCTCTCTCTCCCCCCCCAGTCTCTCTCTCTCTCTCTCCCCCCCAGTCTCTCTCTCTTTCTCCCCCCAGTCTCTCTCTCTTTCTCCCCCCCAGTCTCTCTCTCTCTCTCTCTCCCAGTCTCTCTCTCTCTCCCCCCCAGTCTCTCTCTCTCTCCCCCCAGTTGCTCTCTCTCTCCCCCCCAGTCGCTCTCTCTCTTCCCCATCGCTCTCTCTCTTCCCCCCAGTCGCTCTCTCTCTTCCCCCAGTCGCTCTCTCTCTTCCCCCAGTCGCTCTCTCTCTTCCCCCCAGTCGCTCTCTCTCTTCCCCCCAGTCGCTCTCTCTCTTCCCCCCAGTCGCTCTCTGTCTTCCCCCCAGTCGCTCTCTCTCTTCCCCCCAGTCGCTCTCTCTCTTCCCCCCAGTCGCTCTCTCTCTTCCCCCCGTCGCTCTCTCTCTTCCCCCCAGTCGCTCTCTCTCTTCCCCCTGTCGCTCTCTCTCTTCCCCCCTAGTCGCTCTCTCTCTTCCCCAGTCGCTCTCTCTCTTCCCCCCAGTCGCTCTCTCTCTTCCCCCCAGTCGCTCTCTCTCTTCCCCCCAGTCGCTCTCTCTCTTCCCCCAGTCGCTCTCTCTCTTCCCCCCAGTCGCTCTCTCTCTTCCCCCCAGTCGCTCTCTCTCTTCCCCCCAGTCGCTCTCTCTCTTCCCCCCCAGTCGCTCTCTCTCTTCCCCCCAGTCTCTCTCTCTCTTCCCCCCAGTCACTCTCTCTCTTTCCCCCAGTTGCTCTCTCTCTTCCCCCAGTCGCTCTCTCTCTTCCCCCCAGTCGCTCTCTCTCTTCCCCCCCAGTCGCTCTCTCTCTTCCCCCCCCAGTCACTCTCTCTCTTCCCCCCAGTCGCTCTCTCTCTTCCCCCAATCGCTCTCTCTCTCTCTTCCAACAACAACATGCCCTCAAAAAAGCCTCGGCACCACCGGGCACTTCAGCTAGTATATATAAAACGGTATGTCTGTCTGTCTCTCTGTCTGTCTGTCTGTCCGGCTGTACAATCAAAAGTTATAGACGTACCTACACATATGTTATATCAAAAGAAAGCTCATCATTAGGGGACTCTTGTAGGTGTATTTACTTTTTGGTCGGACAAAAATTGTTCACACATTATACAAAAAACCTTCAAAATTCCACTCATTATCCACTCGTTAGCATTCACTGACGTCAAGGTCGACCAATCCTGTGCCGTGATGATTGACCAATCCTACAGTTCAGTCACCTGATGTGTGTGGGTGGGACTAATCGTTTTCATCTCATAAGAACATAAGAAGTAGAGCAGGAGTAGGCCATACGGCCCCTCGGGCCTGCTCTGCCATTCAATAGGATCATGGCTGATCCGAATCTAGACTCACGTCCACTTCCCTGCCCTCTCCCCATAACCCTAATTCCCTTATCTGCTAGGAACTGTCTATCTCCATTTTAAATTTATTTAATGTTGCAGCTTCCGCAGCTCTCTGGGGTAGCAAATTCCATAGATTTAGTACCCTCTGAGTGAAGAAGTTTCTCCTCATCTCAGTTTTGAAAGGGCAGCCCCTTATTCTTAGATTATGCCCCCTAGTTCTAGTCTCACCCATCAGTGGAAACATCCTCCCCGCATCCACCCGATCAAGCCCCCTCATAATCTTATATGTTTCGATAAGATCGCCTCTCATTCTTCTGAACTCCAATGAGTAGAGTCCCAACCTACTCAACCTTTCCTCATACGTCAACCCCCTCATCTCCGGAATCAACCGAGTGAACCTTCTCTGAACCGCCTCGAGAGCAAGTATATCTTTTCTTAAATATGGAAACCAAAACTGCATGCAGTATTCCAGGTGTGGCCTCACCAATACCCTGTATAACTGCAGCAAGATTTCCCTGTTTTTATACTCCATCCCCCTCGCAATAAAAGCCAAGATTCCATTGGCCTTACTGATCACCTGCATACTAACTTTTTGTGTTTCATGCACCAGGACCCCTAGATCCCTTTGTACTGTAGCACTTTGCAGTTTCTCTCCATTTAGATAATAACTTGCTCTTTGTATTTTTCTGCCAAAGTGCATAACCTCACACTTTCCAATATTATATTGCATCTGCCAAATCTCTGCCCACTCACTTAGCCTGTCTATGTCCTTTTGCAGGTTTTTTATGTCCTCCTCACTCACTGCTTTCCCTCCCATCTTTGTATCGTCGGCAAACTTGGATATGTTGCACTCGGTCCCTTCCTCCAAATCGTTAATATAGATTGTAAAGAGTTGGGGTCCCAGCACTGACCCCTGTGGAACACCACTAGTTACTGATTGCCAGCCCGAGAATGAACCATTTATCCCAACTCTTTGTTTTCTGTTAGATAGCCAATCTTCCACCCATGCCAGTATATTACCCCCAATCCCGTGATTTCTTATCTTGATCAGTAATCTTTTGTGTGGAACCTTGTCAAATGTCTTTTGGAAGTCCAAATACACCACATCCACTGGTTCCCCTTTATCCACCCTGTATGTTACATCCTCAAAGAATTCGAGCAAATTTGTCAAACATGATCTGTCAGCCATTATACAGCAGCCAGGGCAGCTCAAAACTTTGCTAATCCAGGTCAGTTTCTTTTTTAAAAAAAAATAAGATTTACCAAAAATGTTTTATAAGTACTTTAACTTTCATCTTTGAAGGTATTAAAAGGTAGAAATGTTTAGGTTAAAAAACAGTGCAAAACGGGCCTAGGCTTCTCCAACTGCCGACAGCCCAAATCCAGTCACAGGCTTCCGGCCCACACATCCACCAGGCCCAAAAAAGCCCTGGAAACTGCTGACAACCCAAATCCAGTCCCAGGCTCCTGGCCCACACATCGACCAGCCCCAAAAAAGCCCTCGCAACGCGGGGCTCCCCTGCTAGTACACATATACATGCATACACATATACACATACACATATACATACATATACATCACACACAGAGAAAGACAGCGTAAGTGAAAGAGAGAGTGAAAGGGAGAGAGAGAGGGAAAGAAAATGCCCCAACTTCTGTATAAATTTTAAGACAATTTCATTAGTTTTATGCAATCTCTTTAAGACAAATTACAGATTTTAAAGCTGCCAATCTTGGCCTTTAGTGTTTAATACCTATTTGTTCAAATGGTTCACATATTTCATTAACAGATTAACTGGTCATTCATCTCATTGCTGTTTGTGGAATTTTGCTGTGCACAAAATGGCTGCCGCATGTGTCTACAATTATACAAGTGCTTTATGATATTTGGGATGAAATGCAACTCTTTCCCCCGCCCCTCCCCACATCTACACAGAGCCTTATGCAATCCTGTTAGCAGCTTCAGTTAAAGCCACAAACTAACATTCATTGGCCCAGAAATTTGGGTCAGGGGCTTCCTGCGGGTGTAAGCCCCCGACCTGCACTTACCCAGCGCGCCGGCCGTTGTGCTGTGCACCCCCGTGGAATTCCGATCCTGGGCCTGCTCCAACTGTCGACGCGCAGTGCTTGCGTATCCCAGGGGTGCAGTTAGTTTGATGCGTCCCCTGGGATCACGTGGGCCATGGGGAGCCAATCGGAGCAGGGAATGCTTCATTCATAAGTTTGACAGGAAGGGCTGTCAAACTTATAAATACTACAGGCCCCAAAACATCACTAAATCTTCAAATACATTGTTTTTTAAATCACATTTTTTGAATAAACGATAAATTACATGAAATAACTATTTTAAACAATAATTTAAATTTTTGAAAAAAATAATTTTATTTTCTAACGGGGCTAAAAATAAACTTACCTTTCTTTAAAGTATTTAAAAATAATAAACCTGTGGAAAAAATGTTTTAATTTTAATTACTTCCCCACTTACCTTGTATAAAGCAAGCCTTGCGACTGCTTTTTATATGTGTAACTTCTGGAAACTTACCCTCCTGGGAAAACCTGCAAAAAAACGAAGTTTGATGCGCATGCGCTGCCTCTCCTGCGCACGCGTTCGACATCTGAACCCCTTCTTTCAGGGGAATGGAAGTGCCGGTTTCCCACGCATGCGCAGTGCATGCACGAAACCGACACTTCCAGTGGGCTTACGGGTGAGTATCCCGTGCGTACTCACCCGTGGAGACCCAAATTTCTCGGCCATTATATTTTTTAAACGTTATTTTTAGCTGAACAAATGCGACAAGTGTTGTGAATAGACGTCATGTCTTAATATCGCTGCCTGCGAGGCTCAGAGTACCCACTTCGCACCTCCGACGGTGCAGGACTGCACTACAAATGTGCCAGAGTTGGAGTCCAAACAGTGCAGTGTTTATTTCATAAGACACTGGCATAGGGCTGCCAACCCTAAAGATTAATCTCCTGGACACTGCTGCCAGCAAACTGAGAGACAAATTATCGGGGCATTAAAAGAATGGTTTCCTTTTTTTGGAATATTTTCATTTATTAGTTATAAAACTAGTGGAGATGCGAAGAAAGGCTGCTTGACTGGACGGGGCAGTTGGAGGCGAGAGGTCACGTGATGGAACCTCCAGGTAACTGTCCAACCAGAGCTGGTAACCCGACACTGGCACTGCCCTCCCAGTATTCTAACCCAGACAAGCAAGTGCATATATTTTTCTTAAGTGTTGTTATTGATTGATCGAGTGATTGTAGATTGGAATAAACGGGTCTTTTTTCGAGTGGCAGGCAGTGACTAGTGGGGTACCGCAGGGATCAGTCCTTGGACCCCAGCTATCACAATATATATTAATGATCTAGACAAGGGAACTAGATGTAATATCTCCATATTCGCAGACGACACAAAGCTGGGTGGGCGTGTGTGCTGTGAGGAGGATGCCAAGAAACTCCAGGATGATTTGGACAGGTTGGGTGATTGGGCAGAAGCATGGCAGATGCAATATAATGTGGATAAATGTGAGGTTATCCACTTTGGTAGCAAAAACAGGAAGACAGATTATTATCTGAATGGCAATAGATTGGGAGAAGGGGAAGTGCAACGAGACCTGGGTGTCCTTGTGCATCAGTCGCTGAAGGTAAGCATGCAGGTGCAGCAGGCGGTTAAGAAGGCAAATGGTATGTTGGCCTTCGTAGCGAGAGGGTTTGAATACAGGAACAAGGATGTCTTGCTGCAGTTGTACAGGGCCTTGGTGAGACCACATCTTGAGTATTGTGTGCAGTTTTGGTCGCCTTATCTGAGGAAGGATGTTCTTGCCATGGAAGGAGTTCAGCGAAGATTCACCAGGCTGATACCTGGGATGGCAGGAATGACGTATGAGGAGAGATTGGATCGATTGGGCTTGTACTCGCTGGAGTTTAGAAGAATGAGAGAGGATCTCATCGAAACTTATAAAATTCTAACAGGACTAGACAGACTAGATGCTGGAAGGATGTTCCCGATGGTCGGGGAGTCCAGAACCAGGGGTCACAGTCTAAGGATAAGGGGTAGGCCATTTAGGACAGAAATGAGCAGGAATTTCTTCACCCAGAGAGTGGTGAACCTGTGGAATTCTCTACCACAGAAGGCAGTAGAGGCCAATTCATTAAATATATTCAAGAAGGAGTTGGATATATTTCTCAAGGCTAAAGGGATCAAGGGGTATGGGGAGAAAGCACAAACTGGGTGCTGAATTTGGATGATCAGCCATGATCGCATTGAATGGCAGAGCAGGCTCGAGGGGCCGAATGGCCTACTCCTGCTCCTATCTTCCATGTTTCTATGTTACTAGAGGTTTATTGTTTGCCCTGTTGTGTAACAAAGTTCCAATAGATTAAGACAAGTATTTCTATTTGTTAGTGAAGGCATAAATTTAAGATCTTCACCAAAAGAATCAAGGGAGAGTCTTGATTTTAACATTTAACATATTTTTCTTAACACAGAGGATTATAGAGCAAGAGAGAGAAACAGAGATAGATAGATAGATAGACAGACAGACAGATAATAAAAGAAAAAGGATAGGGGGAATGGGAGTAAGGGCATCAGAGACAGAGTCCCAGAGAGCGAGTCCCAGAGATGGAGAGCCAGCAAAGGGACAGATGACCTGCATTTGTGCTGTAAAATAGTATGATTTTATTTTCAAAGCCCAACATCTACTTTGCATCAATTTTGAAAAGGAATAATGTTTAAATAGAATCATTATTATTACTTCCATTAATCTACCAATTTAAATCAATTAACTGTAAAGAAAAAAGTATCTTGTTGGACAAAAGCCCTAAAACACCAAGTCCAAGGGCTCGTTATGTGTCACGTGTCTATTAGTAACTTTGGTACTATTCACTGCAATACCTCGGTCAATGTTTAGAGGCACTAACCCACCTAATTGGTTTTCACTGGTCAAATTGCTGAACTGACCAGCTTTGGAAGAAAATCCATTGTTTCTGTGTTCTATCAAGTGATCCAAGGCACTTTCTTTCAAAAGAAAGTGCGCTCCGATACCAAAAAAATCATAGATATGTTAAACTTAATAGGTGGCCCCCGAGGCGCCATATGCGGCCCATGAAGATAAAATCCTGGACAATTCTTTTGTCTGATTACGCTCCTTGTGAAGCACCAGGAGACGTTTTCCTCAGTTAAAGGCACCATGTAAATACGAGTTGTTGTTGACTCTCCTGGTTGAACCCATCCAAGGTTATTAGAGGTACTGACTGCTGCAACATTGCACGAAGCGCTGCTGTTTAACACGTACTAAAACTGGTAGGTGACTACTGTCTACTCTCTGCAGAAGCTCTAAATTCCAACTCCTTGGGCTCAACGGGGATTTACAGCGAGATCATGCAGCCTGCAGTGCATTGTGGGTACCTGTACAAGACATCGGCCATGACAAAACTACCCACCAGCAAGAAATGCAAAGATGGTACGTCATCGATATTCAACGAGCCTGACCGCTTGACAGAATACTCACACAGTTAGAATGTTCTCTGGCTAGCCGGTCGTGCTCACTTGTGATGAATATAGATCAGAGCGGCCTTCAATTTTAAAAAAATATTTGTTCTCAGGATGTTGGTGAGGCTGGCATTGCTGCATTTATTGCATGTTCCTATTTACCCCACTAAGGATATTAAGTGTCAAACATGTAGTGGGGGTCTGGTGCCACATGTGGATCAGACCAGGTTTAGAGTGGCAGGTTCCTTTCCCTGCAGGACATTAGTGAACCAGTTTTGTTTTTGTTTTATTCATTCACAAGCATTTATTGCCCATCCCTAATTGCTCTTGAGAAGGTGGTGGTGAGCTGAGTGGTTTGCTGGACCATTTCAAAATCAACCACATTGCTGTGGGCCTGGAGTCACATGTAGGCCAGACCGAGTAAGGACAGCAGATTTCCTTCCCTAAAGCAGAGCTAGTTGGGTTTTTAATGACAATTCAGTAATTTCCAAGTCACCATTAATGATACTAGCTTTTATTTTAATTCCAAATTTATTTAATTGAATTGAAATTCTCCAGCTGCCGTGGAGGAATTCATGTCTCCCGAATCATTAGTCCAGGCCTCTGGATTACTAGTCCAGTAACATAACCACTATGCGACTGTACCTGTTACAACAATCTGTTGCAGATGCAGAACTGCCCCAAAATGTCACGCTCCCTCTACTCTACCTCAACACATTCCTCAGGCCCAACCTCTGAGGAGCACCCCCTACTATAACAGTTATTACGTGTCGCACACCAACAAGGTTGACAATTACTCACAAATTAGGGATTAAAAACTGGAGGCCCATACAAACTGGGTTGATATTGTTCAGACTCATTTGACATAGGACCCTTACAATCAACAGACAGAGAATATGCACATCCCTTAACCTGGGTAGGATTTAAACCCCCAGGTCCCAGAGCTGAGAGGCCAGTGTCTCACCCACATGTACAACTCAGTTCTTTAGTAGTTTTGCTTTTTTACGATTACAAATATAATTTGCTTAAACGAGAAGGCATTTTGTTGCAAATGTTTAATTTAGAATGGACCGTGTCCTTCGCTGTCAATGTGTTTTCTCGCAGAATTCCAGAAACAGTGGTGCTCCATGGACAGGTCCCTTCTTTACTACGAAACGGACAAGAGTCCTGAACCAATTGGCAAGATCGAAATGAGTGATATTGTCTGTATAGGAGTGAGCAGGCCGCAGTCGATGGCCAACCCTGGCCCTACGGACAGGTACTGGGAATTAGTCAAAGCCCTTTGCAACAGTTGGCCAGAAACCATGCAGGTTCTCTAAAGGTGGATAGTACAAAGTAACACAAGACCATTGACGTCGATCAATACATGTTTTAAAAGGTGCAGCTCTTCTTTGCCTGGTTGTTGCTTGTACGTTTCTAAAATTTGGGTATCGGTAGGCCAATTTAATTCCTTACCTGTACAAGATTATGACAGGTTTGGATAGGCTAGACGGGGAAAGACTGTTCCCACTAGTTGACGGCACAAGGACTAGGGGACACAGATTTACGGTTTTGGGAAAGAGATACAAGGGGGATGTGAGGAAAAAATTTTACGCAGCGAGTGGTGAGGACCTGGAACTCGCTGCCGACGGAAGTGGTGGAAGCGGAGACACTCAGGGCTAGAAATTCAGTTGGTTGCGCCAGCCGTTAGCGCCTTAGGAGGAGTAGATGTCGAGCGCTGGGCGCTTAGCGCCCGGGCACAGCGCGATCTGCGCCTCTCCCCAACTTCAGTAGACATTTAGCGCCGGCGCAAAGTCTTTGCGCGCGCGCAGATCATGACGTCATATCCTTGTGCAACACCCTTTGTGCGCCCCAAACCGGATCTTCAGTCGCGCCGGCCCATTGTGCGCCGGGCGGCCCGAACGACTGTTGAGTGGAACGTTGCTCAGCCGATGCGGGCCACGGGGAGCGCAAATTAAAGGGCACTTCCCCTGCACTAGAAACGGCAGCCGTGTTGCAACACTCCTTTTTGTGAGAGACGGATCTTCTGGTTTGGCTCAACACAGGAGGAGGAGGAGGAGGAGGACATGGCATTGCAAAAACACAAATGCACCCTCCCCCTTTAAGAGCTCACCGGCGCCAGAGTGTCTGCCGTCAATCAGCAGCTCACTGCACCTGCCCTGCGCCCGACTTCCGGGGTTTCACCCCGGGTGTCGGCTTAGCGCCTAATGATAGTCGTGTATCGCCTGCTTTAGCGCAGCAGCAACCTCTTAGGGCGATGCGACTGAATATCGGCGAAGGGGGCTCGACTTTGCGCCGGGCGCAAACTTTAGCGGCCGCCCGACTTTACCGCCCCAAAAGTGGCTATACTGAATTTCTAGGCCTCAATGTTTTCAAGGGGAGACGAGATAGGCACTTGAGGGAAATAAACTTGCAGGGCTACGGGGATAGAGCGGGGGAATGGGACTGACTGGATTGCTCCACAGAGAGCCGGCACGGGCTCGATGGGCAGAATGGCCTCCTTCTGTGTCTTTATGACTCTATGGGCTGGACTTTGATACTGGAGGCGTGTAGGAGGCGGGACTACAACTTTCAGGGTTGTAGTCCCGCCTCCATCGAATTGTGACCAACCCACGTGATTTTCACTTGATTGACCTTGTTGAGCCCGCCCAGTGGGCTCAGCAGGCTAATTAAGGGCCACCCGGCAACAGGTGACATCACAGATTGACATTTCATCTGTCAAGAGCTTTTGACAGATGAAATATCAGCGTTTAACAGCTCTTTGAAGCTGTCAAACACTGACAATCTGTACACTAAGTTAATTCCTTCCTCTCAGTCTGATTTAGAGATCTCTCCAGAACAGAAAGCTGAATGCTGCAACTTTTGACAGTTCGCGGCCATTCTGCTTTCTGTGCCGGTGAGATGAGGGACTCCCGACACCTGAAGGAAGGAAGGCTGTGAAGGTAAGTAAAACTTTTTTAAACACTTTACACACACCAAACACACTTACCTCTGCACTCATGCACCCATCACTCACCTGAACACCGGACATCTCGACCCCTCCAAGCCCTTCAGCCCGACGGCCCGCCTTGCTAACTTGCCGTGGTTTGGAGCCGTCGGGAATCCCACACTTCAGCAATAAAAATAGGGATTAGGCTAAAAACTGCCTGTTAACTACCTGTTAACAGGCAGTTAATTGGCACTAATCCCCTTCCCGCCTGAGGGAGGCGGGTCCCAGCACAGGTTGGGTGTCGCCTCCTTTGAAACTGGCAAGGAGGCGGGTTGGGGGCGGGATGGGTTTGTGCCCCCCGATTTTGAGATTTTAACCCCCCACACGCCTCCAATCCCGCCTCCACGGCCCAATGAAAATCCTGCCCTATGACTGTATGGCCTGTTCAGATTTGGCAAGGAGTTAACCTCGAGTGCATCGAGTAGTGCACAGAGTGGACTTCTTAAAAATATATTTATTCTCAGGATGTGGGTGATGCTGGCAAGAGTGCATTTAATACCCATCCCTACCTAGTTGCTCTCATAAGTCGATGGTAGGCAATGCTTCCTTCCGTTAAAGGGGCGACGCGGCCCGTTCAAAATTCCATACCTACGTGTTTTTTTTTTCAGTTTAAAAGCTGGCTCACCGGCTGCGCAGGAGCTCAAGAGCGCTGGGCAGCTGAAGGGGAACGTTGGTGGTAGGGATTCTTGAACTACTGCCGTCTTTAACGTTTGGTGCTCCCATGATGGTGCTAGGTAGGGTACTCTAGGATTCTGATCCAGCAACGATGAAAGAACGTTGCTAAGTAGGGATGGTGTGTGACCCGGAAGGGAACTTGGAGGCACTGGTGTTCCCATAATCTTGCTGCCTTCGGCCTTCTTTCTCGTAGAGGTTGCGAGGCAGGGAGGTGCTGTCGGAGTAAGTGTGGTGAGCAGCTGCTGTGCATCGCACAGATAGTACATAGAAACATAGAAGATAGGAGCAGGAGTAGGCCATTCGGCCCCTCGAGCCTGCTCCACCATTCAATGAGATCATGGCTGATCATCCAAATTCAGTACCCTGTTCCTGCTTTCTCCCCATACCCCTTGATCCCTTTAGCCTTAAGAAATATATCCAACTCTTTCCTGAATATATTTAATGAATTGGCCTCCACTGCCTTCTGTGGTAGAGAATTCCACAGGTTCACCACTCTCTGGGTGAAGAAATTCCTCCTCATCTCTGTCCTAAATGGCTTACTCCTTATCCTTAGACTGTGACCCCTGGTTCTGGACTCCCCCGCCACCGGGAACATCCTTCCTGCATCCAGTCTGTCCAGTCCTGCTGGAATTTTATAAGTGTCAATGAGATCCCCTCTCATTCTTCTAAACTCCAGCGAGTATAAGCCCAATCGACCCAATCTCTCCTCATACGTCATTCCTGCCATCCCAGGTAACAGTCTGGTGAATCTTCGCTGAACTCCCTCCATGGCAAGAACATCTTTCCTCAGATAAGGTGACCAAAACTACACACAATACTCAAGGTGTGGTCTCACCAAGGCCCTGTACAACTGCAGCACGACATCCTTGTTCTTGTACTCGAACCCTCTCGCTACGAAGGCCAACATACCATTTGCCTTCTTAACCACCTGCTGCACCTGCATGCTTACCTTCAAGGACTGGTGCACAAGGATGCCCAGGTCTCGTTGCACTTCCCCTTCTCCCAATCTATTGCCATTTCGATAATAATCTGCCTTCCTGTTTTTGCCACCAAAGTGGATAACTTCGCCTTTATCCACATTATACTGCATCTGCCATGCTTCTGCCCAATCACCCAACCTGCCCAAATCATCGTGGAGTTTCTCGGCATCCTCCTCACAGCACACACGCCCACCCAGCTTTGTGTTGTCTGCAAACTTGGAGATATTACATCTAGTTCCCTCGTCCAGATCATTAATATATATTGTGAATAGCTGTTGCCGCATTGCAGAGGGGTGGAGAGTGAAAGCAGTGGATGTTATCGAGCTTCTTGAGTGTTGTTGCAGCTGCAGCCAGCCACATTCACACCAAAATCATCACATTTAACCCTATTTAAGCAACTGACGCTCTGCTGGACCTCAACATCATGCTGTGTGGCAACAAGGGGTGATTCTGCTGTCTGCCGCCCTCAAGAGGGAGCAATGCGGAATTACGTTTCAGGAAATCGTGGTCGCTCAGCCCGCTCCCTTCGAGCTCCGCTCTCCACTGGAAATGCCAGATCATGAAATCATCCCGATAGTGTACAAGCATCATACCTTATCGGAAATTCCTTTATCCACTATCTTAACGGAGGCAGTGGCAAAGGCAGGAATTTTTTTGGTTGGTGTGTGGATATGAGTTTACCAGACCAAACAAAACTACTTCAAAAGGTCTATTTTATTTTCATTAATCTGACAACTAAAATGAAGTAAGTGACAAGAAAACAACTATCTTGTTGGACAAAAGTGTTAAAACATCAAGTCCAAGGACTTGTTATGTGTCACAAGTCTATTAATAACTTGGCTGCTATGCACTGCAATATCCCAGTGAGCATTTAGAAGCACCGGCCCAACTAATTGGTCTTCACTGGTCAAATTGCTGAACTGGCCAGTTTTGGAAGAACATCCATTGTTTCTGCATTCTATCAAGTGATCCAAGGCACATCCTTTCAAAAGAAGGAGCACTCCGATATAAAAAAAACATAGAAACTTTGGGCGATGCTTGAAAATCCACCCTTGTCTACGTCCATGAGTGGAGGAGTTAACCATTGAAATAAATGGGCTAGTTCTGCTCCAATATCAGAAAAAGGGACTTCAGTCAAACATAGACGTTTTCACGAGCCATTATAATTTCTAGGCCTTGGTTACTTCTTGCCCCCAGCGTGCAGTACTATATTGAATTGCTCTGCAATAGGTCTTAATTCAGCCGTAAATAGCTTGAGAAGTTGGTTCTGGGGAATCTGCTCAGCTAGTTTTCTTTTTCTATCTTCTTTAGGTTCCGGTACACATTTGAAATCTTTGTCTCTTCGGAAAAGCTCTTCCAGTTTGGCACAGACAACCCTGAAACCCTGCAGACGTGGACGAGCTCCATAGCAAAGGTACCTCATGCTCATAGATGTGCTCATGGCAGCCCGCTACCATTTTCCCACAGCACAGCCCTGCCCCTCACCAGACAACAACAGCTACTAGATTGTTGTAAAAACCCCAACTGGATCACTAAAGTCCTTCAGGGAAGGGAACCTTCCACCACAACCTGGTCTGACCTACACATGACTCCAGTCCCACACCACGTGGTTGATTCTTAATGGCCTCTGGGCAACTAGGGATGGACAATAAATGTAGACTTTCCAATGTCACCCACGGATTCGGCCATTCTCTTTCCTCAATTGCGTTTTGGAGCTGTTTTATTCATCTTTTGCTTTCTCATTCCTTTTTGCAGTCCGTGACCCTTATATTTTACAAAGCACTTTCCTCCTCTCTCAGTTTTTTTTTAATCCATTACCATTAAATCCATTAGCAGGCCCCCTTTGCGCTAGTATTAAGCATAATTGACTTTTACCTGAAATAAAAACATAAAATGCTGGAATCTGTGGAGAGAGAAACAGAGTCAACGTTTCAGGTCGATGACCTTTCGTCAGAACTGGAAGAAGTTGGTTTTAAGCGACTGCAGGTGCAGGGAAAGCGGGGGGGGGGGGGGGAGGGGAGGAAAGAATAAAAGGGAAGGTCTGTGATAGGGTGGAAGGCAGGAGAGATTAAATGACAAACGGTATGATAGTGCAAAGCAAAAGGAGATGGTAATGGGACAAGTAAAGAAACAAAAGATGAGTCTAGAAGTGGTGTAAATGGGAATGGCAGAATCATCAACATTTTGCTGTTGACTTTACCTGTTAGTCTCCCCTTTCCCTCTGTGTTTTGGTCAGTCCTACACAAGTTCACCAACCTTTCCTTCCTAATTCTCAAGAAATGACTGCTGAAAGCATTAATTACAAGATATTTATAGACGAGGAAGGCCATTCAACCCATTCTAATAGATCCAACAAGAAAAGATCTCACAATCTAATCTACGGTTTAGCTTTTCAAACGTTGACTAATCTGAGCAATATTTCCAGCATTTATTATTTTTATCAGAATTTTGGTTTTGTACCCCAAGGCAATCAGTCGACGCTATTTTCGGCACCATGCGAGTAGAATCATTTTATTTCCTTTGTTAAATCTCCACAAGGCTTCCACAGAAATGTACTGACAGGTTAACCGATTCTAATCATTTCACAGTGTCGGCTATCTAAGGAAATGGTTGTATAGATTGATGGTCTCTCTTCTGAATTAGGGCTTCACTTGTGCAAGTCTGCATAGCCTGCTGAATCGCCAGTTTGATCGGATCGGAAAACTGCGTTATAAATCCATGCGGAATCCCGAGCGATGGAGGGAGGGCTGGTTCATGCTTAAAAAATGCAATCTCATATTCTGCTCTGAAGAGGGGGGAATGGTGGAGGAGAGTGTTCACCTAAAGCGACTCCAGGAACTGAGTGAGTGCCAATAACACCGAGACTCCAATATCTGGATTGGGAGTATGTATTGCGTTTTTTTCTAGAATTATAAATTCAAGGATTTTACAGTTTATCTATTACCACAAAACTTTTGCAGAGATATTTAGCCATGTTAATAATCTGTGTTATTGCTGAAGTTTTTCAAAATGTTGTCAACGCCGTCACTGCGTCAGACGAGGAAGCTACGTGCACTGTACATCACACTCGCCAAATCGCAGCCGAGATACTTCTAAAAGAACACCGGTCACTCCTGAAACACTGACCACAGGGCCCTGTGCAGGGGCATCTCTTTGGGTGACTCTGCTTCTGAAAGTGGCAATATATGCGTAACCTTTCCTTAGCAGCACCTCTTGAGAGAGCTGAACGTGGGGGAATTAAGTGCTCAAATGCATTGCCCTGCCGTCCCCATGGCAGTAAGTCATCCTGTGTTTCAGCTCACAAAGATCACTGGCTCTGAAAATCGTGACTTCTTTGGACTTCTTCAGTTTACCGTGTCGCTTCTCTGAATGTAGAAGATGATGGGGGTGCAGGGGGGGGTGGGTGGTGGGGAGAAAGGGTGTATTTTCAGAAACCCGTACACGTGACTATTGTTAATTTGCCTCAGGCATCCATTGTTCAGAACAGAAAATGCCCATTCTGGTGCTTGTAGCAAGGAGGGGTGATTGAAAGGCCTCCCGTTAATTCCTGTTAGGCTTATTCATTAAAGATAGCTCCATGTTAGAGAGATCTCATTGTCTACTTTCTCTGTTGCTCCTCCTCCGCTGACAGCTTTCACCATTCTGAATGAAAACAGCGAGAAGAAGGAAGTGTTACGACTGGTTGACAAGGAAAGGTAAGACACCTCGATCAGCAAATGAATGGCCGATTCAAAACTAAAAACAATTTAACAAAGGATTATTTGACTTTCACATTTTATGTGCCTTCTACGACGGGGGCGATTTTAACCCTACTCGCTCAGCAGAAACCTGGTGGGTGGGCAGTTAAAATCGCCCTGGCTCTCACCTGTCCGAAAGCCACCATGATCACAACATCTGCAATTTTCCCCTGCTCTCCTGAGCAGGTGGCAAGGACAGGCACCCGGAGCCAACTGGGTCCTTCTTTACATAGGCATGTTGCAGCCCGATGACATCATTGAGACCCGACTGTAATTTTAACTCGGGCCTGAGCAGGGAATCCACCTGGAGTTAAAATCGGGGCAATTAACCTAACTGTATTTTCCACATCCCTCCAAGTACACCGTGAACCTTGCCAGATTTTTCTGCTCTCTGAGATGTTGACTGCTTGCTTGGGTATGGTTCCATGGGTATAGGGCACCCTTTGGTACTACGGGATATAAATTCACCTTGGGCAGCAGTGAGAGCGGGCGATAGCGAATCGACAGCACTTTTTCCACTCCGTGTAAATGCTGCGTCCCCGGGATTTGCATGGATCTTCCGGTGGACGATTGGGAGTAACCCGACACGACTAAGGCCTCCATTCCCACTGTAGTATAAAACTGAAGCACAAATGGGCAGCTCTTTGTTTGAGGCATCTGCTTTCAGGGTGATCTTATGACTGTGTAGCCAAGGCCACTTTCACCACCCGCACCCCCCCCCGCCTCTGGATTCCTTGATTGTTTGGGGAAGCCTGCCCCATCACACATTGGCAATGAATATTTCCCTTAAGTTCACTGAAAGATGATGGCCCAGAAATTCAGGTCGGATGCTTCCCGCGGGTGCAAGCCCCCGAGTTGCACTTATCTACCGCGTCGGCCATTGTGCTGTGGGCCCGCGTGGGATTCCGATCCTGGGCCTCCTCCAACTGCCGGCGCGCAGTGCTTGCGTATCCCAGGGGTGCAGTTAGTTCGATGCGTCCCCTGGGATCACGTGGGCCATGGAGAGCCAATGGTAGCAGGGAATGCGCATTCATAAATTTGACAGGAAGAGCTGTCAAAACTATAAATACTGCAAGCCCCAAAACATCACCAAAACTTCAAATAAATTTTTTACAAAATCACATTTTTAAAATAACTATAAATTACATAAAATAACTATTTTAAACAATAATTTTAATTTTTGAAAAAATTAATTACAGTTTCTAACGGGGCTAAAAATAAACTTAACTTTCTTTAAATATTTAAAAATAGTAAACCTGTGGAAAAAATGTTTTAATTTTAATTAATTCACCACTTACCTTGTTAAAAGCAGGCCTTGCGACTGCTTTTTAAAAGTGTAGCTCCTGGAGACTTTCCCTCCCGGAGAAACCTGGAAAAAAAACGGAAGTTCCAGGCGTACGCGCTGCCTCTCCGGCGCACGCGTTCGACCTGTGAACCCCTTCCTTTAAGAGAACGGAAGTTCCGGTTTCCCGCGCATGCGCAGTGCATGCACGAAACCGGCACTTTCGTTGGGCCTACGCGTGAGTACCCAGCGCGTACTCACCTGTGGAGACCCGAATTTCTGGGCCGATAACAGAAAATGATGTAACATCAGTGCTAAGGAGACAGATGCAATGGCAAGCTGCGTAAAATAAAAAGAACAGGGGCAATATTGATATTGGATTTGCTATCTGGAATGTAATCCGCTCTCCCGCTGTGTGTTTGTAGAACGTTGTATCTGCATGGAGTGACGCGCTTGGATTATTCCGCGTGGTGCAGTGACATTCAGAGTGCAGCCGGCAGCCGAGGGAATGCACTGTGCGATCAACAGCTGAGCAGAAATGATATCCCCATCATCGTCGACGGATGCATCGCTTTCATCACCCAGTATGGTGAGTGAACGCCAGTGCGCGAGGGCACCAGGGGCGCAGTTTGGGCGCTCCTTTTCAAAAAGGTGGTACGCTTTCCGTGCGCGGGAGGCGGAGGCAGTGCCAGCCTGCGACCCCAGACTGGCGAGTTGATGACCGCAGCCACCTCACAGCTGCCGTTTCTGCACAGGGTGGAAGGGTCGTTCCCGGGTCAGCCCGGAGCATCTCCTGGTCAGATGTAGTGCAGCATTGGGAATGGGGGGGGTGGTGGTTAGTTGGGGCGGGGGGGCATCGGTGATGTGAACCACAGATTCGGACACCTCACTCTGCTGTGCCGTGCTGGTACACGTCAGAGGGTGGCCCAATCAAGAAAGTATCTTGAATGTTGGTTTCAGCTGAAAGGGTGGATGGAGACTTTTGTTGTGGATGGAGACACCTGGGGTGAATTTCTGCCGGGAACTGTGTCAGCCGTGGTTCAGTTGATAGCGCTCTCGCCTCTGAATCAGAAGGTCGTGGGTTCAATTCCCACTCCAGAGACCTGAGCTAAGCTGACACTCCAGTGCAGTGCTGAGGGAGAGCTGCACTGCCGGAGGTGCCGTCTTTCGATGAGATGCTAAACCCAGGCCCTGTCCGCCATCTTGCGTGGACGTAAAAGATCGCATGGCACTACTTCAAAGAAGAGCAAGGGACGTCTCCCCGATGTCCTGACCAATATTTATCCCCTCAACCAACATCACTAAAACAGATTATCCGGTCATTATCACATTGCTCTTTGTGGGAGCTTGCTGTGCACTAATTGGCTGCCGCGTTTCCTACATTCCAGCAGTGACCACTCTTCAAAAGTACTTCGTCGGCTGTAAAGCGCTTTGGGACGTCCTGAGGTCGTGAAAGGCGCTATAGAAATGAAAGTTCTTTCTTTTCTTTGTCTGCCACAAGTTTGGAGGAAGAGCCGTGGAATCTCTGGAAAAATGGCATCAAAGGTGTTCACGCCATTTTCCGGGAGTTTCCGCTGTTCTTCCTCCGAAGTTTATGGCAGGCATACGATTCAACCCCTGCGGAAGTTCACTTGTCTCCTCTTTGCAGCGGTGTGACTAATATGCAGTCAACGTCAGCCACTTAAAACAAAGCTTTTGATGGTGGAACGTTGCCTCGGCAGATTTTAAAAATGGCCGACAGGAACGGAGTTTCATATCTCAGTTAAGGACAGTATTTCCAACAATGCAGCATTGCCTCACTACCATTGTTCCCTGTAATTTTTTTTTTTTTTGGTGCATGAGCCCTTTAACTGGCCGCGTGGCCCATTCAAATTTTGCGCATGCGCAATTTTTACAAAGCAAAAGCCAGTGAGCAGTCTGCACGGGACCTCACAGACACCGCGCATCCGCGCAGCTTTGATAGAACATTGCTGACTACTGCAATGGAGTGTCAGCCTAGTTCTGCGGTGGGCTTTCAGCCCTTAACCTCACAAGCCCCAGGCTAGAGTACCAACTGAGGCAAACTGACCCGTTTTTGAAAAGGGAGAGGTTTGGTACAAAACAGGTGTCAACATGCACTGGATAAATATTTGACTGAAATATGTTAATGGACCTGAATTTCCAATCGGAGGCTTCCTGCGGGCGGATGCCTCCGATCGGAAAACATCTACGAACTTACCTGCTGGTTCCATAGATCCTGAGGCTGGCGATCCTGGGCCTCTCCTCTTCGAAATATGCAGAGGCCCAGGTATCCCAGGGGCGCAGGCGGTTCGCAAGCGCCCCTGGGATCACGTGGGCCATGGGGAACCAAAGAAGGGAATCCCCCTTCATACTTTTGACTTTCTGTACGCACGGAACTGTCAAAAGTATGAATGGGGATCACATTTAAAAACACACTAAAACATTAAATACATTTTAAAACCACATTGGCCCCTATTTTCCAATCCCTACGGGTGTGCACAAGCTGTGTATAGATCGGAAATGGCCGCACCTCGGGAGCCCTCAGGTAAGGGCCTTGATTTTTTCCCGATAGGAGGTGTCCGTACGCAGGAAGCCTCCTATCGGAAATTACGGGTCGTTACATTTTGTAAATTAATTAAAATGACAGCTAATTAAATATTTTAAACAAAAATTTAATTTTTTGAAAAAAAAATTAATTGTTTTTACAGGGCTAAAAATGAACTTACCTTTTGGAAGAGTATTTTAAAATTATAAATGAGTTATCAAATTTCATTTTTCTATATTTTAAAACTGTTAAGCTGTTAAAAACAGGCCTTAGGTCTGCTTTTACCAGGCATAAGAATTTGACAGGCATTCAGCGGGCGGAAGTTGTGCAAAAAGCACAGCTCTCCACCCGCGGAGACACTTTTCCCGGGCAGGGTCGCAAAATACGGCCCAATATTTACAATGCCTTTGCAAAGGCTAACTCTTTTGTCTAATCATTCATGCAGTTAGTACACTGAAAGCTCATTACAGCAATTTAATGATTCTCAGTTGTGACATACTGATGCCAGTGAACCATTGTCTGTTCACAGATCCCTTGTACAGACTAAGATAGAGACTGTTACGCTATTGGTCTAATTCCGCATTGTACGGAGTTCTGAACATGTGCTCGACTCGCACGTGTTAGGGACATTTAGAGCGGAGGGTTGGGCCAGTGCACAACCAGTGTGAGAGTCGTTTGAAATAAATAGGGGGGGCTGGTCTATCACCTATGGCAGGGGTTCTCAACCTTTTTGCTTCTGAGGCCCTCCCCTCCAGTGCTATAAAAAATTCCACGGACCCCCTGTAATACAACACAAGTATTTTTATAGCCGCAAGGGGGAGAGGGGGAAGCAGCTGAATGGATGGTCTCAATCTTAGTGACAAAAAAGTCCATGAGCTTCTTGCACTTACTGACGAAGGGGCATCGACCTGAAACGTTAACTTTGTTTTTCCCTCTCCACGATGCTGCCTGACCTGCTGGGTGTTCCCAGCATTTTCTGTTGTTGTTTCAGATGTCCAGCATCCGCAGTATTTTGCTATTGTATTAGCTCCTTGCACTTGTTGTTGGAGGTGAGGGGGGAGGAGCCAGGGGAGAGGGGTCTAAGATGAATTATGGAGTGAATGGTTTATAGTCTAAAAGACTTTTCATTCATGCAACAGAGAGAAGGAAACCATTGTAGACATCGTTTTTTTTTAATGTATTATTCGATTAAGCAGATACCTCATGTCATTTTACCTGCTCTTTTTTGCTGTTTATCTCTTCATCCTTCCTGCTCCCCACTGATTCAGTTCGACACACCGTGAATGAGTCACAGTGCTGAAATCTCTTTGCTGGCTTACACATTTTGTTCATTTGAATGTCCAGGCGAGGTTACCAGCGGTCAGACTGGCTCCTCGTGTCCGCTGGGATTTCTACCCACTGGTGCCGGGTCTTCTTATCTTGGGAGAGCGCTGTGTGTGGCCGGGGGCGGGGGGGAGGCCGAGACCCGTGCGCACACGAGGCAGGAACACGCGCATTTACTTCACCTTTCCTCTGCTCACCTTTCCAAACAGCTGAGCAAAGGAAGGGAAAGGAAACGAGCTCTGCAGCTAATACTAAACGCGACTGATTTCCGATGTAACTATGAACCCTCTCGCAGCCCGCCCGGTCTGGTTCGGCTCTGTTTCGGTTGCGGCCCACTCCTGATACCCACCTTTCATTTATTGTTGGGGACGTCCGCTCCGAACATGGACAGAGCAAGGAGGGCTGCTGCTACTACTGCCGTTGCTCCGCTTGCCGGACCTGGGCATCTCCCGCTCTCTCTCTCTCTCTCTCTCTCTGCCGGGTCCTCCTCTCCCTTCACCCAGTCTGGAACGCGCAAGCTCCGGATACCCATCGTGCCATCCAATTCTGAGACCGTAAACCAGGCGCTTTACATCCCTGGACAAGAGAATGACCTGGCGGCAGAGAGGTTCCACCTGGCCAAGGAACGTCTCTGTGGGCTTGTTCTTGTTCAGCTGCTGATGACTTTGGCGAACCCCTTGAAATCTTCTCGCGGTCCCCTGGTTGGGAACCCCTGTCTCCTGGTGTGGTCTGTGTAGAACCAAAGTTGGAGTTCTGTAAACTCCATGTTTGATCTATGCACCTTCTCTGTTGTCTCCAAGTAGATTCAATGCTGGGCCCCTCATTGAGCCCAACTTAGGTGGAAAAGTGTGCCTCACTATATCTGAAGTGGCCTGTGTCACAGTAGTGGGATTGCACATGATCTTTTGCCCACTACCGCTAAATGAGTTAGAACCTAAAAAGCTCCTTGTACCCATTCCCCTTATAATTGGGAATTGAACCAGAATAGAAACATCCTTCCTGCATGTAGTCTGTCCAGTCCTGTCAGAATTTTATAAGTTTCAATGAGATCCCCTCTCATTCTTCTAAACTCCAGTGAGTATAAGCCTAATCGACCCAATCTCTCCTCATACGTCATTCCTGCCATCCCAGGTATCAGCCTGGTGAATGTTCACTGAACTCCTTCCATGGCAAGAACATCCTTCCTCAGATAAGGCGACCAAAACTGCACACAATACTCAAGGTGTGGTCTCACCAAGGCCCTGTACAACTGCAGCAAGACATCCTTGTTCTTGTACTCAAACCCTCTCGCTACGAAGGCCAACATACCATTTGCCTTCTTAACCGCCTGCTGCACCTGCATGCTTACCTTCAGCGACTGGTGCACAAGGACACCCAGGTCTCGTTGCACTTCCCCTTCTCCCAATCTATTGCCATTCAGATACTAATCTGCCTTCCTGTTTTTGACACCAAAGTGGATAACCTCGCATATATCCATGTTATATTGCATCTGCCATGCTTCTGCCCAATCACCCAACCTGTCCAAATCATCCTAGAGTTTCTCGGCACCCTCCTCACAGCACACACGCCCACCCAGCTTTGTGTCGTCTGCAAACTTGGAGATATTACATCTAGTTCCCTTGTCTAGATCATTAATATATAAAGTGAACAGCTGGGGCCCAAGGACCGATCCCTGCGGTACACCACTAGTCACTGCCTGCCACTCGGAAAAAGACCCGTTTATTCCAACTCTTTGCTTTCTGTCTGCCAACCAGTTCTCTATCCAAGTCAATACCTTGCCCCCAATCCCATGTGCCTTAACTTTACACGCTAATCTCTTATGCTGGACCTTATCGAAAGCCTTTTGAAAGTCCAAATAAACCACATCCACTGGATCTCCCTTATCTATTTTACCAGTTACATCCTCAAAAAATTCCAGTAGATTAGTCAAGCACGATTTACCTTTTGTAAATCCATGTTGACTTTGTCCAATCCTGTCACTGTTTTCCAAGTGCTCTGCTATTACATCTTTTATAATGGACTCTAGCATTTTCCCCACTACCGATGTCAGGCTTACCGGTCTGTAATTCCCCGTTTTCTCTCTACCACCTTTTTTGAATAGTTGGGTAACATTAGCTACCCTCCAATCCATGGGTACTGTTCCAGATTCCATCGAATGTTGGAAGATGATCAGCAATGCATCTACTATTTCTAGGGCCACTTCCTTAAGTACCTAGGATGTAGATTATCAGGCCCTGGGGATTTATCGGCCTTCAATCCCGTCAATTTCCCTAACACCATTTCCCTACAAATACTGATTTATTTCAGTTCCTCCCTTTCATCAGACCCTATGTTCCCCGACATCTCTGGAAGGTTATTTGTATCCTCCTTTGTGAAGAAGGGTTCGACCCGAAACGTCAACTCAAATTTCTGTCCACGGATGTTGCCTGACCTGCTGAGTTTTTCCAGCATTTTCTGTTGTTATTTAAAATATGTATTTAATCGGTCTGCCATTTCTTTGGTCCCCATTATAAATTCCCCTGATTCCGACTGCAAGGGACCTACGCTTGACTTCATGAATCTTTTTCCCTTCACATATCTATAAAAGCTTTTACAGTCAGTTTTTATGTTCCCTGCAAGCTTACTCTCATATTCTATTTTCCCCTCCTTAATTAATCCTTTTGTCCTGCTTTGTTGAATCCTAAACTGCTCACAATCCTCAGGTTTACTGCTTTTTCTGGCCAATTTATATGTCCTCTCCTTGGATCTTATGCTATCCCTAATTTCCCTTGTTAGCCACGGTTGAGTCCCCTTTTTTGTTTTATTTTTATGCTAAACTGGAATGAACAAATTCTGTAGTTCATCCATGCGGTCTTTGAATGTTTGCCATTGCCTATCCACCGTCAACCCTTTGAGTGACATTCCCCAATCAATCCTACCCAACTCGCGCCTCAGACCATCGTAGTTTCCTTTATTTAAATTCAGGACCCTAGTCTCCTAGTCAACTGCTTCACTCTCCATCTTAATGAAGAATTCTATCATATTATTATCGCTCCGACACAAGGGGCCTCGTACAACAAGATTGCTAATTAATCCTTTCTCATTACATAATACCCAGTCTAAGATGGCCTGATCTCTAGTTGGTTCCTCGACATATTGGTCCAGGAAACCATCCTCCTCCACAGTATTGTTACTAATTTGGTTAGCCCAACCTATATGTAGATTAAAGTCACCCATGATGACTGCTGTGCCCTTATTGCATGCTTCTCTAATTTCCCTTTTAATGCCATCCCCAACCTCCGCATTACTGTTTGGATGTCTATATACCACTCCCACTAACGTTTTTTGCCCCTTGGTATTTCTCAGTTCTACCCATACAGATTCCACATCATCAGAGCTAATATCCTTCCTTACAATTGTGTTAATCCCCTCTTTAACCAGCAATGCTACCCCACCTCCCTTTCCTTTTTGCCTATCTTTCCTGAGTATTGAATACCCCAGGATGTTGAGTTCCCAGCCTTGGCCACCTTGGAGCCATGTTTCCGTAACCCCAATCAAATCATAGTTGTTTACCTCTATTTGCGCAGCTAATTCATCCACCTTATTACGAATGCTCCTCGCATGAAGACACAAGGCTTGTTTTTTTAACGCTCTTAGACCTATTAGAATTATTATTTACTGTGGCCGTGTTTGATTTAAACCGTTGATTTCTCTGACTGCCACTTTTGTTTTCCTCCTTCCTATCTTTTGCTTTTATCCTTGTTTCCCTTCCCTCTGTCTCCCTGCTCAGGTTCCCAACCCCCTGCTATTTTAGTTTAAACCCTCCCCCAGAACACTAGCAAACACTCCCCCTACGACATCGGTCCCGGCCCTACCCAGGTACAAACCGTCTGGTTTATACTGGTCCCACCTCCCCCAGAACCGGTTCCAATGTCCCTGGAATTTGAATCCCTCCCCCTTGCACCATTCCTCTAGTCACGTATTCATCTGAAATATCCTTCTGTTCCTACTCTGACTGGCACATGGCACTGGTAGCAATCCTGGGATTACTACCTTTGAGGTCCTATTTTTTAATTTACCTCCTAACTCCCTATATTCAGCTTTTAGGATCTCATCCAGTTTTTGACCTATATCATTGGTACCTTTATGCACCATGACAACTGCCTGTTCACCCTCCCCTTCCAAAATGTTCTGCAGCCGCTCTGAGACATCCTTGATCCTTGCACCAGGGAGGCAACCATCCTGGAGTCTTGTTTGCAGCCGCAGAAACGCCTATCTATTCCCCTTACAATAGAATCCCCTATTACTATAGCTCTACCCCTCTTTTTCCTCCCGTCCTGTGCTGCAGAACCACCCCTGGTGCCAGGAAGTTGGCTGCTGCTGCCTTCCTCTGATAAGCCATCCCCCTCAATAGTATTCATCCCCCTCAACAGTTTTCAAAGTAGTATATCTGTTTGAGAGGGGGATGTCCACAGGGGATTCCTGCACTACCTGCCTGCACCTACTACGCTGCCTATTGGTCACCCATTCCCCTTCTGCCTGTGCAAACTTTGCCTGCGGTGTGACCAACTGCTTAAACGTGATATCCACGACTTCCTCAGCATCGCGAATGGTCCAGTATGTATCCAATCGCAGCTCCAGCGCCACAATGTGGTCTGCCAGTAGCTGCAGCTGGATACACTTCCTGCACACATGGTCGTCAGGGACACAGGAAGTGTCCCTGAGTTCCCACAAAGCGCACGAGGAGCATATCACGGGGCTGAGCTCTCCTGCCATGAGTTACCCTTTAATTAACTGCAATTAAATTAAATCAAATCAATCCCACCAATTACACTACAGTTAAATGATATACTAAGGGCCCTGGTTTACCAACAGTCCCCGTTACACCACAGAGAGCTTAGAAACTATAAACCACAGAGTTTAAGTTTGGAAAAAGAGAGAAATACTCACCAACCAACCACTTACAGTACCTGTTTCCTGGTGATGTCACACTTTGATTACTTTTTACTTCCCTCCCTCTGAGCTCGAAGATTGGTAAACCTCTCGAGCCTCGCCACCGCTTAAATTCACCGCCGCTGCCTCGCTCCATGAAATGGTGCAAGTGCCACAGAGTCAATGATTCTGCTTTATCTGCTTGCACATTGACTGCAGTGAATGAACTTCCACAATTATAGATATGGACTAGGCCCAAGCCCAGGCCTTCACTGTTCAGTCAAGCACAGTATAATACTGCCATTTCTCATAGGACTGCGCCACGAGGGGATTTACAGGAAAAACGGAGCCAAGTCGCGCATCAAACTCCTGATGGACGAGTTTCGAAAAGACGCCAGGAACGTGAAGCTGCGGACGGGGGAGCACTTTATCGAGGACGTCACCGACGTCCTCAAGAGGTTTTTTAGAGAGGTCGACGACCCAGTCTTTATGATGGAACTCCACCCGCAGTGGAAAGAAGCTGCAGGTAAGCTGCCACTTGATGCAGTGTCGCTGGGAAAGGTGATTCAGATTCGATCGCTAAGTACACTCCTTTGCTGTTAATTGATCAGCCTGTTTGATGGGAGCTGGTAGTCAACAGTAGTAGTTACTACTGTGCATTCCCAAGTGCTGCTAGCTGTCTGCTTGCAGTGGCATTCTGCCACCTGTATTCTGCCTCTCACGCTTGCACATTTTGTGAATGAGCTCCAACACATTTATTATATGGAAATGCAAATAGACTTCACCCCCAAATTTGAGTCCAAGCAAAATTACAAACAAACTCATTCACACCAACCCCCTCCCAAATTTCAGATTTAGAAAATTGGGACTATAGGGTTAGTTCACCAATCCTGCGTTCCCAACAGGGAATCTCGCTTGACAAGGACATGAGTTGGAGAATCAGTGCTATAGTATTGTATTCGTTATCTACCTCCAGCCCATTGAGCGAGGCTCCCTTCTGGGAATTACTGAATTTACCCTTATATGCAAGTTAATCCAGTGTGCTTGCATTACATCATGGGACACCCAGTTTGCAATCCACTGCATCCATTACCACCGATATAGTAAGCTCTACATCTTATTTCTTTTTCTTCAATGAATCATCCTTGAGAAGTTTCCTTTATTTTTATGGGACAAAAGTTCTATATTGTTAAATCTCAGGTCTGTGCTAGATATTGTCAGGCTCAGTGACACTGGTCACTCGAAGTGGACACTGTGTTCACTGCAATCAGTAGTCTACCTTTACTGCTCAATCTCTGCTTACAAGATAGCGCGACCCAGTGGCCATAACGATAAGACCATGTGTTGTGTGTACTGGACACTGTGACCTTGTTTACACCTTGTGTATTTCTCTTATTTTCCAGAAAGCAAACTGATAGATACCGCACTCAGACGAGGCTAGTTGTAAACCTCGTTTATTTTACATAAAATACAAAGCTGAACAGACTCTCGTTCTCAGGGTATTTGCTATGCAGGAGGGAAAACATACTTCCTACTGTTTGTCTTATCACAAATAATAAGTTGCAGAAATTTTACCCTCGAGATGGGCCTGCTTCCACTTTACAAGTCAGTATCGCTTTATGTATAAGAGACTGCTCTGCTTACCTAAGTATTCCAGCCCCACATCCGCTTAAAGCCGAATAAAGCTTAATCTCACCCGTTCTCCCAGCTCTCCTGTTCCAAACAAAATATTTGATTTGCTTCAAGAGAAGTAGGGGAAGGAATTTAGTGCTCCTTAAAGTAGAGGATGAAGGATGAGGGAGGGAAGCCCAGGATAGACTCATTCAGACATGGACTCTGATTGAAGTTGACGTGATGGACTAACTAGTCTTTTCCCACTGTATACTTTTTCTTTTCTTATATTCTTATATATTTCTTTAATTTATACATTTTAAATTTCATACTGAGGAAATATCATACAGTGCTTTTTAAAAAATATATCATACCTGCAATGTTGTCAGCAGTTGTCTCCAATAGACAAAAGGATGAATATCGAATGCCAAACACATGCAGACTAAGGCCTAGAAATTCAGTTGCTTGCGCCAGCCGGTAGCGCCTTAGGAGGAGGAGATGTTGGGCGCTAGGCGGCTAGCGGCCGGGCGCAGCGCGATCTGCGCCTCTCCCCAACTTCACTAGAGGTTTAGCGTCGGCTGCGCGCGCAGATCCTGACATCATTTTATCGTGCAACGCCCTTTGTGCGCCCCAAACCGGAACTTCAGTGGCGCCGCCCTTCTTTGCGCCTGGCGCCCCCAGCGACTGGTAGAGGGGAACGGTTCCCAGTCGCTGCGGGGTGCGGGGGGTGCTATTTAAAGGGGACTCCTCCTGCATTATAAGTGACAGCCATTTTGTGCCAATCCTGTGTGAGAGACAAAGGCAGAGAGCTTTCTGCTTTGACTCAGCGCTCGCACAGGTACTTCTGGCTTCAGGCCAGAGCTTTGCACTTGGATTTCACTTTCAGTGCCATAGCCTTGCGTCGCCACATATACTGTAATGGGGGCTACAATGGGTGGAATCGCTGGCTTTCTGCATTGCATTCAAAGGGATCAGAGACGCCATGAGAGAGTGCCAGTCATGGCCAGACGGAGAAGGGCCAACAGGTGTCGGCACAGGAGGCCTTACCCACCCAGGGTATACCGCCAGCAGTTCTCATATCTGAAGAGCTGTGTGTTCGGAGGCTGCGATTCAGAAGGGAGGTGGTCACTGAGATCTGCCACCTGCTTCGCAGAGATCTGCAGCCACAGCTGAGGAGCAGGACGTCTCTGTCGGTGGCAGTGAAGGTGACGGTGGCTCTCAACTTCTATGCCACCGGCACCTTCCAATCCGCTACTGGGGACATTGCCAACATCTCCCAGTTCGCGGTACATTGCTGCATCCGACAGGTGAACAATGCCCTTTTCAGAAGGAGACGTCAGTACATCTCCTTCCCCATGACCCTGGACAAGCAGCAAGAGCGTACAATGGGATTTGGAAGAATAGCGGGCTTCACCATGGTCCAGGGCGTAGAACTGATGAACCAGCATTGGTCAGGCCTTGCTTCAGGGCTGCAGTGCGCAGGGCATGGCAGCCAGACAAATCCACCCTCCCCCTTTAAGAGCTGACCGGCGCCAGAGTGTCTGCTGTCAATCAGCAACTCGCCGCACCTGCGCTGCGCCCGCCCTCGGGGGTATCGCCCCGGACCGCCGGCTTAGCGCCTAATGATAGTCGTGCATCGCCTGTTTTAGCGCAGCAGCAACCTCTTGGGGCGATGCGACTGAATATCGGCGAAGGTGGCGCGAACTTTAGCGGCCGCCCGACTGTAGCACCCCGAACGTGGCTATACTGAATTTCTAGGCCTAATAGTTTTACTGAGCCTGTGCACCAGCTCAAGGAGAAAGTCAAAATGTTGTGACTCGGTTTGCCTCCCTTTCTTTCAGAGATTCCTCACAAACCCCAGAGACTGAAGCAATACAAAGAAATCATTCACGTACTCCCTCGAGTCAACAGAATGACCCTTGCTGCTCTGATTGGCCACCTATACAGGTTGGTCTCCTTTAATTTATCGGTTGTGTATCCCAGGGACAGGTAAATAGTTACTATTAAAGGCATGCTGTCATCTTGGAAAGAGCCTTCCAAGAAAATGTTATCACCAACATTCACACTATGCAAGGTATTGCAGCTGCTGCCCGAACTTCGTACAGTGACCGCCAGAATGGCTTCCTGAAGTAAGGTTTTCGCTGTACTGTACTTTACTGTACTGTCCTAGGACTTAAATGTTAACCCAAAAACATAGAAACATAGAAGATAGGCGCAGGAGTAGGCCATTCGGCCCCTCGAGCCTGCTCCGCCATTCAATGAGATCATGGCTGATCATCCAAATTCAGTACCTTGTCCCTGCCTTCTCCCCATATCCCTTGATCCCTTTAGCCTTAAGAAATATATCTAACTCCTTCTTGAATATATTTAATGAATTGGCCTCAACTGCCTTCTGTGGTAGAGAATTCCACAGGTTCACCACTCTCTGGGTGAAGAAATTCCTCCTCATCTCTGTCCTAAATGGCTTACCCCTTATCCTTAGACTGTGACCCCTGGTTCTGGACTCCCCCGCCATCGGGGACATCCTTCCTGCATCTAGTCTGTCTAGTCCTGTTAGAATTTTATAAGTTTCAATGAGATCCCCTTTCATTCTTCTAAACTCCAGCGAGTATAAGCCTAATCGACCCAATCTCTCCTCATACGTCATTCTTGCCATCCCAGGTATCGGTCTGGTGAATTTTCGCTGCACTCCCTCCATGGCAAGAACATCCTTCCTCAGATAAGGCGACCAAAACTGCACACAATACTCAAGGTGTGGTCTCACCAAGGCCCTGTACAACTGCAGCAAGACATCCTTGTTCCTGTACTCGAACCCTCTTGCTACGAAGGCCAACATACCATTTGCCTTCTTAGCTGCCTGCTGCACCTGCATGCTTACCTTCAGTGACTGGTGCACAAGGACACCCAGGTCTCGTTGCACTTCCCCTTCTCCCAATCTATTGCCGTTCAGATAATAATCTGCCTTCCTGTTTTAGCCACCAAAGTGGATAAGCTCGCATTTACCCACATTATACTGCATCTGCCATCCTCTGTGAGGTTGTGGTCAGACTTCCAATTAGCTCAATATAATTCCATCTGGCTCTATAAATTTCTTACTTTTATGAATTATTTTATATAAAAGCAAGACATAATATATTGAACAAAAGCAAAATATTATGGATGCAGTTCTGTCAAAACCTGAAACGTTAACTGTTTCTCCCTCCACAAATGCTGCCTGACCTGCTGAGTGTTGCCAGCATATTAAAATTGGATTGTGTTGCCACCATAGTACATCCAGTAGTGAATGTCAATGATTTGGGTCTTTTAAGAGAAGGTTTCAGAGCAGAGATCTGGGTGGGATTTAGAGAAACAAATAGAGCTTGTATTCATTATGCATACAACAGGCTAACAACCTTTTGGTAACGGACCAATCCAGTGGTTAAGTTCAATCTGCGCTGTAATACAGTATTGTCATAGTCATGTTCATCAACTAGAGAGTGCAAGAAAGATCTGAAAATGCTGCAGCAACCTTTTGTAGAAATCAGACACTGCAACTCTGCAATGTTCAACCTTATTTCTATAGCCCTGTTTGGACCTCGGGTTGAGAATTTTTCTCTTGGCCCAGAAACCTAAAAAGCAGCACCTCGATTAAAGTAGGAGAGGCACATTCATCCCATTGTATCCGAGCAGCGTTTTAACTTCCATCTCTCCGTGTGAACAGGGTTCAGAAATGTGCAGACCTGAACCAGATGTGCACCAAGAACCTGTCGCTGCTTTTCGCTCCCAGCTTGTTTCAGACGGATGGGAAGGGGGAGCAGGAAGTGAGGGTGCTTGAAGACCTTATTGATAACTATGTGACGGTGTTTGATGTAAGTAACTACCACTGGATTATGCCATGAATACAACTCCACGGGAACATGGTGGGGGGAACATGTATTTTCCCCCTTAATGCCGAGTCTGTTGAACCATTTGGGATCCGGGTGCTAACATTAAAAGATATATGGCATTGTATAATAATAGGGCATGCCCAGAAATTCCAGGAGACCTGGAACTCTTAGGCAACTGAGAGGGAAGGGAATTGGGAATGCCTGGCCTGTGACATTAGCTAGTTATATGTGGGATGTTGAACGTGTTGCATCGCTTTTGATGAAATTCATAAGGATGTGCTCGACACTGCAGCTCAACCTTATTTCCATGGTTCTGTTGGACCTCAGATTGAGAATTTTTCTGTTGGCTCAGAAAGCCAAAAAGCAGCACCTATATTGAAGAGAGTCATGTCCATCCCATTGTATCTGAGAGGCTTTTTGTCCAGCCCTTCTAATCTCCTCCCCTGCTTTTGTAAGAAATTATTTTGTTGGGGTTTTGTTCTACGCGTAACCGCTGATGGTCAACAGCGTGTCTAAGTGACCATTCTTGCATGAGCCTGGATAATGAGCATCAGCAGATGGCATTACGTCAGAGGCAAACCCTACCCTTCACCCAGCGACAGCACAGACACTTTCCAGCCAAACTCATCTCCTGATGACGAGGAGCAACTTTGACTCTCCCAGTTTTCCCTCTCTAGCTCAGGGAAGAGTCTCAACTGGCTGGAAACCCCAGAGAGTTCAGATTCATGCTCTGTCTCTGTATCCTCTGTGCTGCCATAAAGGGCGAGAGAAAAGAAATGCTAAAAATACTGCTGCTTTTTTCCCGTTCTGCCGAAAGGTCATCGACCTGAAACATTAACTCTTGTTTCTCTCTTCACAGATGCTGCCTGACCTGCTGAGTATCTCCAGCATTTTCTGTTTTTATTTCAGATTTCCAGCATCTGCAGTATTTTCTTTTTCTGCTAAAAATATTGTTGTGTTAAGAAGAGACTGGAGTGAGGAGGACATTGTCATTGGATGATTTTAAATTGGCATGTGTTATGTTCCACAACCTCTTGCAATTTGCTTGCTTGCTTGTCTTATGAGGTCAGGGAGGAATCTCCAACAATTATTGTTGAAATCGGTCAAGTCTTTTGCCACCCAGGAGTGAGCATTACCAGAACGTGAAGTGCACCACCTAGTGGATGGGTTGGCCACTGATAGGTTTGATTCCCCCCCCAGTTGTCTTTGTTGTGTGTGTTAAGGAACTAAATAAAATTATTCATTACTCAACGGCCATAACAGCCTGACCTGCGTGCATGCACCTGGGAAATGAGGTTAGCTTTTCCCGGCTGAATCGGGTTTTTATGGTCAGTGTCTCTCCCGTGCCTTTTCACTTACTAATCTATTTTATGGTCTTTTTCTCATTTATTACCTTTTCATTGTCTCACTGAGATCATCTCTGTCTAGCATCCGTTGATCTGCTCTTCTTCTGCAGCTGTTGTTCAAAACCTACTTGCTGCCCATTTAACCCGTTAACTGCCTCTCCATGGATCGAAACAGCATTCCTGACCCTATTTTTAACCAGTTGTTTTCCTTGTCGTGCCTCCCCCGCTGTTGCTCAGCCCTTTAAAGCAGCTTTATTTTCCTCCAGTTCCTTGTTCTGATGAAGGACCTTCATCCAAAATGTTAACCTGTCTTTTTTTCAGATACTGACCACCTGCTGTGTTTTTGTTCCAGTTTTTCGGTACCTGTGGGTATTTTTTTTTTCCTTTTAATCCACAGTCACCTCAATCTTGGTTATTTTCACCGAACGCTTTACAGACTCACCATAAGTTTATAAGTACAAATTTCTTTTTTTTAATTAAATGGCCTCATTTTACTCAAGTTCCCCATGTAACTTAGTCGCTTTCTTCTTCATCTGCCTTCCGGCCACCTCTGGACTGAGAGGGCAGACAACCGGCCTACTGCCCTCAATACCTTTGTTAGCCAGCTGCCTGAAGATACTAGAGGCCAACGAGGGGCCTGTGCCTCCCCTCTAAGTTTCCCATCTGCCCGCCACCTCCATTCAATATGAAATGGAGCACGATCAGAAATCAAATTGAACAGGACCTGAACCCACGTCGACCCTCGAGAACAGCGCGTTCATAGAATGATACAACACCGAACGAGGCCATTCAGCCCATCGTGCCTGTGCCGGCTCTTTGTTAGAGCTATCAAATTAATCCCACTCCCCTGCTCTTTCCTCATAGCCCTGTAAATGTTTTCCCTTCAAGTATTTATCTAATTCTCTATTGAATGTTAATATTGGGCCAGAAATTCCGAACTGAGGCTTCCTGTGGGCTCAAGCCTCCGACCTGCACTTAAGAAGCGCGCCTGCCATTATGCTCTGGGCCCGCGCTGAATTCCGATCCTGGGCCTGCTCCAGCTGCCGGTGTGCAGGGCACGCGTATCCCAGGGGTGCAGTTAGTTCGCAGCGTCCCTGGGATCACGTGGGCCATGGGGAGCCAATCGGAGCAGGGAATCTCGATTCATAGATTTGACAGGAAGACCTGTCAAATCTATGAATAGCGATCGGCCCCAAAACATAAGTAAAACTTCAAATACATTTTTAAAAAAACATCACATTTTTAAAATAACTAAATTACATAAATTAACTATTTTAAACAAAAATTTAAATTTTTGAAAAAAATAATTAAAGTTTTTAACGGGGCTAAAAATAAACTTACCTTTCTTTAAAGTATTTTAAAATGATAAACCTGTGGAAAAAATGTTTTAATTTTACTTACTTCACCTCTTACCTTGTTAACAGCAGGCCTTGCGACTGGTTTTCCACGCACAGCTGCTAGGGACTTACCGCACTGAAAAAACGGAGAAAAAAACGGAAGTTCGATGCGTATGCGCTGCCTCTCTGGCGCATGCGGTTGACCTTCGAACCCCTTTCTTCAAGAGGACGGAAGTTCTGGTCTCCAGCGCATGCGCAGTGCATGCGTGAGACCGGCACTTCCGTTGGCCCTACGGCTGAGTACACAGCGCGTACTCACCCATGGGGACCCGAATTTCTGGGCCATTGAATCTGCTTCCACCGCCCTTTCAGGCAGCGCATTCCAGATCACAACAACTCACTGTGTAAAAAAAAAAAAAAATGTTTCTTCATGTCATCTCTGGTTCTTTTGCCAATCACCTTAAATCTGTGTCCTAATGTTTAGTGTGATTCTACAGCTGAACAAAGTAATCTTTTTTTCACCACGCTCTTTCAACAAAAGATACTCCAAAAAGGTTTGTGAAAATTGATTATTAATTAAAAAAATTAAGGCCAGCGGATCTTCCACTTCATTGCATGCAGGCTCGGGGCCTGCTCAGGCCCTGCCTGACCCAGAATCCACCTCTGCTCGCCAGGTTTTAAAGGCCATTTTAGTAAATGTAGCTCCCCTTCCCCCTCCCCCAGCACTCTCTTGCGCCCTTGTGATAATGCCTTCAGATGCCCCTTTCACCTACTCCCAGGTTTAGAAAGCTGGTCTTTTAATAGGAGGCACAGATGGTAAATTCCTTAGGGCCCTGTGTGACTCTCTATTCTGTGTTGTATGCGACAGATTGACGATGAACACGTGACACAGATGGATTTGGAGAACAGTTTAATCACTACATGGAAAGACGTGCAGGTGGGTGGTAAATCAAATCTGTTTTACAGAGTGATGAGTGGTCAGCATCATCAGCTTTGAGGATGAGAGACCCCAGGCTCACAGCTTCAGGGAGCAATGAGGGTGTTTGTAACCCAGATTTAAGAACGTACAGCAAGCTCCAGCTAAGCTTGGATAAGAACTGAACAAGACGACGACGACAGCAAGCATTTATATAGTGCCTTTAACGTAGTAAAACGTCCCAAGGTGCTTCACAAGAGCGTATCAGACAAAATTTGACACCGAGCCAAACAAGGAGATACAGGAAACTCTCGTTTAAATGGCACCTAATTATCCGGAATTTTCTAATAACCGGCAAAATTCTGGAGTAGATTTTGAGGCTTCCGTATACTGTATATTTGTGGCTGTGTAACCGGGGTTCTTGTACCTTTTGCCATGTAATCATGGCTCCTGCACCTCTGGTTGTGTAACCTGGTCCCCTGTACCTGTGTCTGTGGAACGGGGCTCCAGCACCTGTGGCTGTGGAATGGGGCTCTCGTACCTTGCGCCATTGTCACTCCATGTCCCTTCTTCGTTATCCGGAATTTTTAATCAACTGGCACCATCCCGGTCCTGTCGGTGCAGGATACAAAAGAGTTTCCTGTAATAAGACAGATGTCCAAAAGCTTGGTCAAAGACTTCTACCCAGGCATTGCATCGTGGTGACCTGGGGTCCACTCTACTAAAACAGTTCTTGGCTCAGGCCCTACTTGATCTTAGCCCATGTGGGGGGTGGGGGGGGGGCATCACAGTCAAACCCAAACTCGTCCTCATTCAAGATCCACATGGTCACACTTTCCTGCTGAAGTCACTGCACAATAATCAGGAGCTGGAATCCTGGCTGATTTTTTCTTTAAGATGGCACTTCATTGCCGTTCTGAGCGAACGTTTTGTTGTCAAAGATGTCGTCTTTCAGAAAAGATGTTAAATCAAGGGCCCCGTCTGCCCGTTCGGGTGGATGTAAAAGATTCCATAGCGATTCCGGAAGAGATGTACAACAGACGGCTGAATCTCCCAGAGTCAATATTACCCCTTGGATGACAAGTCCCAATTTCAAAACAGTAAGGGTGTAGGAAAGAGGAAGAATGAAGTGGTTTATTTAGAGCTTAGGAGGAACAAGAGAAGAATGCTCAGTGAAGCACCGACTATTGATATAATAACTGTCAAGGAAGGTTGCGATGGGGTTTGCAAAAGGTTCAGCGCTAGAGCCCAGAGACCGCCTAGCTTATGACTGAACATTTTTTGCTACTTTGCTCAGGAGTGGGAGAGAGGTGCTCGAAGCATCTGTCCAGATAAAAGAGCACGATGCAAGTCTTGGATAGACATAGACTTCATAAAAAGAGTTAAGATTTGTTAAAGGGGGCAAAAAGTTTTGGGCATACAAGCTGCTCGGAGGAGATGTGGGAGTTCTACTTGAGGTGAGAGCTTGTAGGGAGGGCACAAGTGTCGGCAGATGAAGAAGAACTAAAGGTGGAGCTGGGTTATGTTGTGACCATCACATAGCCTGGGGAGTGGTCACCTATTTGTGTGATGTCATGCTGCACAAGGATTTCAATAGAGGGGGAGAAAACCAAAATAATACACATCCTCTGAATAAATTGATAAAGTTTTTGTGATAATGTAGTTTTATTTACAGAAGGAATGGCTTAATTAGGCTGTGATAGAATCATTGCATGTTACAAGCAGGCCGCAGTTACCCTGATTTCAGGCCTGTGCTTCCTTGGTTACCATAGTTACACACTCATTGGGAATTGAAAGTCTGGATACGATGACCTCCCAGATTGATGCGTTGCCATCGCGTGTGAGTCACAGAGAGTATATTTTTCCTAACAGCGTTTGTTTGGCTTACAGCTTTCCCAGGCTGGGGATCTGATTATGGAGGTATATGTTGAGACAAAGGTAACAGACTGTTGCATTACACTGAAGGTGAGTTCAAAATGTGCGAGAGATAACCATCAGTTCCTAAGAGCAACTAGTCGGGTTTTCAGCACAAGATTCTGGGTGCAGCCAAAAGGGCATTGCCACTTGTGATTAACTTGTCTTTAGTGCCGCTTTCTGCTTCCCAGTTATACCATATAGTTTGTTAAACAAATAGATAAAAGCAGTAAAGCTAAAACAGAACAAGTTTGGCCCCCATTCACTATTCATTAGGGTTCAAATACCAAGGAACACGAGTGATTACTGAGGAGGAGTAAGGGAAAATCTGGTGGAATAGTTTTTCACCCAAAGGATAAATGACCAGAGAGCATCATCAAAGCAGACAATCTAAATGAGATACATTGGTGTGGAATAGGTGTGTGCATGGAGTCTTCTCCTGTTTCTGGAAGTCCTAAGTTAGAGTAAAATGCGTGTCTTTAGCATCACTGTCACAGAGTGGTTTGGTCACACCGGGATGTCATTTCTGATCACACACCTGCACTTACAGGTATCGCCTACAATGACATCAGAGGAACTGACAAATCAGGTGCTAGATATGAGGAACATGTTAGCTGGAGAAAAGGAAGTCTGGGTCACCTTCGAAGCCATTGAAAATGGTGAATTGGGTGAGTGGCAAAACCTTTACACTGGGTGTATATTTCAGAACTGCAGCAGGCATGAAAGTGTGCCGATTTATTGGATTGGTTACCATATTTAAATACTATGGCCCAGAAATTCGGGTCGGGGGCTTCCCGCGGGTGCAAGCCCCCGATCTGCACTTACCTTGCGCGCCGGCCATTGAGCTGTAGGGCCCCGTGGAATTCCGATCTGGGGCCTGGTCCAGCTGCCGGCGCGCAGTGCTTGCGTATCCCAGGGGCGCAGTTAGTTCGATGCATCCCCTGGGATCACATGAGCCATGGAGAGCCAATCGGAGTAGGGAATGCTCCATTCATAAGTCTGACAGGAAGTGCTGTCAAGACTTATAAATACTACGACCCCAAAATAGCACTAAACCTACAAATAAATTTTTAAAATACATCACATTTTTTAAATAAACTATAAATTACATGAAATAACTATTTTAAACAATAATTTAAATTTTTGAAAAAAATAATTTTATATTCTAACGGGGCTAAAAATAAACTTACCTTGCTTTAAAGTGGTTAAAAATAATAAATCTGTGGGAAAAAATGTTTTAATTTTCATTAATTCACCACTTACCTTGTAAAAAGCAGGCCTTACGCCTGCTTTTTACATTTCTAACTTCTGCAGGCTTACATTTCCAGAGAAACCTGTAAAAAAAATGTAAGTTCGATGCGCACGCGCAGCCTCCCCCGCGCACGCGTTCGACCTCTGAACCTCTTCGTTCAGAGGAACGGAAGTGCCGGTTTCCCGCGCATGCGCAGTGCATGCAGGAAACCGGCACTTCCATCGGGCCTACGGGTGAGTACCCCGTGCGTACTCACCCGCAGAGACCCGAATTACTGGGCCATTATTGCAACAGGACACAAAAATCTCCGGCTCCCCCTGCTGGTCCAATGGTTAAATGCATCATAGTTTATGCTGCTGAACCAATTAGATCTGGAAGGTCCCTTGTTTGATCTCAAATCTGTACAGGGTTTGTTAATGTCAACCAGTGGCAGTCGGGCTGCTGTTATTATTGGGCCTTCGGCCACCTCCTGGATAGAAGGGCTCTCATTCCAGCTTGCTAATTTACCCGCTCCTTGCTGGACAATGTGGGGATATATTTAAAGTGAGGACAGGTCTCAGCTGCGCGGGACCCTTGGAGCGCTGTGCGGCCACGCAGCTTAAAGGGAACATTGCCTGTGATCCCACTGGTGCAACTTGTTCTTCAGTATATGAGAGATTTACCCAGACTGTTTAAGAGTTGCAGATGTTAAGGACGCTAGTAGATGCAGTGGGTTAGCATACCGTCCTTTCAACTCTGGGGAGTTAGGTTCAGATTCAGCCCCAACTCATGAAATCAAGCTCTGTAGAATATCAGTTAGGACCTTATTTCACACAAGGTCAGGTAGTCTCAACCCACTTCCAGGTGGGTATGAGCCCATAGAATAACTGAGAAATGCTATACTGGCTCAATAAACAGTGCTCTTGAGGCAGGGCTTCAGAGACTTGCAGGCAGAATCTAGGCCGACACTCCAGTGGTACACTGAAGTGGGGGGGGGGCGTACAGTCAGAGGTGTCATCCTTCAGATGAGATGTTGAACCGAGACCTCATCTGTCCTCTCAGGTGGACATAAGGGATTCAATGTTACAATCTCAAAGAGTTGGGGACTTCTCCCCAGTATCCTGGCCAATATTTATCCTTCACCCAACACCTAAAATGGATTCAATAGCAAAATCCTGCGGATACTGGAAATCTGAAATAACAACAGCATCTGTGGAGAGAGAAAAACCATGCTGCCTGACCTGCTGAGTGTTTCCAGCATTTTCTGTTGTTATACCAAAAACAGATAATCTGGTCATTATCACATTACTGTTTGTGGGAGCTTGCTGTGCACAAATTGGCTGCCACATTTTCTACATTACAACAGTGACTACACTCCAAAAGTACCTCAGTGGCTGTAACGCTCTTTGAAATATCCTGAGGGTGTGGAAAAACGTTCTTTCAACAAGGTTCGACTCCACATCCCACTTTTGACGTTGCCACACAATACCTCCCCTCAGCTAAGCACCTCACTATTCACTTATATACTGACTAACATCAGGGTTAGCTGGATAACTCCCATTGGCTGTTTAATTGACACTAAGCATATTATTAATCAAGTTTACTTATTAATTATTTAATTAACCAATCAAGGCTGATGACTCCTGCAAACTCAATGATATATTTGCTTTTGGTGCCTTGTATTTTGTCCCGAGTCCCTAAACCACTCTCACAACAGACACTCCAGCTCCATCTAGTGCTCTGTTATTGCTTTGCTTGCCCATGCTGACTCGCACAATTGCAGAGTTGATTGACAGCTGGCCCTGAGCCATGGAGGGAATTGACAGGGTAGACAGGGAATGAGTCTTCCCTCTCGTAGGGAATCCAGAATAAGGGATACAATCAAGATGAAGTGAATCCAAGGAAAAAACATCTTGACACAAAGAGAATGTGGAATGCGCAGTCTCAGAAGGTCATAGATGCAAAGTTAATTGAGTTACAGGAAACTCTCTTTTAACCGGCTCCTAAATATCCGGAAATCTCTCTTAACCGGCAAAATTCAGGAGTAGGTTCAGGTAAGTTTTACTTCATATTAGTGGCCGTGTAACCGGGGCTCCTGGATCTGTGGCCGTGTACGGGGCTCTCGTACCTTGGTAAGTATACCCCTCTGTAATCCGGACTTTTTGATCAACCGGCACCACGCCGGTCCCGTCGGTGCCGGATAAAAAAAGAGTTTCCTGTATTTAAAAAGGAGATAAATACTCACTTTGGAAATGAGGGGATTAAGGGATATGGAGAAATAACAGGGAATAGGGATTAAAAAGGTGGAACTGCCAATTATATGGTAGAGCTGGTTCAGTCTTCTGTAAAGCTCTTTGGGATATCCTGAGGTCATGAAAGGCTTTCTTAAGGTGAACATACAAAACATCAGTTAAGATCCCATTTCCCTTATATCCATATACTGCTGATCTTCACATCGTAATGGTGGGCTCCTGGTCTTGCGATGTTATGAATGTTGGATTGTGTGAGCTGTGAGATCACGAGAGGCTTGCTCGATCTGACCGAGCTCCCTGCTTATTGCGTGGTTCAATAACATTCCCTCATCTCCACAGAGCGCCCTCTCCACCCGAAGGAAAAGGTTCTGGAACAAGCTCTCCAATGGTGTAAGCTGGCGGAGCCCAGCTCAGCCTATCTGGTGGTGAAGAAACTCCCCACAGGAGAAGGAGGAAACCTTTACTCGGGTAAAGACTCATTACAACCACGGCAAATGCGGGAAGAAGCAGCAAACCCGGGGCCTACTCTGCGCACAGCCTCGTCGCCTGCCAACAGTCTAAAATTTAAAAAAACTGGCCTATTTCCGTGCACCGTGCTGTCTCATTTGGTCCTAAGCTACACATTTGCTTAAATCAAGTTAGTTGCGCTGATCAGTGATAACAAAACTGATGGGGTGAAGTTCAACTTTAGCAGGGGCAGAAAACGGGGATGGAAAATTCGGGCGGGGTGTATAACGGACGGTCGATCCACTCCCACCTGATTGAGCCTCCGCTGAAGTTGAATTTCACCCCGATTGTGGGCGGAATTGGTCAAATCTCGTTGATAAGCTCGTATCAGGCAAACAACATCACTGTCAAGATTGTTGCTAAAATTCCCATTTACACCAATTTGAAATGTAAATCTGTACTGTGTACAGTTTTGGTCTCCTTATCCAAGGAAGGATACACCTGCCTTGGAGGGACTGCAACGAAGGTTCACTGGACTGGTTCCTGGGATGTGGGGATTGTCCTATGAGGAGAGATTGAGTAGACTCGGCCTATATTCCCCAGAGTTTAGAAGAATGAGAGGTGATCTCATTGAAACATACAAAATTCTTACAGGGCTTGACAGGGTAGATGCAGGGAGGATGTTTGCTCTGGCTGGGGAGTCTAGAACCAGGGGTCACAGTCTCAGAATAAGGGGTCGGCCATTTAGGACTGAGATGAGGAGAAATTTCTTCACTCAGAGGGTGGTGAATCTTTGGAATTCTCTACCCCAGAGGGCTGTGGAGGCTCAGTCATTGAGTATATTCAAGACAGAGATCGATAGATTTTTGGGTACTAATGGAATCAAGGGATATGGGATAGTGCAGGAAGATGGAGATGAGGTAGAAGGTCAGCCATGATCTTATTGAATGGCGGAGCAGGCTTGAAGGGCTGAATGGCCGACTCCTGCTCCTATTCCTTATGTTCTTAAATCCTGTTGAACTAATTATTAAGAATACATTAAAAATTAAAATCCATGGTGTTTGCAGCATCTGTGGCTTCCATTACAGTCAATGTGGGACTGCTATGAATTCAGCACTGCCAGAGGCACCTTCTCATGTTCACTGGCATCATTCGCTCCCAGGATATAACAATAGCATCCCCTTTCTAATCTAGACCAGATGGTTGTGTCTTTTACGTGTATTTCTTAAATCTCTCTGACAGCAGAACTGAGTTACCATTAGGTGAGCTTGGACTTGATATGAATCATTAAGCTGCTTTACTTTCCAGTAAGGTGAACATACAAAACAACGGTTAAAATAAGTTTAACATATGTCCATAAAAAGCTGGCCTTCACATTGGAAGATAAAGATAATGAACACGTCAAACTTGACGTCAATCCAAAACCCGTCTGCCCATGTCCTAACCCGCAGCAAGTCCCGTTCGCCCATCACCCCTGTGCTCGCTGACTTACATTGGCTCCCGGTTAAGCAGCGCCACGACTTCAAAATTCTCATCCTTGTTTTCAAATCCCTCCGTGGCCTCACCTCTTCCTATCTCTGTAATCTCCTTCAGCCCCACAACCCCCGAGATATCTGCGCTCCTCTAATTCTGCCCTCTTGAGCATCCCTGATTATAATCGCTCCACCATTGGCGGCCGTGCCTTCTGTGGCCTAGGCCCTAAGCTCTGGAATTCCCTGCCTAAACCTCTCTGCCTCGCTACTTCTCTCTCCTCCTTTAAGACGCTCCTTAAAACCTACCTGATTTTGACCAAGCTTTTGGGACGTTTTACTATGTTAAAGGCGCTATATAAATACAAGTTGTTGTTGTTGTTATGCTACCCCACTTCAGAGTGCTGTCTTGCTGGATTTTTGTGTCTTAATACTCGAACCCAACTGGTATGTGAGGTACTCATGCCCTGCTTCATTTTATTAAAATATATGACAGCAAATAAAAGTGAGACTCCAAAGTGTGGGGTCTTGAAATGTCGAGAGGAGCCACCAAAACTCCTATCCGGAAACAGGTTCCAGGAGCGATATTTTGTTCTACGAGATCGTAAGCTGCTTCTTTTTAAGGATAAGAAGGTAAGCTGTGAAGCATTATTTCTGACACGTGAGAACGCAAACGCATTGGTCTCATTACCAGAGTGGCGCCTGTGTGGGGAGCTGTGCCAGGCTATGTTAGTCAGTTGTTCCTTGTATTTATCTGAGGGAGGAATGACACACAACAGGATTTTAAAATAAATCTAAAACCCAATAGTTATCTGAATCCTCTGTCAACGGGTTCTCCTGAAACTTCTCTCCTTTTTTTTCTTTGTTCCTGGGATGTGGGCATCACTGGCGAGGCCAACATTTATTGCCCATCCCTAGTTGCCATTCAGAAGGTGGTGGTGAGCCGCCTTCTTGAACCGCTGCAGTCCGTGTGGTGAAGGTACTCCCACAGTGCTGTTAGGGAGGGAGTTCCAGGATTTTGATCCAGCGACGATATATTTCCAAGTCAGGATGGTGTGTGACTTGGAGGGGAACTTGGAGATGGTGGTGTCCCCATGCGCCTGCTGCCCTTGTCCTAGCTGGTAGAGGTTGTGGGTTTGGGAGGTGCTGCCGAAGAAGCCTTGGCGAGTTGCTGCAGTGCATCTTGTAGATGGTACACACTGCAGCCACGGAATGCCGGTGGTGGAGGGAGTGAATGTTTAAGATGGTGGATGGGGTGCCAATCAAGCGGGCTGCTTTGTCCTGGATGGTGTTGAGCTTCTTGAGTGTTGTTGGAGCTGCACTCATCCAGGCAAGTGGAGAGTATTCCATCACACTCCTGACTTGTGCCTTGTAGATGGTGGAAAGGCTTTGGGGAGGTCCAGGTCTCCTTGACCTAGGCAGTTGGGTGTCGGAACTATATTGCACAGTGAGGTAGAGGGGCATTGACTCACTGAACGGGGTCACTACCCCAATACAATTGACCAGAATATATCTGGTGACGTAAGAAAACTACTAGGCACTTGGTCTAAGCGTTAAACAAAGCTATAGTCAACTGTTTTACAACCTGGAGGTCTAGTTGTGTCCTTCACTAGTTCCTGTTAAGAATGTCCTGCGCAAGCTGGGCCCGTGCCCGAGTATTTATACTCTCCCTGGACAGCGCCACCCTTAGGCTGCTCAGTATTATTTCATAAGTCTTTCTTTCATGAATGACTGATTCATGTCATCTGGTGTGTAAAATTTGGGGGTGGGGGGGTGGCGGCAGGACGGGAAATGGAGGTGATGGTGATAAATATCTTCAGAGTGGACAAATATTACTCAGGCGATTACGTTTAATTAAAAACACGCTGGTGACCCACTCCCAATGGCTCAGAGGAATAGTCACCATCAGTCAGATAGGCCCAGAAGGCGCCAGTTTTGATCCCGTGACCCATGCTGAGTTAGCTGTTCTCAGCTGGAGCAGGGGTACGGCCACACGGGCCCTAGGTTAGAGAGGGGAACATCTCAGAGTGGCAACCCTTGATCAATCTCCCTCTGCCCAAAGTGCCTTCACGCCTGGAAAGCACAGCAGCAAAGCATTTTGCTCGCACTCTGACAAAAAGTAAGCTCTTGTTGGGATGACTTGGCACACAACAGGTGCGCAAAAAATAGAAAAATACTAGTGCACTAATTAGTTTAACTCAAGTTGAGTATGAACATTAGAAAGGTTGGGGATGGGAGAAGGCCGTTCATCAGAACATAAGAAATAGGAGCAGGAGTAGGCCATTCGGCCCCTCGAGCCCGCTCCACCATTCAGTAAGATCATGGTTGATCTGATCTAGGCCTCAACTCCACTTTCCTGCCCGCTCCCCATAACCCTTGACTCCCCAGTAGCTCAAATATCTGTCTATCTCCGCCTTGAATATATTCAATGACTCCGCCTCCACAGCTCTCTGGGGAAGAGAATTCCAAAGATTCACGACCCTCTGAGAGAAGAAATTCCTCCTCATCTCCGTTTTAAATGGGCGACCCCTTATTCTGAAATTATGCCCCCACGTTCTAGATTCCCCCACGAGGGGAAACATCCTCTCAGCATCTACCCTGTCAAGCCCCCTCAGAATCTAATATGCTTCAATAAGATCAGTCCGTCAACCCCCTAGTACATTAGCTTCACCACACGGACTGCCGCGGTTCAAGAAGAAGGCCCACCACCACCTTCTCAAGGGCAACTAGGGGTGGGCAATAAATGCTGGCCTTACTAGCGACGCCCCTATCCCGGGAATGAATTATTATAAATTACAGAAGGCAGGAAGCAAACATTGTTGGGCCAAGGTTCTGACTTGATAACAAAATGGCAGAAACTTGCAGTGGTAGAACCATTGTTTCTTTCCTGCATAATGTTGCCCCTTAACTGACTTTTATGTGTGTGTGTGTGTGTGCCTTTTATATGTACATTTTAATACACAAACTATATAAAGCCTGAAAGTTGTGGAGTTGGAGCTATTACTTTGCTATTTGTAGAACTGATTTCAATCTGTTCTTTCTGGTTATGCATTTAAACGAAGCGCGCATGTTACCAATATAACAGTCGACAGGGTGTGCAACAATCCCGTAACATGCTTGACGCAACATTCCCAACAAGTTGGGCGTTGCAAGGCGAGTGGTCTCGATTAACGAGCACAAACGGAAGAGGAATGGGATTCCGAAACAACAACAGAAAACGCTGGAAAAACACAGCAGGCCAGGCAACATCCGTGGAGAGAGAAATAGAGTTAACGTTTCAGGTCGAAACCCTTCGTCAGGACTGAGAAAAAAAAGGCAGGAAATGAAACAGATTAAAAGGCCAGTTTGGGGGCTGGGAAATGGGGGAGGGGATGAAAGAACAAAAGGGAAGGTCTGAGAGGTGAAGAGACATTAAGAGATATTCAAGATGAGACGAGATGGTAATAGGACAGGTAAAGAGACAAAGGATGGCTCTAGATGAAGTGTGAAATGCGCTGGCAGAATGAGAGACAGCTGCCATGTGGGAGAGAAAAAAAAGGAAAAGGCACAAACCAAAGGTGTGGATAAAAAATATATAAAAATATGATAGGGGCCGAGGAGTGGGATTGTCTGACGGTGAATGTGCTTGTCTTGCAGAGCTCCAAGCCTGAACGGGAATGGCCTGTCCTCTCACTGAAGGTTTATCTGGGCATTAAGAAGAAGCTGAAAGCGCCGACTGTGCAGTAAGACCATCCTTCACACTCGCCGGGGAAGTAATGGGCGAAAATCGAAAACCCGAATCACCCGTGTCAGCTCAGTGACGATGAAAGAATCACCCGTGTCAGCTCAGTGACGATGAAAGAACGCAAGCCAGCGTGACCAGCTCAGTGTGCCCTTGAGCCACGGCGGCAGGCTCAAGGACTTGGGCCCCTGCTCCATTTTGAGATTAGCTATCTCAGCCGGGAGCGGCTGTGGTGGGCGCTGAAGCTGGCTTCAGTTTCCTGAGCTGGCGGAGGGGAGGGGCGAGGAATGAGCCAGGGTTCTGGTTCCTGATCGCTGTCCGGTGGCTCAGGCCACAGAGGAAATGAGGATTATGCAGATCCCAATATGCAGAGAAACCAAAAGCCCTTTCTGAAAACTATGGGCCACATTTAACCATATTTATGCTACAAGAGAATACCTCGGGCCTACAGTTCGCGATTAAAATCTTACACTCGGGATTTGTTGGGAATACAATAAAATTCAGAGTGTAAGCTGCTTCCTATTTAACAGTTTCCTCCTTGGTGAACCCCTATTAAATGTGCTGCTGTGACATCAGATGTATGGAAGTGAGACTTCTTGATCAGATTTTAGAGCGCATGTTTTATTAAAGCAACGTAGGGGTACATTTTACAAGTCAGCACTCCTGTCACTGAGCTTCCCTCGACAGGAGGGCGGACTCGACAATCGAGCACCAAGATCAGCACGCCTGACTTGAGGCCATCCCGATTTTCAGATTATTCCTTGCAGTAACCGGAAAATCAGCCTGGCTGCAAATTAGGTGCATTGAATTCTGTGCCCAATTGGTCTGATCGGGCTTCCTGTCGAACAGGGCTCCACAACGGGAGCGCGAACTCGTAAAACTCATCCCGCCGACCAGTCAAGAAACGTAAACACTCCTTTCGATTTTGGCGAAGACTCGATCTTATAAGGAGTTTGTTTGTTGTCCGGATCTGACGCTTAGGCCTAGTCCTGCATCTCTGCAAAAATATTGGGCCTCCGAACCGCAATAAAACTACGCACCTTCCTGATGGTCCTGGATCCATGGAGACTCACGCTCCTGAGCCTGACGGCGTACGCATGCGTAGAGGCCCACGTGTCCCAGCGGCGCAGGCGATTCGCAAGCATCCCTGGGATCACGTGGGCCGGCCCAACCAATCAGAAAAAGGATTCCCATTATGCTTATGGGGATTCCATTTACGTACAAAATCCCCATAAACATAATCGGAATCACCCAAAAAACACATGTACACAATAAAAAAAATCATTACATCTTTAAAATTAATTAAAATACTATTTCATTAAACATTTAAAACAAAAATTAATTTAAAAAAAATTAAACATTTTTCAAGGGGCCAAAAATAACACAAACTTATTTTACAGGTTTTTGAATGTTAAAATGATTTTTAAAATGTTATTTTAATATTTATTTTCACCCTTACGCTGGTAAAAGAAGGCTTTTACCAGATGTAAGAGTTTCATGGGCATTCGCTGGGCAGTAAATTGGGCAAATAGCCCAACTATCCGCCAGCGAATGTTCTTTTCCCAGGGATGCGGAGGATCTGTCAATTCTTGACAGATCGCAAGTTCCGGGTTTTAGCACATGCCTAAACCCAGAACTTGCGAGGCACTTAAGGCCGCATACGCAGACATGGGCCCCGGAAAATCCGGGGCCATTGTGGGTTTTTTTTTTAGCCTTTAAATGTTTTCATTCTTTGAACTGCACTAATGGACCACTTTCCTCTCCTGTATAGGTGGGGATTTACTATATTCTCGGATAAGCAGCAGTGGTAAGTAAGCGAGTGTTTACCCCTTCCCTCATCCCCGGCATGTTGTTATGTTGAAGCTCTCAGTGCGAATCTACACGGAGGCTCTTGTACTGCGGGCCCCCTCTGAACCTGCTTTCATCAGGCTAGCGCTTTTAGATTTCATTCACCACAGATTGTCGTCAGGCAGATCCTGGTATCAAGACGTTTGTTGAAGCAGCTCTGATATTCAGATTGAACGTGGTGTAAGGATTTTGTACCACTATAATTGTCGATAAGCACCAATTAATCTCTTCACGGTCTGGCTTCTGTCTCGCCTCAGAGTCACCGTACCATGAATAAATTGATTTGTGCAAACGCATCAGTACAATAACAACAACTTGCATTCATATAGCGCCTTTAATGTAGTAAAATGTCCCAAGGCACTTCACAGGACCGTTATAAAAGAAAATTGACACCAAGCCACGTAAGGAGACATTAGGACAGGTGACCAGAAGCTTGGTCAAAGAGGTAGGTTTTAAGGAGCATCTTAAAGGAGGAGAGAGAGGCGGAGAGGTTTAGGGAGGGAATTCCAGAGCTTAGGGCCCAGGCAGCTGAAGGCACGGCCGCCAATGGTGGAGCGATGAAAATCAGGGACGCTCAAGAGGCCAGAGTTGGAGGGATCCCAGGGGGTAGTAGGCACATATTTAACAATGCACCAATCCTGTTTTGGAATGGCAGATTTCCACTACCAGGTGAAACATTCTTTAGATACAGGAATTGGCGTGTTGCAGTGGGAGTCATGTGCCATTTTCCGTCCCTGCTTTATTATGTGGAGTCCGAGGGGTAATTTGGAATTAGAACAGGGGAACAGCAGAAGCCTGGCCTCCCAGCCGGAACGCCGTGGGTTTGGGATGGTGGGCAGCCTGCCACTCAGAGCCGCCTACATCTGTTCGCCGGGTGTGGCCAATCAGCCCGGGGCACAGCAGCGAGGGGAGCGGGAGAGAATCTGCGTGGTGGAGCAGAGATGGTGAGCCCTAGCCTGGGCTCGGCTGTCTGCCAGCGCTGCTGTGAACTGGGCGACGGCGGATCCTGTCGTTTTCCCTGCTTCCCAGTGGGAAAGTGCCTGACTTCCATTTAGCACCTTAGAATCATAACATTTTACAGTGCAGTACAGAACGAGGCTGTTCAATCTGTCATAGAATCTTACAGCACAGAAGGAGGCCATTCGGCCCATCGTGCCTGTGCCAGCCTCTTTGAAAGAGCGATCCAATTAGTCTCACTCTCCCAGCTCTTTCCCCACAGTCCTGCAAATATTTCCTTTTCAGGTATTTATCCAGTTCCCTTCTAAAAGTTACTCTTGAATCTACTTCCATCACCTTTTCAGGTAGTGCATTTCAGATCATAACAACTCGCTATGTTTTAAAAATAATTCTCCTCATCTCTCCACTGGCTTTTTTGCCAATTACCTTAAATCTGTGTCCTCTGGTTATCGACCCTCCTGCCAGTGGAAACAGTTTCTCCCCATGTACTCCATCAAAACTCTTCATAATTTCAAACACCTCTATTAAATCTCCCCTTAACCTTCTCTGCTCTAAGGAGAACAATCCTAGTTTCTCCCAGTCTCTCCACATAACTAAAGTCCCTCATACCATTCTGGTAAATGTGCTCTGCACCCTCTTTGTTGTTCTGAAGTGCGTTACTATCCTCCTCACTGCTTACTACATTTCCAACCTTTGTGTCACCTGCAAACTTTAAAATGACCACCCCTATACCCAAGTCCAGGCACTCTTCCATCTAGCCTGATAAACAATCGTTCAGCATTACTCTCTGCTTTCTGTCTCTTAGTCAAAAGAAAGACTTGCATTTATATAGTGGCTTTCATGACCTCAGGACTTCCAAAAGAGTTTACTGCCATTTAAGTACTTTTAACGTGTAGTCACTGTTATAATGTAGGAAACGCAGCAGCCAATTTGCGCACAGCAAGGAAAAAATTGCAGGGCCTTGGGAAAAGAGCGGGGGAGTGAGACTAATTGGATAGGACATTAAAGAGCCTGCACAGGGCTGATGGGCCGAATGGTCTCCTTCTGTGCTGTCAGATTCCAGGACTATGATATCCCCATTTGTTGTTTTACTGAATTATTGTGAGCGTTACAAATACTCTACTGCCATCTGTTGGTAGGTTGTGAACACTGCAGTACAATTCATGCCATGAACCCTGTACGATTAATACCGTCGAGTGCCTATTAGCCCTGACAGTTTGGGGATATGCTGCGCTGTTGCCTGACATGATGAATAGTTTTTAAAATGTTCAGCACTGAGAAGCCACCTATCAAGATAAGAAATATTTTGAGACTGTAGGTTTGCAGTAGATTTTGCCATGGGTCTCGACCTGAACAAAATGCTTGTCCAGGGCATTTCCTGTCTGTCTGTCTACGTGGCTTTGACGGTTTGTAGCTGTTCTGTTGCAGGTTCTTGTGTTGTTCAGGACAGTCGGAGATGTGGGATTGGACAGCCAGCATCCTTCGGGCGCAGGTAAATCACAACAACAGCTTGTGTTGATATAGCGCCTTTAGCATAGTAAACCATCCCAAGGCATCAATAAATCAAATGGTCAATTAGATCATTGCATTATTCTGTCTTAAAATCTATGCTTCCAATTAATGTATGTTCTAAAAGAGGAGGTTATATCTCCTGATAGGAGTTCAATTGGAAGGGGAGTCCCATCATTTCAGTGCTTATTGGGTCCAATTTTAGACCGGGCAAGTTCAAATCACGGCGGATTAGCAAACCTGGAGCAAATTGTGAGCAAAGTTTATTGCATATGTAGCACAGGGAAGGAGGAGGAGACTCCAGTAAAGGCAGCTGAAGGCGAGTCAACCAGCTCCTTCAAAAAGAAACGGAATAAATATCTGTACAAAAGCGAAATACTGTGGGTGCTGGAAATCTGAAATAAAAACAGAAAATGCCGGAGATACTCAGCAGGTCAGGCAGCATCTGTAATGAGAGAAACAGAGTTAATGTCTCAGGTCGATGGCCCTTCGTCAGAACTGGAAAAAGCTGGCGATGGAACAGGTTTTTAAGCAAGTGCAGGGGCAGGGAGAGGGGGAGGGGAGGAAAGAACAAAAGGGAAGGTCTGTGATTGGGTGGAAGGCAGGAGAGATTCAAAGACAAAAGGGATGATGGTACAAGGCAAAAGGAAATGGTGGTGGGACAAGTAAAGAAACAAAAGATGAGTCTAGAAGAGGTTTAAATGGGAATGGCAGAATCATCAACAGCTGCCATGTGAAAAAAGAGATAGGGGCCGAGGTTATAGTGTGAAATTGTTGAACTCAATGTTTAGTCCAGAAGGCTGTAAAGTACCTAATCGAAAGATGAGGTGCTGTTCCTCGAGCTTACGTTGAACTTCGTTGGAACAGTGTAAGAGGCCGAGGACAGAGAGATCAGAGTGGGAGTGGAGCGGAGAATTAAAGTGACAGGCGACCGGAAGCTCGGGGCGCGCTTACGGACTGAACGGAGGTGTTCCGCAAAGCGGTCCCCCAATCTGCGTTTGGTCTCTACAATGTAGAGGGGGCCACATCATGAGCAGCGAATACAGTATACTAAATTGCAAGAAGTACAAGTAAATCGCGTTTTCACCTGGAAGGGGTGTTTGAGGCCCTGGACAGTGGGAAGGGAGGAAGTAAAAGGTCAGGTGTTGCTTCTCCTGCGCTTGCACAGGAAGGTGCCTTGGGAAGGGGAGGAGGTGTTGGGGGTGATTGAGGAGTGGACCAGGGTGTCACGGAGGGAGTGGTCCCTTCGGAATGCTGAAAGGGGAGGGGAAGATGTGTTTGGTGGTGGGATCACGCTGGAGATGGCGGAGGATGATCCGTTGACTGTGGAATCTGGTGGGGTGAAAAGTGAGGACAAGGGAATCCTATCGTGGCTCTGGGAGGGCGGGGAAGGAGTGAGAGCAAAGGGCCATGTCAACCATGGTAGAGGGAAATCCTCGGTTGAGGAAAAAGGAAGGCGTATGGGAAGCACTAGTATGGAAGGTGGCATCGTCAGAGCAGATGCGATGGGAGAATGGAATAGAGTCCTTACAGGAAGCAGGGTGGGAGGAAGTGTAGTCCAGGTAGCTGTGGGCTTATAGTGAATGTTTGTCGATAGCCTATCCCCAGAAATGGAGACAGAGAAGTCAAGGAAGGGAAGGGAAGAGTCGGAGATGGACCATGTGAAGTGAGGGAAGGGTGGAAATTGGAAGCAAAGTGAATGAAATTTTCTAGTTCAGGTCAAGAGCAGGAAACGGCACCGATACAGTCATCGATGTACCAGAAAAAAGAGGTAAGGAAGGGGACCTGAGTAGGACTGGAACAAAGAATGTTCCACATATCCCACAAAAAGGCAGGCAGAGCTAGCACCCATGCAGGTACCCACAGCAACACCTTTGATTTGGAAGAAGTGAGGGCAGTTAAAGGAGAAGTTGTTCAATGTGAGAACAAGTTCAGCCAGGTGGAGGAGGGTGATGGTGGATGGGGACTGGTTGGGCCTCTGTTCAAGGAAGAAGCGGAGCGCCCTCAGGCCATCCTGGTGGGGGATGGAGGTGTAGAGGGATTGGACGTTCATAGTGAAAAGGAGGCGGTTGGGGCCAGGAAACTGGAAACTGTTAAAGTGACAGAGGGCGTCGGAAGATCACGGATGTAGGTGGGAAGAGTCTGGACACGGGGGTGAAAAAATAGAGTCGAAACAGGAAGAAATCAGTTCCATGGGGCAAGAACAGGCTGAAACGATGGGTCTACCAGGGCAGTCCTGTTTGTGGATCTTGGGAAGGAGGTAGAAGCGAGCTGTGCGGGGTTGGGGAACTATGAGGTTGGTGGCCGTGGGGGGAAGATCTCCAGAGGAGATGAGGTCAGTGACAGTCTTGGAAACGATGGCTTGATGTTTGGTAGTGGGGTCATGGTCCAGGGGGGAGGTAGGAGGAGGTGTCGGAGAGTTGGCGTTCAGCTTCCGCTAGGTAGAGGTCGGTTCGCCAAACAACAACAGCACCACCCTTGTCAGCAGGTTTAATGACAATGTTGGGGTTGGATCTGAGAGAATGGAGTGCTGCAAGTTCAGAGGGAGGTAGGTTGGAGTGAGTGAGGGGAGCAGAGAACTGGAGACGGCCGATGTCACGCCGGCAGTTAGCAATGAAAAGATCTAGAGAGGTTGAGTGGCCAGAGGGAGGGGTCCAGGTAGAACGAGAATTCTGAAAGCGGGAGAAAGTGTCTGCTGTGCAGGGGGATGACTCCTAGCCAAAGAAGTGGGCACGGAGACAAAGGCAGCGTAAAAAGAACTCAGCATTGTGCCGAGCTCGAAATTCATTGAGGTGGGGGCGTAAGGGGATGAAGCTCAGGCCTTTGCTGAGGACTGATCGTTCGGGGTCAGAGAGGGGAAGGTCATAGGGGATAGTGAAAACATGGCGGGGGGTGAGATTGGAAGAAGGGATGGGGTCAGAGGAAAGTGAAGTGGAAGAAGGTTCCGGAGGGGCGTTGGTGTCCAAGAGTTGTTGAAGCTTGCGACCCTTGACACCTGAAAGGAAGAAAAAAGTTTTTTGTTAACGCGCCGGATGAGGCGAAGGATGAAATGGAACTGTGGACCAGGACAGCTTTGCGATCGAGTGAGTCGGTGCTGCTGAAGAGAGAGGTCAAGAGTGTTCATGTGGCGCTGCATGGCGTTGAGTGTGGATCTCAGGATGTGACGAGAGCAGTGGTTCGAGGAACGCTGAATATCTTGGAGATATCTGTAATCCTGGGTGGATCCAGAACATGAAGGGTGGAATTTCAGTTGGAATCCACGTGGAATAAGTCGAATCCGAAGACAGTTGCTGAGGAAAGATATGTGGCCGTGAAAGCGAGTTTTGGCAAATACCTGATCAAACAGGGGAAGGGAGACAGAAAGCAATGAAGATGAACAAGGTAAAAGAGACAAACGGAAATCTCGTCGAAGAGAAGAGCAGAACTTCTTCAAGGTGGACATTCCTAGAAGAGGTGTGGCAGTGAACCAAACACTAATACAATAGCAAAATACTGGGGATGCTGGGAATCTGAAATAAAAACAGAAAAGAACAGAATAAATATCTGGTTTGGGTTGGAGCTTATAAGGGTAGGTACAGAATGATAGGATGGGCTATTCCACAGAGCATGATGGTTCCTGTGCTGTTCGAACCATGGAGGGGGAGGACTGTGTAGATAGATGAATATTCTGGAGTTTGCTTGATAACATTTGGGAATCAGAGAGTTCTTGTGTAGAACATTTCCTCAGAAGATTAACTAAACAGGGTTGAGTTCATGACAGGGTAGATTTTTTAAAATTCTTTCACGGGATGTGGGCGTCACCGTCAAGGCCAACATTTATTGCCCATCCATAATTGCCCTTGAGAAGGTGGTGGTGAGCCACTTTCTTGAACCACTGCAGTCTTGTGTGGTGAAGGTCCTCCCACAGTGCTGTCAGGGACAGCGTTCCAGGATTTTGAACCAGCAACGATGAAGGAACGGTGATATATTTCTAAGTCAGGATGGTGCGTGACTTGGAGGGGAACTTGGAGGTGGTGCTGTTCCCATGCGCCTGCAGCCCTTGTCCTTCTAGGTGGTAGAGGAGGAGGATTTGGGAGGTGCTGCCGAGTGATGTGGAAGGAGTGAGCTTGATGGGACAAACGGTCTTTTATTTATTTGTACTTTCTTGTGTTCTTATATGCTCATTTAAGATTGTCCATTTTGAATGTTTCTCAGAGGGAAATTACATCTTATGGAAGCAAATCCAGTTATCGGCACACCTTGGGACAAGCAAATGTAAAGGCTCAGAGCAGGCTCGAAGGGCCGTATGGCCCCTTCCTGCTCCTAATTCTTATGTTCTAAGCAGGGGCCTAGTGTATTATTTCTTGTGAAGCACATAATATTGTTCTTAGCAATAGATTCAAGTCTTAGTTTCAGAACGGTTGAAGGAAAGTAAATTAATTGCATTTTTATAGCTCCTATCATGACCTCAAGACGTCCCAAAGCGTTTTACAGTCAATTTCTCCTTTTGGAGTGTAATGTAGGATTATCTTTCTGCCCTATCAGCACGATGACCTTCGGCCTACGATACTAAGACGCCATTCATCATCCGATATATCCAAGCAGAAATTTGGAACCATGCCGCTCATTCCAATCCACGGGGACGAGAGCAACGCCATCATGTTATCAGCAAATCAGACACTGGTAAAACAAGATTGTTTACTGTGACCCCTTCCAGCTGCTTTTATATTGCGCAGGCACTGAGCTGGTGCAGTCGGCTTGCGGCCAACGTTCCCTCGATTTTTTTTTTCTTCGTGCGCGGTCCCTTTAAATTTGAAGCAGCGCCACGTGGGGTATCTTTTCCGGCCGCAGCAGCTGGTGACCGGCCTGCACGGGACCGCCCGATCGATGCGCGGCCACGCACCCGGGCACCTTAGGGGAAACGCTGCTCATGACCCGTGGCCTCATGCAGCCAACTGCACCACCAAAGTAAGCTCAGCAGATTTCTAGCCCACTGAACTTACTGAATACACCAGGCGCACTTCTTTCTTACCGCCACTGTGTGTCAGGTGCCAATGGCACTCGAACAATACAAGAGCAGTACTCAGTTGGGTTTCGGTACTCCAACCTGCTTTCACTGAACATTTAAATCCATCGGGGTATAAATTTGTCTTGGGCATTGATGCAAACCGGGCAATAGCTCATCGGCAGCCCGTTTTACACTCCGCCCAATTTTTCTTTTACATTGAAGTTAAGAAAATCGTTCAGTGTAAAACGGGCTGTCAATGTGCTACCTACCGCCTGCTTTGCTCTCCTGCCCAAGACTAATCTATAATGGGGGAAAAATTGGGTAGCGTCCATTTTGGGGCACTAACCAATTAGTGCCCCGAAAAAGTTAGCGCCCCTACCCCGGAAATTCAGTAGTAGCGCCCCAAGAAGGAGGCGGGGCTCTACTGGAATCGCTCCACCTCCTTGGGGCGCTACTACTCAACGTCGTGGCGCTACGTGCAGCAGCTCCATGCGCCGAGGCACGTAGCGCCGCGTCATTGCAGGCCTCCTCCCCTGATTTAAAGGGGAGGGGCCTGCTGGACCACTGGGGAGCGGGGTGCCGTGGAAACAGCCCGGCGCTCAAGAGGAGCGCCAGGCTGAGCGATCGCGGCTGGTACCCCGCATTAAAAAAGGGAAAGGGAACAGGTGCTGGCAGTCGATCCAAATTAAAATGGCCGCCCGACACCTGCCCTTTAAATCGTGCCGCCGCCCACTACCGCCGCTGCAAAACCGTCCCCTGTTCTTGTCGCACGTATCGTCTGGTGATAGGTCAGGGGGCGCAAGTGAAGCTTGCGGCTGGGGCACGAATGAGAGGCGCAAAGCAACCCAATTTCTAGCCCATTAATGTTTTTTTAATACACATTTATTGAATTATGATGGCATTAGTAGATCTACACCCTGGACACTTGACTCCCGACTTGAAGTTACGAGTGTCAGGGCTGCCCTTCACTCCATTTGTTGAGCCTCAGGTGGCTGAGCTTTGCCTGCTTCCAGCCAAGTCACCAGATTGAGCGGCAGGAGAGAGCAAAATGTTCCATTTGGGAGAGAAAACCCAAATAAGTCACCCTTATTGAATCGCATCTCTTGATGGCCGATCATGGAGCAGGATTGACTGGTTAAATGAAAAGTTCTGTGACTAAGCATCATGCCTTCCTAGCTGAGACAGTTCATGGTGCTCGTGGTCTGCATCAGAAGGTAACCAGCAGCAGCAGCTAACTAGCATTACATTTAGGCTAGACACAAGCGTAAGAGGCAATTTCTGGTAAGGCCTCGGAGAATTTGCCTCATGGAGTAGAAGGATGTGAGTAGCTTGGGCTGAGTCAGATTTTGGGGAGACGGAGTTCATTTGTGGGAGATGTTGAGAGGCCATTCCTTTTTCCCTTTGTGTTTACTCACACATTAAATGGGAAGATTACGCAAAGAAGGAGGAGACTAGTAAGATGCAGCCCACTCACTGGAGATCACTGAGCAGTTCTCAGTGGATGCCCTGTGTTCTGGTTGCTGTTTAAATGTCCCCAAATACTGTTTTAGTTTGTCATTTTACTCAATATTTTGCACTTACAGAACATTTATTGAATTCCATTTGTTTCATGTGAAATTATATTGATTTCTGAGAAGATGTTAGTGGCTTGGCACCATTGATTGATACTGGCACATAGAAATTCCGTTTTGAAGCTCAAACCAATGAAAAGGTTTCATTGCAAGTCTTTATAGAAATGTGGATTGTACAGGAATAAGGGGAACTTGTGTACATCTTACCAGAAATAAATTCTAAATTGTCTATATGAAATTCAACAATTTTCAATTCTGGTACATAATTCATTATATAATTTCTAGCTACCAGTTAGCTGTGAAAGTCAACCTTCTCATTACCCCACCCCCAGATTTGTTGCTGTTTTAGGGTCACAGGATAATAGCATCTAGTTTAAAATGTTATTCTTTTAAATGTCTCCTCTCTCAGTAACCACCTGTACTCATGCCATTGGCTTAGGTTGGCACGATTGTCCTTGAACTTCTTACTTTAGTTGATTCACTGTGAAGGGCCTTGATCCCTCCCTTACTTACATCACCTGAGGGTTTGTCTTTGTCTGAGTGGTGAGCCAACTCTCTTGTTAGCACCTGATCTTTTTAAATTTGTTTTTGGGATGTGAGCGTCGCTGGCAAGGCCAGCATTTATTGCCCATCCCTAATTGCCCTTGAGAAGGTGGTGGCGAGCAGCCTTCTTGAACTGTTGCAGTCTGTGTGGTGAAGGTACTCTTAGAGTGCTGTTAGGGAGAGAGTTCCAGGATTTTGACCCAGCGGCGATGAATGATTGGCGATATACTTCTAAGTCAGGATTGTGCGTGACTTGGAGGGGAACTTGGAGGTGGTGGTGTTCCCATGCGCCTGCTGCCCTTGTCCTTCTAGGTGGAAGAGGTCGCGGGTTTGGGAGGTACTGCCGAAGAAGCCTTGGCCTCTTGTAGATGGTACACACTGCAGCCATGGTACGCCGGTGGTGGAGGGAGTGAATGTTTAAGGTGGTGGATGGAGTGCCAATCAAGTGGGCTGCTTTGTCCTGGATGGTGTCGAGCTTCTTGAGTATTGTTTGGAGCTGCACTCATCCAGGCAAGTGGAGAGTATTCCATCACACTCCTTACTTGTGCCTTGTAGATGGTGGAAAGGCTTTGGGGAGTCAGGAGGTGAGACACTCGCTGCAGAATACCTAGCCTCTGACCTGCTCTTGCTGCCACAGTATTTATGTGGCTGGTCCAGTTAAGTTTCTGGTCAATGGTGATCCCCAGGATGTTGATGGTGGGAGATTCGGCGATGGTAATGCCATTGAATGTCAAGGGGTGGTGGTTAGACTCTCGCTTGTTGGAGATAGTCATTGGCAGGCACTTGTGTGGCGCGAATGTTACCTGCCACTTATCAGCCCGCCTATATGTCACCTGGCCTATACTTGTATCACAATTACTTCTTTGTGGCCGCAGGATTTCCACTCTTGATGGGCGTGTTTCCAAAGATGCTATCAGTCAGTTTTAGTTTTGGAACACCAGGGCCTAGAAATTGAGTGGGGTTAGCGCCCAATTAGAGGCGCTAGAGGGCCTTGCGTCGGAATTATAGCCGCTTCGGAAATTGATTTGGGCCCTACCATCGGCGTTAGCTGATAGCGCTGCGCCGGCACCGATGACGTCATCGGTGTGCGCAGCGTCCCGGTTGCCGTGGTAACGCGGCCGGACGCCGAAATTCAGTTGCGGCCGCCTCGCCCGTGGCAGCCGCAACCAACGATTTTTCAAAAGTTTCTTGCTGGACTTAGCGCCGGCGCATTAAGGTGGCGCGGCGGCCGGCCGCTTTCCCGGCGGCCGCCTGCCCGCACCTCCCTCCCCGGACTCCTCCACCACCCCCCCCGCGGCACAGATGTGTGTGGGCCTCGAGCCCGGCACTTCTCCGAGGTGCCGGGCTCATTTTTCGTGCGATTCCACCGGCCAGCGGTCGGCTGCAGGCAGCTCCTCCTTAACAGAAGGAGGAGGCCTGCAGTACCCCAGCCTGCCGCACCGCATCGGGTGCCGCAGCGGGGGATTAGCGCCGCAATCCTGCATTCAGCGCCCATTGCGAGGCGCTGACACCCTCCATTAGCGCCCGCAGCCGTCTGGGCGCGGTGCAGCTGAATTTTTGGCGGGCGCAGCGGCAATTAACGCTGGCGCTAAATTTCGGGCGCTACAGCCCTGGCGGAGGCAAACTCAATTTCTAGGCCCAGGTCTATTATTTTGGCTGAACATGTCTGCATTCATGTTGGAATCACTGAGCACAGAAGGAGGCCATTTGGCCCATCACGCCTGTGCCGGCTTTTTGGTAGAGCTATCCAATTCGTCCCATTCCCCTGCTCTTTCCCCATAGCCCTGCTGATTTTTGCTTTTCAAGTATTTATCCAATTCCCATTTGAAAGTTATTATTGAATCTGCTTCCATCGCCCTTTTAGGCAGTGCGTTCCAGATCACAACTCGCTGTGTAAAAAAAATACATTCTCCTCATCTCCGCCCCAGTTTCTTTTGCCAATTATCTTAAGATGGTAACTAGCGCCTGCTTTTTATCCTGCATCTCTCCTGGCTCAGATTGAGGATACAAAAGACTTGTCACTCCTGAAGTTGGAAGATTCATATTCTATATTTTTTTTTTTAAATGGCCTCTGCAGTGAATCACTACCTGTGTGATATACTGTTTACCTCGTGGCTGAAGTTAAAGAATGAGTTGTGGTGCACTGTGCAAATAGCTCTACCTATCCAGTCGTGTTTGTGCTGTCTCCTCTATCTAATAAATTTGCTATGTTTATTGCTCACTCCTTATTTGGGCATCACCATTCTGTGACACTCGGTCACGCCTGCAGCTGCACACTTCTCCCACTAGATGGAGCTTCAGGCGGTCCGGAGGTTGCAGATCCCCATACCTATAGCCACAGTATCACCAATGCACCGAGAGGAAATTCGCTTTGTCCTGACTTTCTGTGGGCGAAGCCATTAAACTGTTCGAAATATCGAGTGGAGTTTCCCAGTGGCAGGGGTTATAACTGGTAGACGAGGGCACTGCCAGTCACGAGAGCATTACTTGAGTGCTTTAATCTGTTGCTAGCGGATTCCAGGCATTCTACAGCTGAAACATGGAGCATTGTTAATGCACATGGGAAGTATGGTGTGATGGGGCACGAACTTCCACGTATTGCGCTGGTAGTGAGGAACCTCCTTTGACCTGAGCCCATACTTGGGAAATTTAGGCTACTGTCTACTAGTCAAATTTAAGGGAACACCTCCTTGCCCTCAATTTGCTTGAAATCACATGTCGTTGTTAATGCTTCAGTTCTGAAAATGAAAGCTCACCTTTTACTCCCCCCCCCCCCCCCCCCCAACAAGCTCCCCAATGAGTGGGGCTGCATTCCATTATCTTTATTACCTCTTCTATTTTGCAAAGTGAAAATCTGCCCTGATTTACTATAATCAACACCAACTGCCTGTTGGAAGTGAGCAAAGAGGACGGGTAAATCCATTCAAATATTATGCAGCAGGAACATAACAGGATTAGGCCATTCATCCCCTCGCGCCTGCTCTGCCGTTCGATTAGCTCGTGGCTGACCTGTACCTCCACTCCATTTACCCAGCTTAGCTCCATATCCCTCGATGCCCTTACCCAACACAAATCCATCGATCTCAGCCTTGGTTGACCGAGGGCCCACAGCCTTTTGGGGCAGAGAATTCCAGATTTCCACGTCCCTTTGTGTGGAAGAGTTGTTTCCTGATTTCCTAATTTCCGAAATCAGATTGTGAAACCACCCACTGGAGAATTTCCCTCACCCCATTTATTGCGCTCTGCTGACGGGATCCTGTCTCTTCCCTGGAAAACCAATAGAAACATAGGAGATTGGAGCAAGAGTCGGCCATTCGGCCCCTCGAGCCTGTTCCGCCATTTAATGAGATCATGGCTGATCATCCAAACTCAGTACCCTGTTCCTGCCTTCTCCCCATATCCCTTGATCCCTTTAGCCTTAAGAAATATATCTAACTCCTTCTTGAATATATTTATATATCAAAATGGTGTGAAGTAAGCGGTTTTGCTTACCAGTTAATAATGCCATGTGTGATGCTTATGTTCAAGCTATCTGAGTGTCGAAGGTAACTGTCCTGTTGAGTTTCTGTGCATCCTTGTGCTTTTTTGCTCTTGCTTATTGTCTTTGTGCCCATTTCCTTCCAGCGACGCCTACATGCTCGGAGAACGCTGTCAATGTTCTTTGTAAGTACAACTGTGCTACTGCCTGACAGCAATACAGCCGCAAAGCTTGATTGTTACTCTCATGGGGGAAATTGCGCATGGCGACATTAGTATATTAACGTGTTAATGCACCCATATACTAATATCATAGAGCGTAACCTCACCCCATCGGATTTTGTCTCTTTATGTCCTTGATCCGGTAGGAAACTAGAGTTTATTGTCAGTTCCGTTTTGTTTGTGCTTCAGTTTTGTTTGATGTGGGAAATTTCAAAGCTTTTGAGGATTGGGGCTTGAGCATAATGCGCTCCTTTTTATATGAAGCGATGAAGTAACAGCGGATGGGAAGCTCCTCATTGCTTCCACAGCTGGGAATAGCCACCCAAAACTGTGGTATGTTTTTCAGCCATTTTGATTTTTTTTTCGGTCATGTGGCTACAGAAGGACTCTTGCCACCACAGGAAGTGCCAACACAGGAACTTCCTGCTCTCAGCTACATCAGCTCCCTAGCAGAGAGTACTTGGCTATAGCCCATTTTCTTTGAACACGTGGGCCAACTGGGGATAATTTCCAACCCCAGATTATTGTCCATTTAGTCACAAATAAATTATATCCCGTACTTCTGGCCTACCAGTCGACCTTGGGAGGAGCACCATCATGTAGGACCCTGCATCCCCAGCCTATATGCTTCCCTCTCTCTTGTACAGATGTCTGGACTCATTCCATGCACGTTCTGCTTTTTAAAGAAAGACTAAGGTTAAACATATGGAAACTAGGTGGGGCAGTATGGTAGAACATTTTCATTTCACTGCTGGCACCTGAGGTTGCATTCGGCCACACTGATGATCAGAAGATGTGCTTTGTCTGAGGAAGAGCTGGGATACACAGTGTGTCGTGACACTGTCATTGCCCTGGGTTTGGCCTTTTAAAAAAGAAAAAGAGTTCAGAGTTAAACTCGCTCTATTTTTCCTTTTTCCTCCATGCTCCAGAAGTAGTCAAGATGGCGAGTGGCCATAGTATAGAAACATAGAAGATAGGAGCAGGAGTAGGCCATTCGGCCCCTCGAGCCTGTTCCGCCATTTAATGAGATCATGGCTGATCATCCAAATTCAGTACCCTGTTCCTGCTTTCTCCCCATATCCCTTGATCCCTTTAGCCTTAAGAAATATATCTAACTCCTTCTTGAATATATTTAGTGAATTGGCCTCAACTGCCTTCAGTGGTAGAGAATTCCACAGGTTCACCACTCTCTGGGTAAATAAATTCCTCCTCATCTCAGTCCTAAATGGCTTACCACTTATCCTTAGACTGTGACCCCTGGTTCTGGACTCCCCCGCCATCGGGAACATCCTTCCTGCATCTAGTCTGTCTAGTCCTGTTAGATTTTTATAAGTTTCAATGAGATCCCCTCTCATTCTTCTAAACTCTAGCGAATACAAGCCCAATCGACCCAATCTCTCCTCACACGTCATTCCTGCCATCCCAGGTATCAGTCTGGTGAGAGAGATGTGAACATTTTTTTTTAAAAGCTCAGTGTACCAGACCAATTGAACCATTTTATGCCCTAGTTAGGATAGTTATCCAGCTGGCCTATATCATTCTTTAATATTGCTTGGTTGAGTTGGCCTATTGGGGAAATATCACAGGCAATGACTGCTCTATACAGAGCTTCTAAAAAAAATTTACTGTACAATCTTTAAAGATAATCTTTTAATCACAGCGGCCTTGAAATTCCTGGTGCCTAGGAATGAAATGGAGCAGCAAACTAGCAGTGAGGGAGATGGGTGGGTCGGGGGTGGTGGGGTCGGGGGGTGGGGGGCACAGACCCCGGATCTGGCTGGGGTTTAGCCCCGTGGAAACCTTGGTACATTCAGGGGCAGCCTCACAACTGGCCGGGCATATTATAATAGAATTCAAATCAAGGGAATATGGCAAGTGAATTTCTCCCTCATTTACACTCTTAGCAGTGCCTGTGAGTCACTGAATCACAGCATGGTTACAGCACAGAAAGAGGCCATTGGGCCCGTCGAGCCTGTGCCGGCTCTCTGCAAGAGCACTTCAACTAGTCCCACCCTTTCCCCATAGCCCTGCAAATTATTTTCCTTCAGGTACTTATCCAACTCCCTTTTGAAAGCTGCGATTGAGTCTGCCTCCACCACCCTTTCAGGAAGTGCATTCTAGATCATAACCACTCGCTGAGTAAAAAAGCTTTTTCTCATAATAACAGAAAATGCTGGAAAAACTCAGCAGGCCAGGCAACATCCGTGGAGAGAAATTAGAGTCGACGTTTCGGTCGAAACCCTTTTTCAAAACTGGAAAGGAAATGAAATAGATCGAAAGGCAGGGCTGGGAGAGAACAAAAGAAGTGAAGAGACATTAAGAGGTATTCAAAACCAGACGAGATGGTGATAGGACTAGTGGAGACAAAAGACGGCTCAGATTAGCTTTTTCTCATGTCGCCTTTGGTTCTTCTGCCAATCACCTTAAATCTGTGTCCTCTGGTTCACGACTCTTCCGCCAATGGGAACAGTTTCTCTCTATCTACTCTATCCAGACCCCTCATGATTTTGAACCTCTCTAATCAATCTCCTCTCAATCTTCTCTGTTGTAAGGAGAACAACCCCAGCTTCTCCAGTCTATCCACGTAACTGAAGTCCCTCATCCCTGGAATCATTCTCGTCAATCTTTTCTGCACCCTCTTTAAGGCCTTCACATCCTTCCTAAAGTGCGGTGCCCAGAATTGGACACAATACTCCAGTTAAGGCCAAACCAGTGTTTTATACAGGTTCATCATAATTTCCACACTTTTGTACTCTGTACCTCTATTCATGAAGCCCAGGATCCCATAAGCTTTTTAAACTGCTTTCTCAATCTGCCCTGCCACCTTCAACGCTTTGTGCACACATACCCCCAGGTCTCTCTGTTCCTGTACCCCCTTTAGGATTTTACCCTTTAGTTTATATTGCCTCTCTTTATTCTTCCTACCAAAATGTATCACTTCGCACTTTTCTGCATTAAATTTCATCTCACGTGTCTGCCCATTCCACCAGCCGGTCTATGTCCTCTTGAAGTCCATCACTATCCTCCTCACTGTTCACTATACTTCCAAGTTTTGTGTCCCCGAAAACCAGCATTGCTAGGACTGTGGGGAGGGAGTTTCCAAATTCAAAGGCCGACAGAGGGAAGAAACAGACTACGTTGGCACGGAATTTGCGGTCGGGATAACGGTGAACTGACAGCGTTCGCCTTCATTCCGCCTTTGAAACTGACCGCAACTTCAGGATTTGACGCATGCGCAGACACGCGCAAATCCCAAAGTTGCAGTCTGTCCGTGGCAGCTCCAACAGCCCCCGTATCCCCCTGCAGAGCCGGCAATCAGTGAAATCTCATAAATCATTGATACTGACCAAAACTTCTGCTCCTCCGCAGTAAGTACATAGAAACATAGAAGCATAGAAGATAGGAGCAGGAGTAGGCCATTCGGCCCCTCGAGCCTGCTCCGCCATTCAATGCGATCATGGCTGATCATCCAAGTTCAGTACCCTGTACCTGCTTTCTCCCCATATCCCTTGATCCCTTTAGCCTTAAGAAATATATCTAACTCCTTCTTGAATATATTTAATGAATTGGCCTCTACTGCCTTCTGTGGTAGAGAATTCCACAGGTTCACCACTCTCTGGGTGAAGAAATTCCTCCTCATCTCTGTCCTAAATGGCTTACCCCTTATCCTTCGACTGTGACCCCTGGTTCTGGCTCCCCCCCGCCATTGGGAACATCCTTCCTGCATCTAGTCTGTCTAGTCCTGTTAGAATTTTATAAGTTTCAATGAGATCCCCTCTCATTCTTCTAAACTCCAGCGAGTATAAGCCCAATCGACCCAATGTCTCCTCATACCTCATTCCTGCCATCCCAGGTATCAGCTTGGTGAATCTTCGCTGCACTCCCTCCATGGCAAGAACATCCTTCGTCAGATAAGGTGACCAAAACTGCACATAATACTCGAGATGTGGTCTCACCAAGGCCCTGTTAGATTCCCCAATAAACGTTAGACCCGAAGGGATTGGGTGTGACTGGGGTTTTAACAGTGTATTAACTGCTAAGCAAAGGTTAAGGGCCTGAAAAACTAGTTAAAATTTTTTGCAGTGTAAAATATGTTCATTTTAGTAAAAATTTAAATTTTTAAGAAACTTTTCAAAAAAAATGTTGTTTTTTTTAAAATTTGCCCATCTTTATTTCAGGTTTGCCTTTTCCCCATGTCATAGCCCCAACCTTTCTTTTGCTCTCTCTAACTATTTAAAAAAATTAGAATTTTAAGGGCTTACTCACTTCCTTGTTTGCTGTCTGGGAGAATTCTGCCTTTTGATTGGCGGTTTAGACAGCCTGTTGATGTCACAGCAGTTCACACTAGGGGATCTGCATTAAGTTCCGTTGAATTGAATTGTTGGTCAGAAAACCAAAAGTTCTTGACACAGGGATTGAGAGATCCTTGTACGGAGCATACATCGGGGCTTCGCTGTTGACCGCAAATTCCGGGCCATTAAGTATTTTGCTCTCCTTCCCCAGAGCTTCAGATTGGCGTCACATCAGGATTTCGGATGGAGTCAGGAACGTTGTCAGCGGACGGGTGAAAGTTCCCATCTGCTCCAGATTCTGGTGGAACAGAGTACCAAACACCCCCGCACAAATGTCCCCCCCATCCCTTCCCCCCCACAAACACACTTCCCTTAGCCCTTACCAGGAATTTCAGGGCCAGTGCATGTTACTGTAAATACAGTGGACAGACTGGTAGCACATTGAACTGTGATCCTAGAGAGGACCCGTGGGTCAGGGGATGCTTTCATTGACTGTTTTATCTCCCAATATTCATTGCGCTCATGGATGGCTAAGACTCTGTCAAGGCTGTTCTGTAACAAAGTTCTAATCACTTTGCATGATCTTGTACATTGCATGCCTGCATATGGTAAATTAAATTGATAAGAAAGGCAACTGAAGCTTTACTGATTGGGACAATATCCTGAGGCAACGCTTAGTTTTTGTTTGCCAACTTGTACGACAACACTGCTTTGCTTCCTTTCAGCCAATGAAGATGCAGCATGACCTGTTTGAGCAGCATCAGAAGGATGAGAATGCCAACGAGAATGAGCCTGTATATGAGGAAGTGCAGGACGTTAATGCGATGTTGTCGATGAACCAGGAGAGCACTCCAGCGGACCCCACGCCAATCCTGGTGACGCAGCTGAAGAAAAATTCAGTGACAAGCTTGCCAATGCAGGATAAGTTCCTGCAGGAACTGAGTTCAGCCATTCATAGAAAGAATGAGCCTCAACATGACATCACCAAGTTATAATCCATGGTGGATATTCCAGACATTTACTGAGCATAAACTGTCTCACCTTTCCTCCCTGTCGTGTGATGCGGACCAGAATGGCAATACCGTAGTCATGGAAATAACAAACCCAAAAGGCTGAAATTTGACAATAGCAGGAGAGGTAACAAACCCAAATGACAAAACAAAAGGGTTTGTACAAAACAAAATAAAAACTAACTGTGATATTAACAGATGGTGTATAGATCTCAGGGCTCAGCTGCTTATGTGACCATCATTTGCCATATTTATTGCGGCATCTAAACTCAATTGTGTTACAGTTTCAGCTGTGCTTTTTAATGGCTTGCCCATGAGGAGAGAGTTTTGGTCAATGGGAAGGTACAAAATGGTCTTTGTGGTTTGTGTGACAGTCTTGCTTGAGATGTCCTTTATCAGCGTCTGTCTGCTGCCATGATGATATATACAGGGGAAGATGTGTCCAGTGTGCTACAGATAACAATATTACAAACCTACTTAAAGAGACTGGCTAGCAATTTTTGTTATACAGAGAGCACAGAGGAAATCTTTAGAGTTTCAACAGCAGACTGTTGCAACCCCTGTGGACTTTCACCCTATTAAAGTGCCCAGTGCATAGTGTTCTTAAAGCTCATTTGATGCACATTTCATGGCCACCTACACCGGGCACTTTAGTAGTTTCCAACCAGATTTCTACAGCACAGTTGCTTGACATCTGTGCACTGTGGGCTGCTAGTAAAGTGTTTTCCGGAGGGAAATAAAACCTATCATATAAAACCAAGCATGCACCTGTTTAATGTCCTATTATTTCAGTTTCCAGAATCCTGAACTAACTCCATCTTTTTCCTTTCTTCTTGTAGCGACAAGATTGTCACAAATGAGGCTCTCACCTGACATTCTTATAACTACCCGTTTCCTATAATGACACACTATTGCCCAACAATAATACAGCGATGCTTTCTTTGGGGAAAGGAGTCTAATTTCTTAGCTTCCCTTCTACCAACTATTGAGCAAGTGACAGTTCAGTTCCCCCACACCATCTGTCATTTTTGGAACCGTCAAGTGAGAATGCCAAGTTATTTTTAGGTGAAAAAAATAATTCACCTAGTTCAAAACCCCACTAAGGTTGAAACAGTAGGAGAAAAGCCAAGATACGTCAAGAAGTAGTGGTTAGATGAGGCTAACGCTAGGTTTTAAATGCCCATAGATGGGAAGCTAGGGAAATAAGGAGTTCGATGGTATTGAAATACTGGAAAACAGTGAGTTAGAGTCAGGTGTCTTGATTTAAACAGAGACTACATGAAGCACGTGTATGATCCGCACATTTGTACCTGTGAAAGATAGTGCTAAATCTTGCTGTGGGCATACAACACTACACGGACCGCATAGTTGGACAGTTGTGTTTTTTTTTAAGCTGTGGTGTTTCCATTTTCATTATTTTTTGACTAGTTTTATTGATGAGAGTACCAGCCTCTGCCTCTCGATCACCTATGTGGATAGCACGGCTCTGCTCAGCTCCAGTCTTAGTTGTTGGAAGGGGGGAACAGGAGAAGGATTCGAATGTTGACCACAAGGCCTGTTGTATGAGGAAGTGCAAGTGGTCAATGCAATGCTGGCAAGAAAACTCACGCTAATTATGGAGACGCACGTCAACAGATCTCACTTGTAACCTCACAAGTTTGTGAAAAAACGCCTGCAGGAATTGAGTACTGACATTCAGAGAATGTTTGAATCTCAATAAGACTTTGGCAAATTCTAATACCACAGATGAAACTAGTTTCTTTCCTCAGCTTCATAAAGCTTCTAGCTTTCAAATAGAACATTAACAAGCAGGACCTGCAACATTAATTGCTCTTTTATCTGGACCACACGTCAAATCTCAGTAGACTACATGGGGGAAAAATTCAGTTGTTTGCGTCTCCCGTTAGCGCCTTAAGAGGGCGCTAATGGGGGGCAAAGCAACTAGCGCCCGGGCGCTGCAATATTTGCGCCGCTCGCGAAATATAACTGGACATTTTGCCGCGGCACTAAACACTACCGCCACGATCTCCTGCGCCGGCAGATCGTGACGTCAGTCGAGTGCGCAACGCCCCGGTAGCGCCCAGGACCGGATATTAAGTGGCGCCCCCGCCTTACCACCTGCCGCTAGCAACAACAGGTTGAGGGGAGCGTTTTGCAGTTAGAAAGGGACTGGGGGAGCGCTATTTAAAGGCGACCGCTTCCTGCCTTTTTTGTTGGTGACATTTTTGCACCACACATTCAGAGAGAGAGAGAGAGACTTCTGGAGAGATTCAACGCTGTGTGAAGGAGTTTTGGGTACTGAGCAGCACTTTGCAGGTTCATCTTGATTTGCCCTTCCTTGCTTTGCCAGCGCTCTGAGGTAGCGCCTTGCTGCTCGGCCTTTGCGCCTTAAGACAGGTGTGAAGCATCTGATTTAGCGCTCCAATCACCTCCAGGGGCGATAAAAGCCAAGTTTGCCGTTGGAGGCGATAATTAGCGCCAGGCGCTAAAGTTTGCGCACAGCCGATAATGGTGCCCCAAACGGGGCGATACTGAATTTTTCCCCCATATGTTCTGGTCATTATTTATACTTTATTCCATAATCTAAACCTATAAAGCATGAGAACAAGCATTACCCTGGTTTCAAGCTACTGTTGAAGAGAATAAAAACAAACTCTCTTGTTTCCTTATTTCACACTCGAGCAAGAGGAGAAGCGGGTGACTGCGCTGTGGGAAAGCAGTTCTACTATTAAACTAGAACTGCATTTATTTGTACTCTTGCAGTGAGACCACACTTGAATTTTGTAGCTAGTTTTCTGGCATACTTACTAAAGGACGTAGAGTGAATGGAAAGGATTCAAAAGATGACAAGAAGGATATTGGCAGAGGCTGGTACTCTCATCAATAAAACTAGTCAAAAATAATCAGTCAGTCAATGTGAGAATTCCATTGTATATCCATGGATTCACAGAAAAAAGGGTCTAAAAATTGGGGGGGGGAGAGTATGGTAAATATGTAGTAAACATTCTATGGAGAAACAGAGGACACAGGATTTGCATGGACTCCGTTACAAATGGTTTGGTTTTTTGTACTGTAGATCTTATATCCAGTTCATTCAATCTACACTTTCTCCCATTTTATTTTAATACTTGCCTATTTTAAACATACACTTGTAGTGGAAGATTTTGAACACCCTGGCTATTGATTGATGTTTGCTTTGTGATCTTTATCTTTTGGCTGCAGCAGTGGTTTAACTGGAGTGGGTCCTCTGCTGGAAGTCCTGACATGGATAGTGTCAAACAAAAGCTGCTTTTATTATTGGCTTCGTGCCATGGGCTCGTGCAACTGCTGGAGACTCCAAAGGAAAGTGATTGGAGTCACCACGGCCAGCCATAGGCAGCAATTTCCTCAGACCTTCTCCCACGCCACCACCGTAATTGCGTCGGAAGTTTACACACTTAATTGAGTTTCCGGCGCACTTTTGGCAAAGTTATGGCGGCGGAGCGGGAACAGCTCTGAGATACTTCATGCCCTAGGTTTTTTAGCCAGGTCTTTCTCGTGGTTTGCCTTAGGAAATCTTACAACTTTACTTTGGGTTGCCTTGACTGCACCAGACCTGTTGGGAGCCGGTGGCACTGGCGTAGCGCTAAACCCATTAGGAGCAGGAGGAGGCCATTCAGCCCCTCCGGCCTGCTCTGCCATTCAGTTAGATCATGGCTGAGCGGCACCTCAACTCCATTTACCCACCTTACCTCCAAATCCCTTGGTACGCTTACCTAACAAGAATCTATTGACCTCAGTCTTGAAAGCTCCAATTGACCCAGCATCCACAGCCTTTGGGGGAAAGAATTCCATCATTCTCACTACCCTTTGTGTTGGAAAAGTGCTTCCTGATTTCACTCCTGAACAGATTGGCTCTAATTTTCCCCCACCAGAAGAAATAGTTCCTCCATATCTACTCTATCAAATCATTTTAACATTTTAAACACCTCGATCAGATCACCCCTCAATCTTCTATGTTCAAGGGAATAAAAGCCAATATAAAAAGAGCTCGATTTACATTGTATCTGGCAGTCTCAATAAACTTGCCGTGAACATGTAGGGCTGGATTTTGATTCTGGAGGCGTGTAGGAGGCGGGACTACAACTTTCGGGGTTGTAGTCCCGCCTCCATTGAGTTGTGGCCAACCCACGTGATTTTCACTTGATTGACCTTGTTGAGCCCACCCAGCGGGCTCAGCAGGCCAATTAAGGGCTACCCGGCAACAGGTGACATCACAGATTGACATCTCATCTGTCAAGAGCTTTTGACAGATGAAATATCAGCGTTTGACAGCTCTTTGAAGCTGTCAAACACTGAAAATCTGTAGACTAAGTTAATTCCTTCCTCTCAGGCTGATTTAGAGATCTCTCCAGGACAGAACGCTGAATGCTGCAACTTTTGACAGCTCGCGGCCATTCTGCTTTCTGTGCCAGTGAGATGAGGGACTCCTGAGACCTGAAGGAAGGAAGGCTGTAAAGGTAAGTAAAACTTCTTTAAACACTTTACACACACCAAACACACTTACCTCTTCACTCATGCACCCATCACTCACCTGAACACCAGACATCTCGAACCCTCCAGGTCCTTCAGCGCGATGGCCCACCTCGCTAACTTGGCGTAGTTTGGAGCCGTCGGGAATCCCACACTTCAGGAATAAAAATTGGGATTAGGTTAACAGGCAGTTAATTGGCAGTAATCCCCTTCCCGCCTCGGGGAGGCGGCTACCAGCACAGGTCGGGTATCCGCCTCCTTTGAAACTGGCATGGAGGCGGGTTGGGGGCGGGATGGGTTCGTGCCCCCCGATTTCGAGATTTTAACCCCCCACACGCCTCCAATCCCGCCTCCACGGCCCAATTAAAATCCTGCCCGTAGACTCGGATATCATGGCATCTACAGCAAGAATGCTATTCAAAAATATTTTGAGTCAATACATGTCTCCAGGTTTCTCCCCCTCCTCTCCTGAGGCAGTGACTCTTGCTGGGGTACCGTTCCTTGGGTGCTGGTAGCCCACTGGACCCTCATTCAGGTGACTACTCATGTTTGAGCCTACACAGTGAACATCAACAGGCTATTTATTCTGGGGGGGGCGGAGGGAGGTATAACAGCTGAGCATGGCCCTATCGTCACCTGACTATCACACATCTGCACTTTCAAGCAGATGTTACAACAATCGGGGCTGACAACACTGGCCTCAGCGACCCTGAGATTATTGGTGGCACCTGTACCAAGGCTTACTGTGTACTTCCTTTCTTGGCAAGGGTGCCTTCTGTCATCTGTCTCCCCCACAATTGAGCAAGAGAGGAAGTATCAAGAAAGCAGTCTCGCCAGTGACCAGCATGTCTGCACTTTTCCGAAGAGACGCTTTAAAAATAGCCTGTTTCTCACAAAGTTTAGATGAGATTTCTCAAATTTGCAGGACTATGGGGAAAGAGCAGGGGGGAGTGAAATATAGAAACATAGAAGATAGGAGCAGGAGTAGGCCATTCGGCCCTTCGAGCCTGCTCCGCCATTCAATGAGATCATGGCTGATCATTCAAATTCAGTACCCTGTCCCTGCCTTCTCCCCATATCCCTTGATCCCTTTAGCCTTAAGAAATATATCCAACTCTTTCTTGAATATATTTAATGAACTGGCCTCCACCGCCCTCTGTGGCAGAGAATTCCACAGGTTCACCACTCTTTGGGTGAAGAAATTCCTCCTCATTTCAGTCCTAAATGTCCTACCCCTTATCCTTAGACTATGACCCCTGGTTCTGGACTCCCCGGCCATCAGAAACATCCTTCCAGCATCTTGTCTGTCCAGGCCTGACAGAATTTTATAGGTTTCGATGAGATCCCCTCTCAATCTTCTAAACTCCAGTGAGTATAAGCCCAATCGACACAATCTCTCCTCATACGTCATTCCTGCCATCCCAGGTATCAGCCTGGTGAATCTTCGCTGCACTCCCTCCATGGCAAGGACGTCCTAATTGGAGAGCTCTTTCAAAGAGCCAGCACGGGCACGATAGACCGAATGGCCTCCTTTTGTGCTGTATGAGTCTACGATCTTGTGCTGCCGGTTTGGTCTGGCAGAATCTTGCGGGTGTACCGTCTGCGACTTTTTCACCCGTTAGCATTGACAGATGGAAAATGCCAGGCAAATGCACCCGCGATTCTCCGATGAGCTTCTTTCTGTATCCTCCGAGGCTCCTGCCAGTGGTGTAGGGCTTTGGAACCCCCCTCTCACCCACCCCACTCCCCTCCCACCATATCTGTAACTACTCCCTAGCTTTGCTGCTTTCCCTATTTGTAGTAAAATGCTTAACGCGTCCTTTATACTTGGGAGTACAATTTGCCCACAAATATCAAATGGAGCAAACCTGTCCCCTTTGTGGTAAAGCTTAGACATATTAACAAGGGCATAGTGTAGTTATGTACATTTTATGCTTGCAGTCAGTTTACTCGACATCTGCACCCGGGGTGACTGACTGGTAGAGATGCATGTAAATCACTCTCTGGAGTGGAGACGCCAATTGGTGAAGTTCACTTATGTATGCTTAATACATTCATACTACATTCCTGTGTGCGCAAACAGGTCAACGTCTGTGTAAACATAACCTGCGCCAAAGTGTTTGTGCACCAACTTTGCCAGTCGGACGTTTCTACCCTTGTAAATGATGGATGATCTAGTTCAGGTGTGAGAACAAATATGTAAAAACATGCTATGTATGCTATAAATATTGTCTTTTTTATTATTTGTAAAGACTGTGCACAGTGTTTACACGAACAAATATCATTTATAATATAACTCCTCATATAATTTTTTTAAACTTTAAATATAATGGTGAATTTGCAGTAAAATATTTAGACTTTTTCAACTCCAGTGTAGACTCCGTGATTTTGTTTTCCTGTAAATAATGTACAGTTACATTTTTGTATTATAAAGTGGTTATTTCAGCCTTCCCACGGAGTTTGGCTGATTTATTTTTGCGTACTTATTAAAAGATCGCAAATGTTGTCAAAGAAAATGTAAATGCTGGTATGGACTTGTGCTATTCAATAAATCGATTCAATATGCAACAGAAAGAGCCTCAGAATGTAATATTATCTGTGATAATGCTCCTGTAGAGTTTTGCTATGTTGTAGGCGCTATATAAAGGCAAGTTGTTGTTGCAGCTGCAGAATATGTACAAAGCACTGATAATTCACCCACCTCGACATTTTCCTCCTCCTCGCCAGAAGGTTCTGACTTTTTTTTAAATTCATTCATGGGATGTGGGCATCGCTGGCAAGGCCAGCATTTATTGCCCATCCCTAATTGCCCTCGAGAAGGCGGTGATGAGCTGTCGTCGTGGTACAGCCGAGTGGCTTGCTAGGCCATTTCAGAGGGCAGTTAAGAGTCAACCACATTGCTGTGGGTCTGGAATCACATATTGGCCAGACCAGGTAAGGACGGTAGATTTCCTTCCCTAAAGGACATTAGTGAACCAGATGGGGTTTTACGACAATCCGATAGTTTCACGGTTACCATTACTGATACTAGCTTTTTATTCCAGATTTATTTAATTAACGGAATTGAAATTCCCCAGATGTCATGTTGGGATTTGAACTCTAGATTACGAGTCCAGTAACATAACTACAGGAAACTCTCTTTTAACCGGCACCCAAATAACCGGAAATCTCTCTTAACCAGCAAAATTCAGTAGTAGGTTCAGGTAAGCTTTACTTTATATTAGTGGCCGTGTAACCGGGGTTCCTGCACCTGTTGCTGTGCAACAGGGACTCCTGGATCTGTGGCCGTGTAACCGGGACTCCTGCACAAGTGCCGTGTAACCGGGGCTCCTGCACCTGTGGCCGTGTACGGGGCTCTCGTACCTTAGTAAGTATACCACGCCGGTCCCGTCGGTGCCGGATAAAAAAAGTTTCCTGTACATAGGATTGCATAAGATATGTGGCATGGAAACAGGCCATTCGGCCCAACCAGTCCATGCCGGTGTTTATGCTCCACTCGGGCCTCCTCCTGTCTTTCCTCATCTAAATCTATCAGCGTAACCCTCTATTCCCTTCTCCCTCATATGTTTGTCCAGCCTCCCCTTAAATGCATCTATACTGTTCGCCTCAACCACTCCCTGTGGTAGTGAGTTCCACATTCTCACCACTACTGTTACCGTCAAACACCTCAGGCGGGTGTATAGTTAAAACCAATGCCAACTGCTCTCTCACGCCAAGCCCAGGTGGCCAGAGAGAGAGAGAAAGAAAGAACTTCATCAAATGTCTTTTACAAATGCACTTCCTGTTATTGATTCGCTTTCCCACAGGCCTCAAATTATTTTTTCAGTTGTAAGATTCAGGTGAGTGCTAGCAAGGAGGCGGACTGCACCTAATTGTTTCGATCTTGCGATCCTTAACTTTTAATAGATTTCACATAAAAGAGTCATTAAGACTTAACTGTATATTTCCTGATAAGGAAATGTTTAGTTTGTTCTCAGAAACAAATTGAGGAAATGTGTACCATCACCTCTTCTAGTGGTTTTGCAGTACTTTGTGTCTTGTGTGTCTATAGATAGCCACATATATATTAGTCACAGGCAAAGGAACCAAGAGACTCCGCGTGCGATATTCATCGGGGAAACATGTCCGTTGGTTTGATGTTAAGTTTCCTTTTTTTCCTACTTCAGTCTGCTTTGGCACACGGTAAGTAGCTTTTTCTATCACATTCACCATGTTTAAAAGATCTAATTCAGAATGAGCCTAAACTAAAAGCTGTTCTGAATGTTGTAGGGTCGGTGGAAAATGCTCCACCACAGCTGTTTTGCTCTTCAGTGTAATGAGCCCACTATCTTAACAGCAAAATGTTTCTTCATCTCAGTATCTTATTCCACGGGACCCCGGTCTTAATCACACCATTGTGTCAAATTGGTTGTACTTTTACTTTGAAATATTATTAGGGACGTGGTACCAGGGCACTTAGAAAATCATAAGATGATTGGGCAGAGTCAACACGGATTTATGAAAGGAAAATCGTGTTTGACAAATCTGTTAGAGTTTTTTGAGTTTGTAACTAGCAGGGTAGGTAAGGGGGAACCACTGGATATAATGTATTTGGATTTTCAGAAAGCATTCGACCTCCTCGGCATCCCCGATTTTAATCGCTCCACCATTGGCGGTCGTGCCTTCAGCTGCCAAGACCCTGAGCTCTGGAGTTCCCTCCTTAAACCCCGCTACCTCTCTACCTCTCTTTCCTCCTTTCAGACGCTCCTTAAAATCTACCTCTTTGACCAAGTCTGCCCTAAATCTTACGTGGCTCGGTGTAAAATTTTGTTTTATAACACTCCTGTGAGGCGCCTTGGGACACTTTACTATATTAATGGCCCTATATAAATACAAGAGGTCGTTGTTAAGTGAGTGGGCAAAAACATGGCAGATGGAATATAACGTGGAGAAATGTGAAGTTGTCCACTTTGGCAGGAAAAGTAGAAAAGCAGAATACTTTTTAAATGGTCAGAGAGTGGGAAATGTTGGTATTCAGAGGGACTTGGATGTCCTTGTAATGAATCACAGTAAGTTAACATGCAAGTACTGCTAGCAAATGGTATGTTAGTCTTTATTACAAAGGGATTGGAGTATAAGAGTAACAAAGTCTTACTGCAATTATATAGGGCCCTGGTGAGACCACACCTAGAGTATTGTGTATAGTTTTGGTCTCCATACCTATACTGATTCCAGGGATGAGGGTATTGTTCTATGCGGAAAGATCGAGTAGAATGGGGCTATATTCCCTAGAATTTAGAAGAATGAGAGATGATCTCATTGAACATATGAAATTTTTACTGGGCTTGACCGGGTAGATGCAGGGAGGATGTTTCCCCTGGCTGGGGAGTCTAGAACCAGGGGTCACAGTCCCAGAATAAGTTGTCGCCATTTAAGACTGAGATGAGGAAAAATTTCTTCACTCAAAGGTTTGCGAATCTTTGGAATTCTCTACCCCAGAGGGCTGTGGATGCTCAGTCGAGGTAAAAGATCTTGATTGGCGGAGCAGGCTCGAAGGGCCGAATGGCCTACTCCTGCCCTTATTTCTTATGTTCTTATGAACTCACACCACCAATTGTGTTAGCTGAATCCTCAGTTTATGGAGCTTGTGGTCTCTGTCACATTTCCTCTTTTCACTGATCGCTGCAGTTTTGGGAATCAGGGTGTTACAACCAACTTCTGTGCCCGCAGATTCGGGAAGGGGAAAATCAGACTCAGTTCGTACCTCTGATTGCTGTCCTTATAACTACCTTTTAATTTTTTTAAGATCACCTACCAGGTCTTTCCTATCAGAGCGGTAAAGCCCAATTTTCTCCACTCTTTCCTAATAACTCAAGCCTCTGACACAAGAACCCAGCCTCGTGACTCTTTGCTGCAACACTCTCAGTGTCTGAACATGTGCTTTGTTTCTTGGTGACTGGAGCACTCATCAGTTTGACTCTCACTTCCTCTAACTTGTACCTTACCGTTTTGACTCTGTAGTTCAACCAACTCTTGGCCTTGCTGATCGCTGCTTTGCGCTGGTTTAATATGTTGAGGGTCGAGTCCACTAAGACTCTCTTAACCTCTTCCTTAGCTATTTCATGGCATACGTGTGCCACCCATTTCTCGAACTATCAGCAACACTTTACACTTGTCAGCATTAAGTTTCATCTGTCACTGTTCTGCCCACTTACATATTTTGTCCAACTCACTCTATAGTGTCTGGTCTGCCTCCTCCGAGTCCACTGCTGATTTTAGTTTGGTATCTTCTGCAAATTTAACTAGTCTGGAATATTAAATATTAAAGCTGGCTTTGGACTTCAAGATGCATTCGAATTTTTTAAAAATGGGAAAATCCTGTAAGAAAGATAGACTAACATTTACACAGCATCTTATCACATCTCTCATATACAATGTATTACTTTACAGTGCAGTGACTGTTATGTAGGTAAACATGGTGGCCATTTTGCACACAGTAAGATCCCATAATCAGCAATGAAAACCCACAACCTTCTAACTCTTAGGCAAACGTTCTAACCACTTCACCAAGTTGGCGAGTTGTTAGAGTAGCGTATGTGGTTTGAAGCACCCATTGTAGAAAGGGCATAAAAGCTATAGCTAGCATTCAAAATAGATGCACCAGGATGATGCCAACAATGGAAAATTGTAGGAATGAGGAGAGATACAGGACCTGTTTCCACTGGAACAAAGAAGGCTAAGGGCATTTATTTTGTTAGGTAAGGATATCAAACTAAAGTGGGCAAATGGAGTTGAGGTACAGATCAGCCATGATCCAATTGAATTGTGGAGGAGGGACGAGGGGCTGAATAGCCTACTTCTGTTCCTGTGTGCCTTAGAGTATAATATACTTGGATAGAACAAATGAAGGAGAGAGACACGATGAGTTGCTAAACCATGTGCTTGCTTTATTAGGCCAGAGTGAACTGAGTAAGCTCATACCAAACCACATGATAATATATAATAACAACAGAAAACGCTGGAAAAACTCAGCAGGCCAGGCAACATCCATGGAGAGAGAAACAGAGTTAACGTTTCAGGTCGAAACCCTTCTTCAGAACTGAGAAAAAAGCAGGAAATGAAACAGATTAAAAGGCCAGTTTGGGGGCTGGGAAATGGGGGAGGGGATGAAAGAACAAAAGGGAAGGTCTGAGAGGTGAAGAGACATTAAGAGATATTCAAGGCGAGACGAGATGGTAATAGGACAGGTAAAGAGACAAACAATGGCTCTAGATGAAGTGTGAAATACGCTGGCAGAGTGAGAGACAGCTGCCGTGTGGGAGAGAAAAAAAAGGAAAAGGCACAAACCAAAGGTGTGGATAAAAAATATATAAAAATATAATAGGGGCCGAGGTTATGATCTGAAATTGTTGAACTCGATATTGAAGGCTGTAAAGTGCCTAATCGGAAGATGAGGTGCTGTTCCTCGAGCTTACGCTGAGCTTCCATGGAAAAATGCAGAGGTCGCGGACGGTGAGGTCTGAGTGGGAATGGAGCGGTGAATTAAAATGACAGGCGACCGGAAGCTCGGGGTCACCCTTACGGACTGAATGGAGGTGTTCCGCAAAGCGGTCACCCAATCTGCGTTTGGTCTCCCCAGTGTAGAGGAGACCACATCGTGAGCAGCGAATACAGTATACTAGATTGCAAGAAGTACAAGTAAATCGCTCTTTCACCTGGAAGGGGTGTTTGGGGCCCTGGATAGTGGGAAGGGGGGAGGTATAAGGGCAGGTATTGCATCTCCTGCGCTTGCACAGGAAGATGCCGGGCGAAGGGGAAGGGGTGCTGGGGGTGATAGAGGAGTGGACTAGGGTGTCTCGGAGGGAGTGGTCCCTACGGAATGCTGAAAGGGGAGGGAAAGATGCATTTGGTGGTGGGATCAAGTTGGAGGTGGCGGAAATGGCGGAGGATGATCCGTTGAATGTGGATGCTGCTGGGGTGAAAGGTGAGGACAAGGGGAACCCTATCGTGGTTCCGGGAGGGAGGGGCAGGGGTGAGGGCAGAAGTGCGGGAGATAGAATAGACACGGTCAAAGGCCGTGTCAACCACGGTAGAGGGGAATCCTCGGTTGAGGAAAAAGGAAGACATGTCGGAAGCACTGGTGTGGAAGATGGCATCGTCGGAGCAGTTGCGGCGGAGACGGAGAAACTGGGAGAATGGAATAGAGTCCTTACAGAAGGCGGGATGGGAGGAAGTGTAGTCCAGGTAGCTGTGGGAGTCAGTGGGCTTGTAGTGAATGTTGGTCAGTAACCTATCCCCAGAGATGGAGACGGAGAAGTCGAGGAAGGGAAGGGAAGAGTCAGAGATGGACCGTGTGAAGGTGAGGGAAGGGTGGAAATTATGATAATACATAAGACTGCTTTCCCCCTTTAAAAAAATGTATGTATTCCCTAGCTTTTTTTTCTTTTAAATGAACTACAAATCCTACAAATGAACTACAAATCCAGTTTATTAACAGGTTTGCTGAGCCTACAGAAGATTTTGGTGTTGAACCAATTTTTGGGCTGTTTTCTTTTGGTTCTGACCTCAAAGATGTTTCTATCACAGACTTGTTTGAAACTATGTTTTACTTCAATCCACTTTGAGTGACTTCAAGTACCCGGAAATAATCATTTGTTTTCTCACAGAAGTCCACATGTCATTGAAAAGGTCTACTTGGCCATGACCAGGTTTGTAGTGGAGTTTTGGATGGTTTGTTTCAGCAATTTTGGCAAACGCTGTATTTGCTGGCAAGTAATTCAAGATCACTGTCTAATCCAGGCCAATAAGCAAAGCTTCTTGCAATTGATTTCATACTGACGATCCCTGGATGTTCAATATGAAGTTTGGCCAGAATTCTATCTCGCAAAGAAGTAGGTACCACCACTCTGTTCCCCACTTGATACAAACTTGTTCACAAGACAGTTCTTGATGGTTATGGAATGGTTTAAATTCTGTGTCCATACACTATTCAGTCCATCCATTCAAGGTGTTTTCATACACTCTTTTCAGTACTGAGTCCTTCTGAGTCTCATCTGCAATCTCAGCTGCATTCACGGGAAAGTCTTTGTCAACTGCACCTAGCGTGAAAATCTCACCTTCACTTCCAACACACGAGTCTTCATGTGGCAACCTGGACAAGGCAGCTGTCATTGCGTTTTGCTTTAAAGTACGATATTCAATCGTGTAGTCATATTGTGACAACAACACTGCCCAACGTTGCATTCTTGATGCGGCCATTGCAGGGATGGCAGATTTGGGCCCCAATATTGTTAGGAGCAGTTTGTGATTGGTTATCAGGGTAAACTTTCTGCCCATCACAAACTGTTGGAATTTCTTGATTCCAAACACTATGTCGAGTGCTTCCTTTTCAACTTGTGTGTAGTTTCTTTCGCTCTTTGCGAGGGTTCATGATGTGAACGCAATTAGTTCCTCTTGGCCACCATCCATTACGTGGCTTATGACAGCTCCCACACCATAGCTGGAAGCATCACACGCTAACTTAAGCTCACGATCTGTGTCGTAGTGCACAAGTAGAGCATCGCTAGCGAGACTTCTCTTACAAGTGTCGTAAGCTTCCTGTTGCGCTTCCACTGGACATCCTTCTTAAAACGCTCGTGCAATGGAGCTAACATGGTCGCTAACTCAGGTAAGAAACATGCGTAGTACTGGACCATTCCAAGGAAAGATCTTAACTCAGGCATGTTCTGTGGCTTTGGAGCATTGATGACAACATCAACCTTTTCCTTAACTGGTTACAAGCCATTTGCATTAACTTTCAGACCAAGGTACACAACCTCAGGCTGCACAAAAGCAGATTTGCTTCTTTTCAATTTGACATTGTGGGCATTCAACCTTTGAAGCACCATATCTAAAACTTCTGGATTTTCTTCCTCACTGCTTGTTGTGATCAGTAAATCGTTTTGATTGCATAAGCAATTTGGAACTCCTTGCAAAATCTTATCCATCGTAGCCTGGAAGATTTTGGGGGCGGACTTTACACCATACTGTAGTGTATGTAACTGTTCTACCTTTAAGAGAACTATTGTATGTAACCGTCCACCTTTAAGAGAACTATTTTAGGTGTGGCACTACTTTATTCTGGCTGCTGTATACTGTAATACCGACGGTGACCACACCGATATATAAGTGCTGTGGCAGAATTTATTGGGCAGATTCGCCCTGACCTTCGAATAGTAAAGTCCTGTTTAAGTTACTCTTGTAGTCTGTGTATTACTTCGCTATACAACCCACAGACTTTACAGTGGCGACGAGTTCGATCTTACCCTGCGGCAACAATACTTCTGAAGAAGTAAACGAGCGTCGAGAAGAGGCACCCGCCCTCGTCGTTTTGCTGAGAGAAAACTCGAGTCTGCAGACCAAGAAAGGAGGAAGATTTCAAACACGAAGTCTTCCATCAGCAACAGGCACGGATTGTCCCTTCTGCCACGGTGGTGAGTGAGCCGATCAACACGAGAGGCAAGTCGGCCACGGTGACTGTAAGTAAAGGGAAAATAGAAACAAATAAACGGAGGATAAGGGCGGTGCACTCGACCACGGTCGAGGGGGAAAGGAGCCGGACAGAAGTCGGGCCCAGAGGCGCTGAGACTGGGGCAGCGTGGAGCAGAAGCCGCGGTACAAGCGGGCTGGGGAGCGTCGTGAGACGGCTAGACCGCGACGGCGAAAAAGGCCGGACAACTACCACGACCACGAGGCGCTGCGACCGGGATCATAAGGCGCGGAGGCAATAAATAAATAAATAACTAAATAACCCGCGAAGAATCAGCCGCAGCCGGGGAGGAAAGGACCGGACTGCGGGAGGTCTGGGAGAGGCGTTTAAAGCCGCTGAGGGAGAGCCGCGCGAGCGGGAGAGACAGAGCCCGAGAGAGAGTGAGCGAGAGCCGCACAAGCGGGAGAGACAGAGCCCGAGAAAGAGCGAGCGAGAGCCGCGCGAACGGGAGAGACAGAGCCCGAGAGAGAGACCGAGCGAGGTTCCGGTCAGCGGCTCACAGCAGCTGCCGTGAAGGACCAGGAGCTGGATCTGTCCGACGCCAACTGGTTGTCCCCAGCGCCGGTTGCCCCTGCCAAAAAGAAGAAGGGGGGGGGGAACAAGGAACGCGATCGGCTTTTCTAGCGCGCGCTTCAGAATAAACTGAAGCCGGCGCACAGACCGCAAACCCCGTAAACCAGCGGTCGGCGCCCGAGGGCAAAGCTTACCCTCCCACCAGAAGAAGACAAGCGCGGGAAACTGCCATTTTCGGAGGCGGGGAAGAAGACAAGCGCGGGAAACCGCCATTTTTGAAAAAAAAAGAGGAAAAGTTAAAAAGTTAAAGAGAAATTCTGTTGTTTCGCAGAGAGATAGTGAGAGATAGTGAAGATGCCTAAGCATGGTAACATCAACAACTTCGATGCCGAGGTGGAAGATTGGGCCACGTACGTAGAACGTATCGAGATATATTGTGAGGCCAATAAAATAGATGATGATGATAAAGCTCTCACCTTATTAAACGCAATGGGGGCGAAGACATACGGGCTATTGAGGCATCTTCTATCACCAGCTAAACCGACGGATCAGACCTTCGCTAATATTGTTGCTGTTCTGAAGGATCACTTGAACCCCACACCGCTGATGTTGGCGGAACGATTCAAATTTTATGCGAGAACGCAACGGAAAGAGGAAAGCAACGCAGAATACTTGGTCGAACTGCGTAGATTAGCGAAATACTGCCAGTTTGGAGGAAATCTGACAGAGGCATTGCGAGACAAGTTCGTGTGCGGGTTGTCGAAGGAAGGAACGCAAAATCGACTGCTCGAAGAGAACGACCTTACACTTGATAGGGCTGTCCTTATTGCAGCATCACACGAAGCCGCAGCGAAAGGAACTGCGGAAATGCAGCTAAAGGCAGCGGTACTCAGTGTGGATCAAATTACTTCGGGTACAACAAAATGTTATCGTTGTGGGAAGACAACACATGACCAGAACCAATGCTGGTTTAAAAACCAGGAATGTTGAAAATGTGGCAAACTGGGGCACATAGCTAAAGTATGCCGGTCAGGAAAGAAGACCAACAACCAAAAAAAGCCATCACAGGAAAAGTACAACAAAGTACACAAGGTGGTTGAGAAGAGTTCAGATGAACAGAATTCGGATTCAGACCCAAACGGCCAGGAACTGGGTAGTCTGAGAATTCACAATGTGAGTAAGGAAGCTGACCTACAAACTATCTGGGTCATGCTAAAAATAGCCGGAGTCCAAGTAAAAATGGAGTTGGACACTGGATCAGCCCTATCAGTCATAAATCGAAGGGATTACAACCGGCTATTCTCACATATACCCTTGAGAGATACCAAGTTCGTATTGCAGACATACATGGGGCATAAAGTATACCCCATGGGAAAGATAAGAGTCAAGGTGAGAGACAGGGGCAAAGAACACCCAGGAATGGATTTATATGTACTACCTGAGGGAGGACCACCACTTCTAGGACGGGAGTGGATCAAGAAAATAGACATGGAATGGCACTACCTAAAAGCAATAACGAGTGAGGACTCGGTGCGGACAATCAGCTCAGACTCTGAAACGGATGACGATAAGTCCAACCCAAGTATGAAAGACAAGGCTAAAATGGACTTGCTGACTAAGGTTGGAAAAACGAAGGCGTGCATAAAGGCTTATGCTCCAGAGGAGAACAAAATTGCAGAACAGAACTCCACTGAACAGCAACAACATAGTTTGACAGAGAATTCTGAGTCTGTTCAGTTTACAGACATATACATTACTGAGGAACACCGAGCTCGAACTCAAACTTATTTCAAATTACGACAGCAATTAGAGCAATTGAGTTGCCGTCTCGAACAAGAGATGAAAGCAATGAAAAAGTTCTATGACACCGAATGGGAGAATCTGGAAAGACAACAGAAGCAGCTGAGGGAGAAAAGGGAGCAGGAGCGCACAAACCGTCTGCGAGAGGAGGCCAAACGAATCAAAGCTGATTCGGGTTCTGAAGGTGCGTGCTCCAATCCGGTGGAACAAGATGTGCCGCAACTGAAGGCGCTGGTTAGCAGGTTGCAGGCAGAAAAAGCTGATTTGGTCGACATGACTTCCGAGCTCCTACTGAAGTTGGGTGCAGCATCACCGGACGATTCATTGGTGGAAATTCGAATGATGGGGGCTGCGGATGATGGCGAAGTAGAAGCAGCAAAGGAACCCCAGGACAAGGTTCTAAACAGCCCTGCAGCTAATGGAAAAGGGATGAGGACAGAAGAGTTAACAGTCAGCCAACTCCTCCAGGGCAAGGTTATAAACAGCCCTGTAGTTAATGGAAAAGGGATGATGGCAGAAGAGTTAATAGTCAGCCAACTCATTCATATGCTGAGGGATAAAACTCTAAAATGGGAAAAACTTAAATACGAGCCTCAATCTTCAAAGGGAAGGGAGCTCTCAAAAGTCATTGGAAGAGCTGAGGTGGCAACCCAGACTGAGAAGTCTGCAGCAGAACAGCCCTTGGATGCCAAAAGTACGCTGACGCACGGCAATGTAGAACAACAGAATACTGAAACAGCTACTTCAGTAGAGGGATTGAATAGTCCGATCAATCAATCTCCGAATGAAGTTGAATTATTGAAATCACAAATGAGGTCATTAGTAAAAGACTTGCAGGAAGCCCAGAAAAAGCGGGATGAATCTGAACGCATGATGAAGTCTCTTCAGGACAGATGTCGGGATTTGGAACAAAAGTCGGCTAACGTCCAGCTGGGTAAGGAGGAAATAGAAAACCCTCTTGCTGGCCTAGCTCAGGACGACACCGAATATTACCATGATCTGTTGAGTGACACTGAATATTACGAGGACCTGGTCTGCCCAGCTTGTGCCGAGAACTCCCAAAGTGCCGAAATCAGGATGAATCACTTAAAGTCTAAGGAACATAGGGAGATGGTGGCGTTACAGCTGGCAGCTGACAATGGAGCCCCGAGAGTCTCCAAGAAGCAAAAAAGGAAAAGACGAAGCAGAAGATGATAACCATCTGAACCATTATTACCTCTACCCGATCACACACGTGGTCCCCCGAACGGAGCCAAATCAGTTGGAAAGTAGGAAAATTTCCCAAGGCAATCCAACTGTTTTTTGTTTGTTTTAAAAAAGTCAGCAATGCTGGTTCAGAAGTGATGGAAGTAAAGCTGTTAAGTCTAGGGAAGGACTATGGGATGAGTCCCTCTAGCAAGGTGACCCGACTACACCATGGAGGCGTGGTCCGGAACGAGTCAAGAAGATCAGAGACTGAATCTGTGAACTGTTTCCCGCAGAGACTGAATCTGTGAACTGTTTCCGCAGAGACTACCTCTGTGAACTGTTGTAACATGAAGTTGGATATGTTATGATGTTATGTTAATGGGGAATAAGTATGTTGTAAGCTAAAAAGGGAGGATTGTAGTGTATGTAACTGTTCTACCTTTAAGAGAACTATTGTATGTAACCGTCCACCTTTAAGAGAACTATTTTAGGTGTGGCACTACTTTATCCTGGCTGCTGTATACTGTAATACCGACGGTGACCACACCGGTATATAAGTGCTGTGGCAGAATTTATTGGGCAGATTCGCCCTGACCTTCGAATAGTAAAGTCCTGTTTAAGTTACTCTTGTAGTCTGTGTATTACTTCGCTATACAACCCACAGACTTTACACATACGACAGCTTGGTGTATGAGTACAGTCCCCTGAGTGTTGATGGTGAGATACTGTTGACTCTCTTTGTCAACATTCAGCTGAGCGTAAGCGTGCGACAGGTCAAGCTTAGAGAATACCTTTGACATGGAGTGTGCTGCATACAAATCTTGCGATATATAATGGGTACTGCTCATTGTCAACTGCTTGGTTGATAGTAACTTTGTAGTCACCGCACAAGCGTACAGTTTTTTCTGCTTTGGGCACTATCACAATCGGGGTAGCCCATTTACTTTTGTCAGTTTTTACTAGCACTCTGTTCTCTCTGAGCTTCGCTAGCTCTTCCTCCACCTGACTTTTCAATGCATAGGGGACCAGCCTTACCTTACAATAGACAGGCTTTGTGTTGGACTTGCTGTGGATATGAGCATCATACACAGTGATGCCCTCATAACTGACCGTGAGTATGCTTTCGTACTTGTTCAGCATTGTGACGAGTCGCTTCTTTGAAGCATCTACACTGAAGACATTTTTCCAGTTTAGTTTTAACTTTCTCAACCGGTCTTTGCCCATGAGAGCTGGCCTGTTGTAGCTCGCTACAATAATAGGCAGCTTTACTGACTGGCCATTGTGTTGAACTGTACATTCCATTTGTCCACACGTGTCTAGGAATTCTCCGGAGTAGGTTTTTTACTCTTTGCAAGTGGCACTTGATTAAACTTACTCTTATACGTGTCCTTACTCATGATAGAGCAGTCTGCTGCTGTGTCGATACACGATATTGCTCGTTGATCAAAAGTTTTGTACGGAAGTCTTTCTCACGACTGCTTGCGTTGCCATTAGTAGTATAGATACTGTAGATGCCTAGTTCTTCAACATCAGGTGTGTTCACTTCAATATTGTGAACTCCTCCCTTTAGTTGTCACTGTTTTGCATTGCCACTAGAATGGTTCTTACTTCCTGCTTTCGATCTAGCTCTGCAAGCTGTTGAAATATGGCCTTGCTTCTGGCAGTGAAAACACTTCGCATTTCTGTATTGGCAGGACTGCGGTGAGTGATGTCCATTGTAGTGATAACAATTCACTGAACTGCTCTCACCGACCTGCTTTTGACTCGGTCTCACAGCTTCAGATTTGGCAGTGGCTTTGAGCCTGTAGACCTCAGCTGTACTGGTCACTTGAGTTGACGGAGCTCCCTAGCATTCCTAGACATCATCTCCATAGACAGGGCAATGTTGCATGCTATGTCAAATGTTAGGTTTGGAGTGTTCAGTAACTTGGACTGTGTGCGCTCATCCACCAGTCCACACACAAACTTATCTCGCAACACACGATCCAAAAATGGGCTGAAGTTACAGTGCAAAGACAGGCTTTTAAGAGCTACAATGTACTGACTGATGGTTTCACTTTGTTTTTGGTTTCTGGTACCAAACTTATAGCTCTCTGCGATTTCGAATGGCTTTGGGTCAAAATGGTCCTCGAGTTTCTCGACAATATCTTCAAACGACGCATCCTTCATTTTCCCTGGCGCAAGTAGTTTTGTCAGCGACCCATAGACATCTGGGTCGATCTGCATTACAAAAATTGTTTCTTCCATTCATGAATTACTTTATTTTGAGCTTGAACATTCTCATCCGCATCTTCAGTCTCAATAGCCCGAAAAAATATCTACATCTGTTCAGTGTAAGAACTGAATGGTTCACGAGCTCAGTCATACATGCCGAGGCTTCCGATGAATCCCTTACGCGTGTCCATGATTGTCCCAATCCCATTGAACAGTGACTCAGCACGCTACCTGTGCACGTGAGAATCAACAGCCCTGTTGCTGTGTATACATACACGCGAAGGTGATGCACAGATGATTCTGCATGAACATTAATAGTAAAACATCGCAAAAATTCAGTTTAGGTGTCACAAGTTCACCTTAAACTTGTCCACTCAACGGTTGAACTCTGTGTCCTTCCATGATCCCTAAAAATGGTTTTGGGGTCCCATCCTCATCACCAAAATGTCATATATGTAGGTAGAACAAATGAAGGACAGAGACAGGATGAGTTGCTCGTCCATGTGCTTGCTTTATTAGGCCAGAGCGAACTGAGCATGCTCATAATACACCATGTGATAATACATTACAAAGAGGACATCACAGTGGCAGAAGGTGGGTAGTGGTGTTCCACAAGGACCACTGCTACTCACAATTTACATTAACGTTTTAGACTTAGGAATCAAAAACACAATTTCTAAATTTGCAGATGACACCAAATTGGTGGGTGGGGGAGGGGGTGGTAGTCAATACCGAGGAGGACTGCAACAAGTTACAGGAGGACATTAATAAACTCACAGAATGGGCATATAATTGGCAAATGAAGTTCAACACAGATGAGGCATTTTGGTAGGAAGAATAGGGAGGTCACTTATCACTTGGAGGGTGAGTAGAGGAACAAAGGGATCTCGGAGTACAAATACACAAATCACTAAAAGTTGAGGCACAGGTTAACAAGGCCTGAAAAAAGCAAACCAAGCACTAGGGTTTATTTCTAGAGGGATAGAATTGAAAAGTAGGGAAGTTATGCTAAACCTGTATCGAACCTTGGTTAGATCACACTTAAGAGTCCTGCGTACAGTTCTGGTCGCCATATTATAAAAAGGATATAGAGGCACTGGAAAGAGTGCAGAGAAGATTTACAAGGATGATACCAGAAATGCGAGGGTATACATATCAGGAAAGGATGAACAGGCTGGGTCTCTTTTCTCTTGAAAAAAAAAGGCTGAGGGGTGACCTAATAGAGGTCTTTAAAGTTATGAAAAATGTTGATAGAGTGGATACAAAGAGAATGTTTCCACTTGTGGGGAAGAGCATAACTAGAGGCCATCAATATAAGATAGTCACCAAGAAATCAAATAGGGAATTCATAAAAAACTTCTTTACCCAGAGAGTAGTGAGAATGTGGAACTCGCTCCCACAGGGAGTGGTTGAAGTGAAAAGTATGGATGCATTTAAGGGGAGGCTAGACAAGGATATGAGGGAAAAGGGAATAGAGGGTTATGCTGATAGATTTAGATGAGGAAAGACGGGAGGAGGCTCGTGTGGAGCATAAATGCCGGCAGGGACTGGTTTGAACTGAATGGCCTGTTCTGTGCCATATATCCTATGTATGTATTCCTAATAAAATTATAAAGGATTTTAATAGAGTTAGTAGAGACAGATTATTTCCTCTGTTTGGGGAGTCAGTGGTAAAGGGTCATCAATTTAAAGTTATCACGAAGAGAATCAGGAGAGAGGTTAGGGAAATTTCTTCATGCAGAGGATAATTGCAGTTTGGAAAGCTTTGCCTCAAAGAATGATTGCGACAGAGACCATTGCATCTTTGGTAAAAATATTTGAATTTGCTGAAGATACAGGGTTATGGAAGTGGGCAAAAAAGCAGCAGTGGGATTAACTTTGTATTGCTCTGGCAAAAATCAAAGGAGTTACTAAGCTACTAACTAAACAAAATGGCAGCTAAAACTATTTTGAAAAAATGATGAGCCACTTCATTGTGTCACTTTCTCCTCCTTCCTAGATGTTTTAATGATTGTTGTTTCTTGATTACTGATTGGTCGTTTTCATACCTGTTTGTTATATTTTTATTGGTATTTCTTGCTGTTTTATTTTATTTTTAAGCCAGTCAGATACAGGTATCCTTTACACTTTGAATGCATGATACATTGACAACAACAACTTGTATTTATATAGCGCTTTTAACGTAGTTAAATGTCCCAAGGGGCTTCACAGGAGTGTTATAAAACAAAACCTGATGCTGAGTTACATTAGGAGATTTTGGGGCAGATGACCAAAAGCTTGGTCAAAGAGCTAGGTTTTAAGGAACGTCTTAAAGGAGGAAAGAGAGGTAGAGAGATGGAAAGGTTTAGGGAGGGAATTGCAGAGCTTTGGGCCTTGGTAGCTGAGGTCACGGCCACCAATGGTGCAGCGATTAAAATTGAGGATGCTCAAGAGGCCATAATTAGAGGAGCGCAGATATCTTGGGGGCTTTGTAGGGCTCAAAGAGATTACAGAGGTAGAGGGGGGGCGAGGCCATGGAGGGATTTGAAAACAAGGATGGGAATTTTAAAATTGAGGCATTTGCTTAACTGGGAACCAATGTAGGTTTGCTAGCACAGGGGTGATGGGTGAACGGGACTTGGTGCGAGTTAGGAGATGGGCAGCCGAGATTTGGATGACCTCAAGTTTACGGAGGGTAGAACAAGGAAGCCGCATTGGAATAGACAAGACTAAAGGTAACAAAGGCATGGATGATTGTTTCAGCAACAGATGAGCCTAGGCAGGAATGGAGTCGGGCGATGTCCCAGAGGTCAAATGTGACAGTGTGACATTGCAAGGTGATGATGGAGCCAATCTCGACACAAGCTCCACAAATTCCCTGGGGCTGGTTCACCAGCGTAAGTGCGGTAGAATAAATGCCACATCTTCAACATGCGCCTGAACCATTACCCGCTGTACCCGAGGCCGGAGATTCCAAAGCCCAGGGACAGAGTTATTTGCATAGCTAAGGTGGTTTGCCGGGACCTACAAGGGCACAACTCTGGTGTCCACCTTGGATGACATTTTCCATCATAGTAAGTCAGAGCAGGGACTTGCTGCTGTGCCTGAGGCCTTCCAAGGCCCAACCGGCCCAGAGAAAAAATTAAATTTTTCATTCGATGGCTTGCACTGAAGCCATTCATCAGCTAGAGAAGTTAGGATCAATTGTCATTCTTTAGTTAAGATTTAGGGGCTTAAAAGGCCTTAAAGTTACTCACACCAGGTCTCAACTAGCATGAGTTCTCCTGAGACCTCTTCAAGTCATATATGGCCATTAGAAACATAGAAGATAGGAGCAGGAGTAGGCCATTCGGCCCCCCGAGCCTGCTCCGCCATTCAATGCGATCATGGCTGATCATCCAAATTCAGTACCCGGTCCCTGCTTTCTCCCCATACCCCTTGATCCCTTTAGACTTAAGAAATATATCCAACTCCTTCTTGAATATATTTATTGAACTGGTCTCCACCGCCCTCTGTGGTAGAGAATTCCACAGGTTCACCACTCTTTGGGTGAAGAAATTCCTCCTCATTTCTGTCCTAAATGGCCTACCCTTTATCCTTAGACTGTGTCCCCTGGTTCTGGACTCCCCGACCATCGGGAACATCCTTCCTGCATCCAGTCTGTCCAGTCCTGTCAGAATTTTATAGGTTTCAATGAGATCACCCCTCATTCTTCTAAGCTCCAGCGAGTACAAGTCCAATCGACCCAATCCCTCCTCATACGTCATTCCTGCCATCCCAGGTATCAGCCTGGTGAATCTTCGCTGAACTCCTTCCATGGCAAGAACATCCTTCCTCAGATAAGGCGACCAAAACTGCACAAAATACTCAAGGTGCGGTCTCACCAAGGCCCTGTACAACTGCAGTAAGACATCCTTGTTCCTGTACTCAAACCCTCTCGCTATGAAGGCCAACATACCATTTGCCTTCTTAACCGCCTACTGCACCTGCATGCATACCTTCAGCGACTGGTGCACAAGGACGTCCAGGGCTCATTGCACTTCCCCTTCTCCCAATCTATTGCCATTTAGATAATAATCTGCCTTCCTGTATTTGCGACCAAAGTGGATAACCTCACATTGATCCACATTATATTGCATCTTCCATGTTTCTGCCCAATCACCCAACATGTCCAAATCATCCTGGAGTTTCTCAACATCCTCCTCACAGCACACATGCCCACCCAGCTTTGTGTCGTCTGCAAATTTGGAGATATTACATCTAGTTCCCTTGTCCAGATCATTTATATATATTGCGGTGCCCCACTAGTCACTGCCCGCCAATCGGAAAAAGACCCATTTATTCCAACTCTTTGCTTTCTGTCTGCCAACCAGTTCTCTATCCAAGTCAATACCTTGCCCCCAACCCCATGTGCCTTAACTTTACATGCTAATCTCTTATGCGGGACCTTATCGAAGGCCTTCTGAAAGTCCAGATACATCACATCCACTGGTTCTCCCTTATCTATTTTACCAGTTACATCCTCAAAAAATTCCAGTAGATTAGTCAAGCACAATTTACCTTTTGTGATTCCATGTGACCTTGTCCGATCCTGTCACTGTTTTCCAAGTGCTCTGCTATTACATCTTTTATAATGGACCCTAGCATTTTCCCCACGACCGATGTCAGGCTTACCGGTCTGTAATTCCCCGTTTTCTCTCAACCACCTTTTTAGAATAGTGGGGTAACATTAGCTACCCTCCAATCCATGGGTACTGTTTCAGATTCCATCGAATGTTGGAAGATGATCAGCAATGCATCTACTTTTTCTCGGGCCACTTCCTTAAGTACCCTAGGATATAGAATATCAGGCCCTGGGGATTTATCGGCTTTCAGTCCCATCAATTTCCCTAACACCATTTCCCTACAAATACTGATTTCTTTTGTAGTGTCCGTGTGTTGATAAAGACACTGAAGACAGGAGTTGGTTCATAGGTGTTTACTAAGCAAAGTCTTGGGGGGGGGTTCTAACGGATATACACAATATACAGGCTTATATAGCCCGAGTGGCGATTACCGGCATTACAGCACACCTGGGGCTCTTAAAGGCACATACACTACAATTCCTCCCCTTTTAGCTAACCAGTACATCATATTTTAAGTAATTATTAATTACATGTTATAAGCAAAATAATATACACATTGCTGTAGTTAATTAATTATAAGTCAGTCTCTCAGGAGGCTTCCTGACTCAGTCTGGATAACGCCTCGGGGGTGTAGTAGTTTCTGGTGGTGTAGTAGGTTCTTCTGGCAAGGCTGATTCGGCTTGAATGCCAGTGTCGGGTTCATCGGGTTCCAGTATCACCGGATCAGAGGTAGATATGGGTATCTCTATTTCATCGTTAGATGTATAGAGTTGTGGTGTAGGTTGTCCCTTTTCGGATGACTTTATGATTTGGTCAGCAAGGCGCCTTATTATGCTTTCTCCGATGTCCACGGTATACATCAGTGGTCCTAGTTGTGTGCAGATAGTTCCAGGCTGCCATTTCTCGGTACGGTAGTCCCGGGCCAAAATTGTTGACCTATCTGGAAGGTTCTAGTTGGCCTTTCATTCATGCCTTGAAACTGCCGGTTCTCCACATCCCTTCTGATGTTGGGCTTGACCAAATCCAGCCGGCACCTTAGGTTTCTATTGAAGAACATCATGGCGGGAGTTTGGTTGGCAACCATATGTGTTGCATTCCTGTATGCGAATAAGAAGTTATCCACCTTGTGCTGAAGTTTTATGTCTTCATTACCCATGGCCTTTATGGCCTTCTTGAAGGTCTGGACAAACCTTTCAGCCAATCCATTGGTGGTGGGATGGTATGGGGCGGACGTGTAGTGCTTAACCCCATTGTTTTTTAAGAACTTTCTGAATTCTTCGGACACAAATTGCGGTCCATAATCAGAACATATCTGTTCCGGCAGCCCACTCCTGGCAAATATGATCCTTAATACTGTGATGGTTTTTTCCGTGGTGGTGGAGGACATCTTTATTACCTCCGGCCACTTGGAGTGTGCATCAACCGCGATTAAGAACATTGAGTCCATAAATGGACCAGCAAAGTCGATGTGCACCCTTTGCCAGGGAGATGAGGGCCACTCCCATCGATGTAGAGGGGCTTGTGGTGGAGCGTTTTGGACCTTCTGGCATCCTAGGCAGCTCTTGGTCATTTCTTCGATGTCTCCATTGATACCTGGCCACCATACAAACGCCCTAGCTAGGTTCTTCATTTTCACTCCACCCAGATGCCCCTCGTGAAGCTCCTTTAGCACTTTATCCTGGAGTTTGGGTGGAATTACCACTCTGGATCCACACATCAAGGTTCCTCGGCACACTGACAGCTGTTCTCTTCTTTGCGAGAATGCTGGCAACAGTGGTTCGCCATGTGCTGGCCATCCCTTCACTGTTAAATCGTAGACCCGTGAGAGAGTCGGGTCATTTCTCGTCTCCCTTTCAATGGCAGAATTTGTTACTGGTAGACATTCCACTATGGTAGAGTGGAACATCTCTACTGGGTCTACTGTAGGTCCCTCTTCTACCGTTGGCAACGGTAGGCGCGATAAACTGTCAGCATTCCCATGCTGTTTTGATCCTTTGTATTCTATGTTGTATTGGTGTGCCCCTAGAAAAAGGGACCACCTCTGTAGCCTTTGCGCTGTCATAATGGAAACACCTTTTTTAGGGTTGAATATGGAGATGAGGGGTTGATGGTCAGTCAACAAGGTAAATTTTTGTCCGTGTAGGTAATGGTTGAATTTCTTCACTCCCCATACCAGGCTGAGTGCTTCCCTGTCGATTTGGGCATAGTTACGCTCAGCTGAGTTCAATGAGCGTGGCGCAAAAGCTATCGGCCGTTCTGAGCCATCAGGGAATTTATGGGATAATACTGCTCCTATGCCGTAAGGGGATGCATCGCACGCCAGTCTGATTGGCAGTGATGGGTTGTAATAAGCCAAAACTTCTTCGGATGTGATTAAGTCTTTGCATTTATGGAAGGCACGTTTACAGTCTTCGTTCCATTTCCAAATCACTCCTGTTTGTAGAAGTTCATTAAGAGCGTGTAGAAGAGTTGATAAGCTCGGTAAAAATTTATGATAGTAATTTATGAATCCCAGGAACGACCTTAATTGTGAAACATTTTCAGGTGCTGGGGCTTTTATGACCGCTTCAATTTTTTCAGGTGACTTATGCAACCCTTCATTATTAATTATGTAGCCACAATATGATATCTGATTTTGGAAAAATTCGCACTTGGGGCGATTCGCTCGTAGGCCCCGTTCTTTCAGCCTAGTGAGCACCTGCTCCAAATTGGCAAGGTGCTCGTTGTCATTTTCTCCTGTTACAAGGATGTCGTCTAGGTAGCATTGAGTCCCCGGAATCCCTTGCAGGACTTGCTCCATAGCTCTTTGCCAGATAGCTGGAGCTGATGCTACTCCAAAAACCAGTCGATTGTACTGGTACAGGCCTTTGTGTGTGTTTATCGTGAGATACTTTTTAGAGGCCTCCTCAACCTCCATCTGTAGATATGCCTGTGCCAAGTCAATTTTGGTGAAACGTTTCCCTCCGGATAGTGAGGCGAAAATATCTTCTATCCTCGGAAGAGGATACTGTACTGTGCGAAGGACCGGGTTTACAGTCACCTTGAAGTCTCCACAGATGCGAATTTTTCTCTGTTCTTCAGATTTATCATTATTCAATGCTTTTTTCATGACTGGGACGATGGTTGTTGCCCACTCGCTCCAATCTATTTTGGATAATACGCCTGCTTTTTCCAAATTCTCCAGCTCTGCATCGACTGCTGGACGTATTGCGTATGGCACCGGTCTTGCCTTAAAAAATTTGGGAATTGCTGCATCTTCCACTTTTATTGAGGCGGTGATGCCTTTCAAGGTTCCTAATTTCTCTTGAAACACTTCTTTGGCGTTGGCCAAGATGTCTTTTAATCGTTCAGGTATGATGTCATCATTGTTTTTTTTCTTACTGGTCACCGTCAGTGCCTGAATGGAGTGCCAGTCAAAACGTATCTTTCTGATCCATTCCCGTCCCAACAACGGTGGACCACCATCTTGTAGAATGTATAAATACAACATTTGTATTTCTTTGCCATTGTATACAACAGGCACCCTTATTTTTCCTTTGGGATATACTTTCTGCCCCGTATATGTTTTTAAGATAATGGATGTGTCTTTTAGAGGTATATGCGAAAATAGCCTCTCGTAATCCCGTCGATTTATTACGGTTAGAGCCGATCCTGTATATAGCTCCATTTTAACTGGGGACCCTGCTATCATGAGGGTAACCCAAATGGTTTGGTAATCATCTTTGGCAAGTACATTATGTAATTTGAGACAGCTTAGTCTCTTGTTTTCGAAGTCGCTATCGCTCGTCTGGTCTTCAGAGCTACTGTCCGTCATCATTTGTACCTTCCTGTACTTTTCTTTATTGATTTTTTTTTTTCTGTCTGTGGATTTATTTTGTCCAGATCGGCATACCCGTGCAATGTGTCCAATCTTTCCGCATTGCCTGCATGCTTTGTCCTTGAACCAGCAGTCCCTCTGGTTATGGGTGCATCTGCCGCAGCGATAACATCTTTCGAAACCCTGTGTCATTTCATGGGTGCCGAAGTCCTGTGTCTTTTGTTGTATTTCTGCAGCTCCTCTTGCTGCTGCTTCGTATGATACAGCCATACTGAAAGCTTTGTCCAATGTTAAATCTTTTTCAGAAAGCAGCCTTTTTTGTGTTCCTTCACTTAAGAGACCGCAAACGAATTTGTCTCAAAGATAATCTGATAGTCCTGCCCCGAATTGGCAGTACTTTGATAGCTTTCTTAATTCGGTTAGGTAATCAGCGTTACTTTCATTCTTGTGTTGATTTCTCTTGAAGAACTTGAATCGTTCCGCTATCAGCAGCGGTGTTGGGTTTAAGTGCTCCTGCAGGGTATCAACAATTTCTTTAAAATTCTTGTCCTTTGGTTTGGCTGGAGTGATTACATTTCGTAACAGCCCGTATGCCTTTGCGCCCATTAAGTTCAGAAGTACTGAAGCTTTTTTTTCATCTTCTGTTCCATTTGCAGTGCAATATACCTCTACTCTTTCCACGTATGTTAAGTCTGTGTGTCCCAGTTATGCTTATTATAAATCACTGGACACAGACCACAAGAATAACTTTAACAGGTCTTTACTATTCGGAGGTCAGGGCTGAACTGCACAGCAAATCCCTACACAACACTTATATACCGGTGTGGTCACCACCGGTATTACAGTATACAGCAGCCAAGAGAAAGTAGTACATCTCTTAAGGTAGTTCTCTTAAGGTGGAACAGGTTACATACACCACAATCCTTCCTTTTTAGCTTAACAGTTATATCCCCATTTAACATAACATAATAACATATATATATACAACTTCATGCAAATCAGTTCAAAGATTCAGTCTCTGAGGAGGCCTCCTGATTCGAGTTGGATAACGCCTTTCAGGGGTCTCTGATTCTCGTTGCTGGGGTGACTCATCTAGTTGGTCTCTTATGGATTGGACATCATCATCAGGTACATTCACTTCAGAGGTAGATGCTTCAGGTTCACTAACTTCTTCCACGGTTGTCTCTGCCGTAACCATGGGTTCGACCCTTGTTCTCGATTCTACCAGTTGGTCAGCATGACGCCGTATTACATTTTCACCAATATCTACCGTGTACATCAGGGGTCCTTGTCTGGCCTGAATTGTTCTAGATTGCCATTTCTCATTTTTATAGTCCCGGGCTAACACTGGTTGTCCTATTTCAAAACTCCAAGTGGTCTTGTTATTTATATGCTGGAACTGTTTGTTTTCAACTTCCCTCCGCACATTTGGTTTTAACAAGTCCAACCTGGACCGCAACCTCCTGTTATAGAACATCATGGCAGGACTTTGGTTTGTCACTGCATGAGTGGCGTTTCGATATGCCAGTAGGAATTTGTCCACCTTGTGTTGTAGTGGAATCTGATCTTCGCTCATGGCCTTTATTGCTTTTTTGAACGTTTGTACAAATCTCTCGGCCAACCCGTTTGTAGCCGGATGATATGGGGCAGAGGTATAATGTTTCACCCCAATCTTCTTCATGAATTTCTGGAATTCTTCTGACATGAACTGCGGTCCGTTGTCTGAACATATTTGTTCTGGCAATCCATTTCTTGCAAATATCGTTCTTAGCACCGCGATCGTCTTTTCCGAGGTAGTGGTAGTCATCTTAATCACTTCTGGCCATTTAGAATGTGCGTCCACCGCAATTAAAAACATGGAGTCCATGAATGGACCCGCAAAGTCAATATGTACACGTTGCCATGGGGTTGAAGGCCATTCCCATGGATGCAGCGGTGCAATCGGAGGTGCATTTTGCACTTTTTGGCACCCTGAGCAGCTTTTCGTCAGATCCTCTATCTGTTGGTCGATACCCGGCCACCACACATAAGCCCTAGCAAGGCTTTTCATCTTGACTCCCCCCCAGATGACCTTCATGCAGTTCCTTTAGAACTCTCTCTCTTAACTTAGGAGGAATAATCACCCTTGTTCCATACATCAATGTTCCTTGACAGACGGACAGCTGTTCTCATCTTGCTGAGAATGCCGGTAACAGTGGATCACCATGTGCTGGCCATCCCTTCACTGTCACTTCATAGACCCGGGACAGTGTTGGGTCGTTCCTGGTTTCTCTTTCAATACTTGCATTGGTGACTGGTAAACATTCGATGATGGTCGAGTGAAATAACTCAACAGGGTCAACCGTCGGTGCCTCCTCCTCTGTAGGTAGTGGCAGGCGCGACAGCCCATCAGCATTACCATGCTGCTTTGTACCTTTGAATTCTATCTGATATTGATGTGCCCCTAGGAAAAGGGACCATCTTTGGAGTCTCTGTGCTGTCATCACCGAAACACCCTTCTTAGGGTTAAAAATGGATACCAACGGCTGGTGGTCTGTCAGAAGCGTAAACTTTTGGCTCTGCAGGTAATGATTAAACTTCTTTACTCCCCACACAAGGCTGAGAGCCTCCCTATCTATCTGAGCATAGTTGCGCTCAGCGGAGGTCAATGATCTGGATGCGAACGCAACTGGCCTCTCCAGGCCATTTGGCAACTTGTGTAAGAGTACTGCCCCAATACCATATGGAGAAGCATCACAAGCCAAACGAATAGGCAGCGTTGGGTTGAAGTGAGCCAACACTTCCTCTGAGGTGATCAATGCCTTGCTTTTGTGAAAGGCCCTCTTACAGTCCTCGCTCCACTTCCATGGTACTCCCTTCTGCAAAAGAGCGTTCAGCGGGTGCAGCACCGTGGATAAATTTGGCAGAAACTTATGGTAATAGTTAATCAACCCTAGGAACGACCTCAACTGGGATACATTATCCGGAGCAGGAGCCTTCACAATAGCTTCGATCTTGTCAGGAGACTTATGAAGCCCCTCCTGGTCAATGACATGACCACAGTACGAGATCCGCTTCTGAAAGAACTCACATTTCTGGCGATTAACTCGAAGTCCATATTCTTTCAATCTGGTGAGCACCAGTTCCAAATTTGCAAGGTGTTCCTCGTCATCATCTCCTGTAATCAGAATATCATCCAGGTAACATTGTGTGCCTGGAATTCCCTGTAATACCTGCTCCATGGCCCTCTGCCAAATTGCTGGAGCCGATGCCACTCCAAAAACCAGTCTATTATACCGGTACAAGCCTCTATGCGTGTTGATCGTGAGATACTGGCGTGACTCTTCCTCAACTTCCATCTGTAAGTACGCCTGCGCCAGGTCTATCTTGGTGAAGTGTTTCCCGCCAGACAACGAAGCGAAGATATCCTCAATCCGCGGAAGCGGATACTGCACCGTGTGAAGCACCGGATTAACAGTGATCTTGAAATCTCCACAGATGCGAACCTTCCCCGGTTCCCCCGTCTTGTTGCTCGATGAACGCTTCATGACAGGAACAATGGGCGTGGCCCACTCACTCCAGTCTACCTTAGACAGTACTCCTGAACGTTCTAGCCCTTCCAGCTCAGCTTCCACAGCAGGTCGTATTGCATAAGGTACCGGTCTGGCTTTGAAAAATTTCGGGTTTGCATGTTCTTCAACCTTGATGTTTGCCGTAATTCCTCTCAGTGTTCCCAGTCCCTGTTGGAACACCTCTTTAGCATCGTCCAATATTCTGGACAATCGTTTAGGTTTGACATCTTTTTTACCGGAATCTACCGTTAGTGCTTTTAAGGAATGCCAGTCCATATTTATTTTCCTAATCCACTCCCGTCCCAGTAGTGGTGGACCTCCCTCAGGTAACACATATAAGTCCATTCCTCAGCTTTCTTTGCCCTTGTGGACCACCTTTACCTCTATCTTCCCGATGGGGTATACTCTTTGCCCTGTGTATGTTTTCAATACAATCTCCGTATCCCGTAGGGGAATATGTGGGAATAACCTTTTGTAATCTTGCTTATTCATGACCGTCAATGCTGATCCAGTGTCCAATTCCATCTTCACTTGGACTCCTGCTATCTGAAGTGTGACCCAGATTGTTTGGAGGTCTGCTTCATTACCAACATTGTGTACTCTTAGACTAACCAGTTCATTACTGCTGGAGTCTGAATTTGACTTCTGTTCGTTCGAACTGTTCTCTGTCACCTTGTGTACCTTTCTGTACTTTTCCTGCGGTGACTTTTTGTTGCTGGTCTTCTTTCCTGACTGGCATACTTTAGCTATGTGACCAAGCCTGCCACATTTTCTGCATTCCTGATTTTTGAGCCAGCACTGGTTCTGATCGTGCGTTGTCTTTCCACAACGATAACATTTTACTGTACCCAAGACCATTTGATTGGTGCTGAGTTCCGGTGACCGTAGCTGCATTTCCGCAGTGCCTCTCGCTGCGGCTTTGTGCGATGCTGCAATAGTGACAGCTTTATCAAGCGTAAGATCATTCTCCTCAAGCAGTCGCTTTTGTGTTCCTTCTTTTAACAATCCACACACAAATTTATCTCTCAGCGCATCTGCTAGTCCTGTTCCAAACTGACAGTACTTTGATAGCTTACGCAGTTCAATTAAAAATTCAGTGTTGTTTTCGTCTTTCAGCTGCGTTCTTCTGTAAAATTTAAATCGTTCCGCTATCATCAGCGGCGTGGGGTTTAAATGATTTTTCAGGACAGTAACAATATTCGCGAAAGTCTGATCTGCCGGTTTATCTGGTGATAGAAGGTGCTTCAATAGCCCGTATGTCTTCGCACCCATTGAGCTTAATAAGGTTAATGCTTTCTCATCATCTGGTACCTTATTTGCTTTACAATAAACTTCCATGCGTTCTACATACGTGGTCCAATCTTCAATATCGCTATCAAAGGTATTAATGTTCCCATGTTTAGGCATCCTTGCAAGTTTTTAAATTTTTCTTTTTCTCAAAATGGCGGCTTCCCACGCTTGTCTTCTTCCCCCGCTGGCTGCAATGGCGATTGCCGTGCTGCTGCCATTCTCACCTCCCCAGCGGTTCTCAATCCCCCGATGCTGCTTTTACTCCCCCGTGGTTCCCGTGGGCATTCACGCTTCCCCTGCTGTTGCGCCTCTCAGCCCCGCAGGCAGCCCGGTCCTTTAGACCGGCTGTGTTTGAGTTCTCCGCGGCTCTCGTGCCTTAAGCTGCCCCAGTCGCTGCGCCTCTCGGCCTCGATTGCAGCCCGGCCCTTTTAACCGGCCGTGGTCGAGTTCTCCGCCCTTTTTCCTCCGTTTTCCCTCCCCCCACTCCACAGTCAACGCGGCCGACTTTCTGCTCGTGTCGCTGATCGGCTTACCCACCACCATGGTAGAAGGGATGATCACTGCCTGTTGCTGATGGAGGGCTTCGTGGTCAGAATTTTTCTTTTTTTAACCCGGGTTCTCGATGCCTCCCGTGCGATGGTGCTCAGCAGGATGATGAGGGCGGATGCCTCTTCTCGACGCCCGTTCTGAGGACGAAGCTGCCTTGGATGTAAAACTGCCGCAGGGTAAGATCGGACTCGTCGCCACTGTTAAGTCTGTGTGTCCCAGTTATGCTTATTATAAATCACTGGACACAGACCACAAGAATAACTTTAACAGGTCTTTACTATTCGGAGGTCAGGGCTGAACTGCACAGCAAATCCCTACACAACACTTATATACCGGTGTGGTCACCACCGGTATTACAGTATACAGCAGCCAAGAGAAAGTAGTACATCTCTTAAGGTAGTTCTTTTAAGGTGGAACAGGTTACATACACCACAGTCCAATCCTCTATTTCGCTATCAAAAGCATCAATATTGCCAGACTTAGGCATTTCAGAAAAGACATGGTGCTTCCCGCGCTTTTTTTTTCTTTTCTGCAGCAAAGATATGGCGCTTCCCGCGCTTTCCCGCCACTGCTGCCGATGACAACGCTGTTTACCGTGGTTTCCGTTCTTTTTAAAAAATTTACTGTTGGAGACTCGTTCCCGCCGGAGTTTCTCTCCAGGTCTGAACGCTGACCTGCTTGCCGCGATGGCCATCTCCCGAGTGCTCCCTCCCAGTCCGTTATTGCTTGCCTCCGATTTTGCTGCCTGTCTCAGCTGTAGAGCCAACTGCTGGAGCCCCAGCCTGACACCCAGGAAGGATTAGCGCAGTACCTGCCACCAGCTTGGCCAGCTGGTGAAACCACAGCTTCTCTCACTTCCTTGAGTCTTCTGGACGCCCGAGGAATCAATGTCCTTGAGGTGCTGCCGAATTGCAGGTAAGTCCGTTTCCACTTCGTCGCCACTATAGTGTCCGTGTGTTGATAAAGACACTGAAGACATGAGTTGGTTCATAGGTGTTTACTAAGCAATGTCTGGGGGGGGGGGTTCTAACGGATATACACAATATACAGGCTTATATAGCCCGAGTGGCAGTTACCGGCATTACAGCACACCTGGGGCTCTTAAAGGCACATACACTACATCTTTCAGTTCCACCCTTTCATCAGACCCTATGTTCCCCGACATCTCTGGAAGGTTATTTGTGTCCTCCTTTGTGAAGACAGAACCAAAATATGTATTTAGTTGGTTTGCCATTTCTTTGTTCCCCATTATAAATTCCCCTGATTCTAATGCAAGGGACCTACGCTTGACTTCACCAATCTTTTTCTCTTCACATATCTATAAAAGCTTTTAAAGTCAGTTTTTATGTTCCCTGCAAACTTACTCTCATATTCTATGTTCCCCTTCATAATTAATCCCTTTGTCCTCCTTTGTTGAATTCTAAACTGCTCCCAATCCTCAGGATTATTGCTTTTTCTGGCCAATTTATATGTCCTCTCCTTGGATCTTATGCTATCCCTAATTTCCCTTGTTAGCCATGGTTGAGTCACCTTTTTTGTTTTATTTTTATGCCAAACTGGGATGAACAAATTCTGCAGTTCATCCATTCGGTCTTTGAATGTTTGCCATTGCCTATCCACCGTCAACCCTTTGAGTGACATTCCCCAATCAATCCTACCCAACTCACGCCTCAGACCATCGTAGTTTCCTTGATTTAAATTTAGGACCCTAGTCTCTGAGTCAACTACTTCATTCTGCATCTTAATGAAGAATTCTACCATATTATGATCGCTCTGACCCAAGGGGCCTCGTACAACAAGATTGCTAATTAATCCTTTCTCGTTACATAATAGCCAGTCTAAGCTGGTCTGATCTCTCGTTGGTTCCTTGACATGTTGGTCCAGGAAACCACCCCGTAAACACTCCAGGAGTTCCTCCTCCACAGTATTGTTACTAATTTGGTTAGCCCAATCTATATGTAGATTAAAGTCACCCATGATGACTGCTGTGCCCTTATTGCACGCTTCTTTAATTTCCCTTTTAATGCCATCCCCAACCTCCGCCTTACTGTTTGGAGGTCTATATACCACTCCCACTAACGTATTCTGCCCCTTGGTATTTCTCAATTCTACCCATACAGATTCCACATCATCAGAGCTAATGTCCTTCCTTACAATTGTGTTAATTCCTTCTTTAACCAGTAATGCTACCCCCCCCTTTCCTTTTTGCCTATCTTTCCTGAATATCGAATACCCCTGGATGTTGAGTTCCCAGCCTTGGCTACCCTTGAGCCACGTTTCCATAATCCCAACCAAATCATATTCCTTTACCACTATTTGCGCAGCCAATTCATCCACCTTATTACGAATGCTCCTCGCATTAAGACAATCAGGCTTGTTTTTTTAACGCTCTTAGACCTATTAGAATTATTATTTACTGTGGCCACGTTTGATTTAAACCGTTGATTTCACTGACTGCCACTTTTGTTTTTCTCCTTCCTATCTTTATGCTTTTATCTTTGTTTCCCTTTCCTCTGTCTCCCTGCTCAGGTTCCCAAACCCTGCCATTTTAGTTTAAACCCTCCCCCAGAGCACGAGCAAACATTCCCCCTAGGACATCGGTCCCGGCCCTGCCCAGGTGCAAACCGTTCGGTTTGAACTGGTCCCACCTCCCCCAAAACCGGTTCCAATGTCCCAGGAATTTGAATCCCTCCCCGTTGCACCATTCCTCTGGCCACGTATTCACCTGAAATATCCTTCTATTTCTACTCTGACTAGCACGTGGCACAGGTAGCAATCCTGAGATTACTACCTTTGAGGTCCTATTTTATAATTTACCTCCTAACTCCCTATATTCAGCTTTTAGGACCTCATCCCGGTTTTTAACTATATCGTTGGTACCTATATGTACCACGACAACTGGCTGTTCACCCTCCCCTTCCAAGATGTTCTGCAGCCGCTCTGAGACATCCTTGACCCTTGCACCAGGGAGGCAACACACCATCCTGGAGTCTCGTTTGCGGCCGCAGAAATGCTTATCTATTCCCCTTACAATAGAATCCCCTATTACTATAGCTCTACCCCTCTTTTTCCTCCCATCCTGTGCAGCAGAGCCACCCCTGGTGGCTGGAAGTTGGCTGCTGCTGCTTTCCTCTGATAAGCCACCCCCCCCAACAGTACTCAAAGTGGTGTATCTGTTTGAGAGGGGGATGTCCACAAGGGACCCCTGCACTACCTGCCTGCGCCTAGTACTCTGCCTGTTGGTCACCCCTTCCCTTTCTGCCAGTCCAACCTCTAGCTTCGGTGTGTCCAACTCCGTAAACGTGCTATTCACGACATCCCGAGCATTGCGAATGCTCCAGTATGCATCCAATCACAGCTCCAGCGCCGCAATGTGGTCTGTCAGTAGCTGCAGCTGGCTGCACTTCCTGCAGACGTAGTTGTCAGGGGCACAGAAAGTGTCCCTCAGTTCCCACATAGCGCAGGAGGAGCATACCACATGGCCGGGCTGTCCTGCCATTATTTACCCTTTAATTAATTGAAATTAAATTAAATCAATCAATCCCACCAATTACACTACAGTTAAATGGTTTACCAACAGTCCCCGCTACACCAGAGAGACCTTAGTAACTATAAACCACAGAGTTTAATTTTAAAAATAGAGAAATACTCACCAACCAATCACCTACCTGCTTTCTGGTGACATCACACTTCAATGACTTTTTACTTCTCTCCCTCCCTCTGAGCTCGGAGACTGTAGATTAGTACGCCTTACCTAAACTCTGGCGCCCTTTTTTAAACCGCCGCTCAGCCTCGTCCCTCGCAGGTCCACACCGCCGCCTCCGCCGCTGCTGTGGGGCCTCACCTGAACTCTGGCGCCCTTTTTAAACCGCCGCTCAGCCTCGTCTCTCGCAGGTCCGCACCGCCGCCTCCGCTGCTGCTGTGGGGCCTCACCTGAACTCTGGCGCCCTTTTTAAACCGCCGCTCAGCCTCGTCCCTCGCAAGTCCACGCCGCCGCCACCACCTCCGTGGTGATGGGATTTGGGATTGCATGGACTGTATTCCTTTTTTCTTTTTCCATATCGTTAATCTTCCTCTTTGAGTTTTTCCCCCATTTCAATTTCCCCAAAGAGAGTGGCTCAGGTTGGGTTGCAGGTCAAAGGGCAGCTGCAGTCCTCCGTTACATAGAAACATAGAAGATAGGAGCAGGAGTAGGCCATTCGGCCCCTCGAGCCTGCTCCACCATTTATTGATGGCTGATCATCCAAATTCAGTACCCTGTCCCTGCTTTCTCCCCATATTCCTTGATCCCTTTAGCCTTAAGAAATATATCTAACTCCTTCTTGAACATTTAATGAATTGGCCTCAAATGCCTTCTGTGGTAGAGAATTCCACAGGTTCACTACACTCTGGGTGAAGAAATTCCTCCTTATCTCTGTCCTAAATGGCTTACCTCTTATCTTTAGACTGTGACCCCTGGTTCTGGACTCCCCCGCCATCGGGAACATCCTTCCTGCATCTATTCTGTCTAGTACTGTTAGAATTTTTATAAGTTTCAATGAGATCCCCGCTCATTCTTCTAAACTCCAGTGAGTATAAGCCCAATCGATCCAATCTCTCCTCATACGTTATTCCTGCCATCCCAGGTATCAGTCTGGTGAATCTTCACTGCACTCCCTCCATGGCAAGAACATCCTTCCTCAGATAAGGCGACCAAAACTGCACACAATACTCAAGGTGTGGTCTTATCAAGGCCCTGTACAACTGCAGCAAGACATTGTTGCTCCTGTACTCGAATCCTCTCGCTATGAAGGCCAACCATTTGCCTTCTTAACCGCCTGCTGCTCCTGCATGCTTACCTTCAGCAACTGGTGCACAAGGACACCCAGGTCTTGTTGCACTTCCCCTTCTCCCAACCTATTGCCGTTCAGATAATAATCTGCCTTCCTACTTTTGCGACCAAGTGGATAACCTCACACTTATCCACATTATACTGCATCTACCATGCATCTGACCAATCACCCGCCCAATCACCCAACCTGTCCAAATCATACTGGAGTTTCTCGGCATCCTCCTCACAGTACACACGACACACGCCCACCCTGTAAGGGGTGGTGTGTGTTGTCAGCTTTGCCTCTGACTCCCTGAGCGGTTCGAATTGCACCCACTCCCTTGGTTCTAGACTTTGGGCTTATTTGGGGGTTGCAATGAAATTGCAACAGACAACTGAGTTGGTCAAAAAAACTTGGATTTTATTTGAGACAGGAAAATATGCAACACAATAATCTTATCACTCTAAAAGGGGGAACAGTTCGGAATATGCGAGGGAGAATGACAATAGACAAAAAACCTTACCCCTCCCAATCCCACTACACTATGTTGGATTCCAGAGGACCAGGAAATGCTCACCAAACGACTTTCTTGACAGTTGTAGAGGTTCGCGATTTCGGGGTTCTCTTTAGTTGTGGCGGTTGGGGCCTGCCGTACCCCGGATATGGTGGAAGACTGCACCTGCGTTGGGTTTTCAGTCTTCGGAAGTCCACTGACGCGGTCGGGTGCGTATTTGGATTTATCGGGTAAGTACCCAATTTCCTTTGGTTAGGTATAGTTTTTAGAGTCTTTTGCATTAAATCTTACCCAGCGGTAAGTCAGGCTAGCTTGTAGAGTGGAAACAAGTTTGTGAATCTTCGGTTTCTTCCAGGTTGGTTTCTTGTTGGTCGTGGTGGCCCAATATTACCTAGTTGTTGGTAATATTGTTAGTTGTTGGTTTCTTGGGGCCCTTGGTTACCGCGATTCCTTCCGTTCTCCTCCTGTTGGCCTTTCGTTGATTGATTGCCCCGAGGCTGATGTGTCTTTCAAATGAGCTGTGCCTCTGTCTGTATGAACTTTACCTTCAAGTTCACAAACCATCCGAATAACCTTTACTGACTGTCCGTATGACTCTCTGACTGTTTCTGTGTAAAAGCAGGCCTCAATTATACTGTTTTGAGGCCTTGCTTATCTGCCCACCAAATCACCTTTGGCCCATTGTTAATTTTGGCAGGCTCGTTAACTTTAATAGTTTTAAAATTCTCAGAGTTTCGGGGCTGGTCCCATCTATTTTTAATTGACTTTTAAATAGTTTCCGGATTGCTTCGAAATCAGTTTAAGTGTGCAAAGTGGTTTTGGATGTCTCTCTGAGTGGTTTTAAACTGTTGTCTGATTGTCTTCTCCTGCTGGGGCCAGGGTCTCTTTTGTTGATTAGTAGCATATAATGTATTATTCATGTTCTTGATGGCCCTGTAGGTTTTGGCGGGAACTGTCCTTCCGTGGGCCTATTGTCTTTATGTAGAATGACTGGGATGGTCAAGAACATTCCCAGACAATCTGGCCTTTTCCAATACTCAAACTGTCTGTCCCACAGTGCCCAACCCAGTTCCTTTTGTCGCAGCCTTCCACAGGCCTGGACATGCCTTTTAAAATAGCCAAAAATCCTGGGGTTTTGATTTTATGCCCCTTTTGGCCCAATATTCCTTTAAACAGTCCAAAATCTCTTCTCTTTTTGGTTTGGGGGAATCTGTAGAATTTTGCGAGCCTTACAACCCAGCTTTGCGTCATCTGCAAACTTGGAGATATTACATCTAGTTCTCTCATACAGAACCTGTCCAAATCATACTGGAGTTTCTCGACATCCTCCTCACAGCACACACGCCCACCCAGCTTTGTGTCGTCTGCAAATTTGGAGATATTACATCTAGTTCCCTCGTCCAGATCATTAATATATGTGAATAGCTGGAGTCCTAGCACCGATCCCTGCAGTACCCCACTAGTCACAGCCTGCCACTCGGAGAAAGACCCGTTTATTTCAACTCTTTGCTTCCTGTCTGCCAACCAGTTCTCTATCTAAGTCAGTACCTTACCCCCAATCCCATGTGCTTTAACATTACTCACTAATCACTTATGCGGGACCTTATCGAAAGCCTTCTGAAAGTCCAAATACACCACATCCACTGGTTCTCCCTTATCTATTCTACCAGTTACATCCTCAAAAAATTACAGTAAATCAGTCAAGCATGATTTACCTTTTGTAAATCCATGTTGACTTTGTCCGATCCTGTCACTGTTTTCCAAGTGCTCTGCTATTACATCCTTTATAATGGACTCTAGCATTTTCCCCACTAGAAATATCCTGAGGGTGTGGAAAAACTTTCTTTCAACAATGGACTCTAGTAATTTCCCCACTACCGATGTTAGGCTTACCAGTCTATAATTCCCCGTTTTCTCTCTACCACCTTTTTTAAATAGTGGGGTTACATTATTTACCCTCCAATCCATGGGAACTGTTCCAAAATTCTGTAGATTCTGGAAGATGACCAGCAATGCATCTACTATTTCTAGGGCCACTTCCTTAAGCACCCTAGGATGTAGATTATCAGGCCCTGGGGATTTATCGGCCTTCAATCCCGTCAATTTCCCCAACACCATTTCCCTACAAATACTGATTTCATTCAGTTCCTCCCTTTCATTAGACCTTATTTTCCCTGACATCTCTGGGAGGTTATTTTTGTCCTCCTTTTGTGAAGACAGAACCAAAGTATGTATTTAATTGGTTTGCCATTTCTTTGTTCCCCATTATAAGACTAAAGGCTAAAGGGATCAAGGGATATGGAGAGAAGGCAGGAACAGGGTACTGAATTTGGATGATCAGCCATGATCTCATTGAATGGCGGAGCATGCACGAGGGGCTGAATGGCCTACTCCTGCTCCTATCTTCTATAAATTCCCCTGATTCTGACTGCAAGGGACCTACGCTTGACTTCACCAATCTTTTTCTCTTCACATATGTATAGAAGCTTGGTGAGGTCAAGCGTAGGTCCCTTGCAGTCAGAATCAGGGGAATTTATAATGGGGAACAAAGACATTACCTTGTCCAATTGGCCAATCCTCATCTGGCACATGCCACATGGCATTGGAGCCTTATGGTTGTTGCGGGATAACAGCAGCCAGACAGCCCTGAGGCCTAACGATTATGTGGGGGAGAGTGAAACATGACGTTGTCTATAGCTCCTTGGATATTTGGGGTGCTCCCAGGACTCCTGAAGACCCTCTGTTCGTAAAAGAAAGGCTTGCATTTATATAGCGCCTTCCATGACCACCGGACATCCCAAAGCGCTTTACGTCCAATTAAGTACTTTTTGAAGTGTAGTCACTGTTGTAATGTAGGAAACGCGGCAGCCAATTTGGGCACAGCAAGCTCCCACAAACAGCAATGTGATAATGACCAGAGAATCTGTTTTACTGATGTTGATTGAGGGTTAAATATTGGCCAGGACACCGGGGGTAACTCCTGTGCTCTACGAAATAGTGCCATGGGATCTTTTATGTCTACCTGAGATAGCAGACGGGGCCTCGGTTTAATGTCTCATCTGAAAGACGGCACCTCTGACAGTGCAGCACTCCCTCAGCACTGCGCTGGAGTTCATGGCGTGAGCCCCGATGCCAGCTTTTCTGGCATGCCTCTTCTTTTTGGTGCTCAGCGGACGAGGCAGGAAACCTCTGCATGTCAACCTATAATCTTAGTATGGATGGAATGCTGCAATGTTTAAGAATCCATCCCTGGTTGAGTTGTCAAACTGAGGCCCTGTTTCCAATGGCGCAGGTGCATGTTAAACAGGTGGCACTGTTTGAAGTGCAGCAAGGAGATCTCCCAATCTCATAGGCAGCCTTTGGTCCCTCAATCAATGCAACCAAAAACGGATTATCTGGTCATTCATCTCATTGCTATTTGTTGCTGTGCATAATAGGGCCTGCTGTATCTGCTTTCACAAGAACAGTCACTCGATTTCAAAGTGATCCATTCTGTATATGTGAGACATTTCTGAGAGACATGTTAAGGCACGGTGTAAATGTAAGTCTCTTCTTTATTAGTGTTTAATTCACTGCCATTTCTCTTCCAGGAATGTGCACCTTGAAGAAGTTCTGCTCTTCTCTCTGACCTCTGATGAAGGGTCATCGACCTGATACAGGGAACTTTGAGTTATCCGGAGGCGAACCATCCGGCAAGCTGGAGCCACCGGCAAAAATCAGGAGCCGTTTTTTATTCTTTTGGTTTCTTTTCTTTGCTTTTTTTGAACAGTCAAGCACTGCAAGGTCTGTAGCTATAGCAACAGCTTCAGCTACAGACGCTTGCAGCCACACCCGAGTGTTTAGAAGCTGTTTGTTGTCAGATACGGAGATAAAAATCTCCTATCTTTCAACATTAACTCTGGAGTGTCCGGCCGTTTTGAGGCAACGGCAGCAGCTCGGTCCCGTCGGTGCTGGATAGCACAAAGTTTCCTGTACGTTAACTCTCTCTCTCCACAGATGTTGCCTGACCTGCTGAGTGTTTCCAGCATTTTCTGTTTTTATTTCTTTTCTTATTGGGTTGTGAATGTGTTACATCACTGCAGAACGAATTAAAAATTTAACTACAAATTGTAAATAAATTACCTACAGTATTATTAATTACACACATTGAATTAAGGAGCTGCTGTTTGATTTTAATTTTTTTAAATTTCTTGCAGAAAACCCAAATCCTGTCTATTTTTTAGATAATACTGACGACTTCATACTAAATGGGTCAGACATTCCTGGAAACGGCCCTGTCATCTGGGAATGGAAACCACATTCTGGGCAACAAACCACAAAGCAGTTGGGTACTTTCCACAGAGAAGATACGGAGTGGACGGTACAATGGAGCAAGGAGCATAATGATATGCAAAACATTCACAACAGGATAGATCAGGTCAATGGTACCCTTAATCTGAGGATTGCAAGACCTGGATTTGAGCTTGCAGGATTGTTCAGCTGCCGGCAGACACAGCCCAGAAACACAATTCTGAAACAGTACGAACTGTTTGGGATCAAAGGTGAGTGTGATAAGTATTAGCACACGTACAATCAACATTTCACCATCTATCACCATTTAAATAACACTCTACCTTTCTGTTTTTCCAACCGAAGTGGATAACTTCACATTTATCTATGTTATACTGCATCTGCCATGTATTTGCCCACTCACTCAACTTGTCTAAATCGTCTTGAAGCCTCTTTGCATTCTCCTCACAATTCACAATCCCACCTAGTTTCGTGTCATTAACAAACTTGGAAATATTACATTTGGTTCCCTCATCCAAATCATTGATATATATTGTGAATAGCTGGGGCCCAAGCACTGATCCCTACGGTACCGCACTAGTCACCGCCTGCGACCCTGAAAAAGATCCATTTATTCCTACTCTCTGTTTCCTGTCTGTTAACCAATTTTCAATCCATGCTAGTATATTACCCCCAATCCCATGTGCTTTAATTTTGCATGCTAACCTCTTATGTGGGACTTTATCAAAGGCCTTCTGAATATCCAAATACACCACATCCACTGGTTCTCCCTTATCTATTGTACCAGTTACTGAAGGGATATTTACTAGTCCTAGCCCCTTTAGGGCTACCTGGGATCAGGCGTATTTCTCAGACGTTCACTTTCAGCTAAAGTTTGAGGTAGCCGAATCCTAAAGATGCTTAATTGGGTCTAAAGGCCTGAACTGTCTCTCCCTAAAGGAAAGGAACAACCTGAAAATGTTACCGTCCTCTAGATAGCACTTTTAATAAGTTTAGCGAGACTGTAACATTCCAGATATTATGAGGGTCTGGAAAACTCCCCCAGAATTCTGCAACTCCTCACCAAAGAGTATACAGAGATTGAGTTTGCGAGTTTTTGATACAGAAGTCTTATGTGAGACAATTCTAAAAATATATAGATTTATTAAAGGACCGACATGTAATTTACAGTTGGTGAGTCAATCGCAACATTAACAGTTCCAAAAAGAGAAAGCTTACAATCTTATTATCAGAGAACCTTACTTTCAAATCTTAACTTCGCTACAGTTTTACAGTTCTTAAAGTTCTATTCAGGATATCCACCAAAATCAAATACCTTTGATCCCTGAGGTACAAAGATTTGGAGACTAACAGAGTCGCCTCTGAAGCCAAGAATCGCTTTGCCCCTTTAACGGAAGTCTACTATCCCATTTGAGAGTTCAATATTTATACCCTTTTCCAGTGGTATTTCCTTTAAGGTTTTCTGCTGATGTAAGCTAATTACCTCTAGTCATTTTTCTGCTGACCCCTACAATTCTTACAGTCACCTCAGCTGGTAGCATTACAGAATCATGTCTTCTCTCTAGGTGTCCTAAGTTTACCATAAAAAACGGTGTGACGGCAGGTGTGTTTTTTACTTGGTGTCATTTTACGAAGGCAGATGTTTCTTACTTTTAAGTGCTTCTTTACGAAGTGTAAATTAGAACACCTTATCTAGGGTGAACCATTGTTTCATTCCGAAAGGTTCAGCCTGCCGGAGCCTTTAACCTTCTGTTTCAATAAGGTTGTTTATTCAGGGTCAACAACTACCTTATCTCAATAGCCAGGATGCTTTCATAGCTATTTCATAGTTAGGTTTCTAAATTTCCAAACCCAGTTTGTCATGTTTTAATAAGACCAGAATTCTTTCATAAGGTAGCATTTTTCTGAATAGGTTATATGGCTTATTCCTTCACATTACATCCTCAAAAATCTCCAGTAAGTTTGTCAAACATGATTTCCCGTTCATAAATCCATGTTGCCTTTGTCTAATCACATTGATATTTTCCAAATATGTAATTATTCAAAATTTGCATCATCCAATGCACTGCTCTCATTAAAAAAAAGTGTAGCATGGTGTGTACAGCAATTTATTTTCTGCAAAATAGATCTGGATTCTGTTACTTCATCAATAATTCAAATATTTTCCTTGAACCATATCGATCTGTATATTAATTAATGGTGCCTGTCATGAGACTACAGTCATGTTCTAGATATACAAAGAAGGAATTTGCATTTGTATAGCATCTTTCATGACCTCGGGAAATCCAAAACTCCAGTGAAGAACTTTTGAAGTGTAGTCACTGTTGTAATGTAGAAAAAGCCAATTTGCGCACAGCAAGATTCTACAAACAGCAATGACATAATGACCAGATAATCTGTTTTAGTGATGTTGGTTGAGGGATAAATATTGTCCAGGACACTGGGGAAAACTCCTCTGCACTTCTTCAAATAGTGTCCTGGGATTTTTATGTCTACCTGAGAGGGCTTTGGTTTAATGTCTCATCCGAAAGGTGGAAACCCTGACAGTGCAGCGCTCCCTCAGTAATACACGGCTGCATGTCAGCCTAGGTTATGTACACATAAGAAGGACTTCTAACAGAGGCAAGAGAGTGCTATCAATTGAATCATGGCAGAGAATGCATTGGTTTAATACAAACGCATGGTTGAGCTTTCCCATTGGTTGTTTTCCATGGTAGAAAATCTAAAACAATTCAATAGTAGGTTCAAAAAAATCAGCTCCTTTTAAGCTACCAGCTGAATTTCCTGTTTCAATCTGCGCAAATTGCCCAGTTAACATATCAGAATAGGGAAATCATAACCTATCTCCATGACAGCGTGAAGCAGGTTCTTTGCCACCAGTGCTACCTGAGCCCTAATGCGCCCATTGTTGTCCATGCCTCCTAGCACTCTGTCCCAGGCACTTCTGGTCTCTCACGAGGATCTATTCAGTATTTTATTCCCAAATATTCTAAACCATGGGGAAGAAATTCAGCTGTAGGCCATCCATCAGATAGATCGGCCATCACTGAGACTTCCTGTCACTTGCCCATTTGCATCAATCCCAATGCTGATGCCTTTCCCTGTCCATGGTTACAGAGGCGAACAGAGAGACAGACAAGCTTGGAACGGTAAGAAAGGGGAAAAGACAAAGGGAAAGTTAAAAGAAGTAACAGAGTAAAGGAGGGAGAACATAAGAACATAAGAAATAAGAGTAGTACATTCGGCCCTTCGAGCCTGCTCCGCCATTCAATGAGATCATGGCTGATCTTCTACCTCAACTCCACCTTCCCGCATTATCTCCAATATCCTTTGATTCTGTTAATATCAAAAAAATTATCGATCTCTGTCTTGAATATACTCAATGACTGAGCATCCACAGCTCTCTGGGGTAGAGAATTCTAAAGATTCACAAACCTTTGAGTGTAGACATTTCTCCTCATCTCAGTCCTAAATGGCCGACCCCTTATTCTGAGACTGTGACCACTGGTTCTAGACTCCCCAGCCAGGGGAAACATCCTCCCAGCATCTACCCTGTCACGCCTCTTGAGAATGATATGTATTTCAATGAGATCACCCCTCATTCTTCTAAATTCTAGGGAATATAGGCCTGGTCTCCTCAACCTCTCCTCATAGGACAATCCTGCTATCCCAGGAATTATTCTAGCGAACCATTGTTGCACTCCCTCTAAGGCAAGCATATCCTTCCTTGGGTAAGAAGACCAAAACTGTACCCAGCACTGCAGCTGTGGTCTCACCAATATGATTGTAATAAGACAACTTTACTCTTGTACTCCAATCCTTTTGTAATAAAGGCCAACATACCATTTGCTTTCCTAATTGCTTGCTGTACGTGCATGTTAACTTAAAGTGGTTCGTGTACAAGGACACCCAGGTCCCTCTGAACACCAACATTTCCCAATCTCTCACCATTTAAAAAATATTCTGCTTTTCTATTTTTCCTATCAAAGTGGATAATGTCACATTTCTCCACATTATATTCCATCTGTCATGTTCTTGCCCACTCACTTAACCTGTCTATATCCCTTTGCAGCCTCTTTGCATCCTCCTCACAATTTACTTTCCCATCTAGCTTTGTATCGTAAGGAAACTTAGAAACATTACACTCGGTCCCTTCATTGAAGTCATTAATATAGATTGTAAATGGCTGAGGTCCAAGAACTGATCCTTATGGTATCCCACTAGTTACAGCCTGCCAACCCGAAAATGACCCATTTATTCCTACATTGTGTGAAATAGCCTCTTCTCTGGCACCGTATCGAATGCTTTCTAAAAATCCAAATACACTACATCCACTGGTTGCCCCTTATCTACCCTCCAAAACCTCTAATAGATTTGTCAAACACAATTTACCTTTCATAGGTCCACGTTGACTCTGCCCAATCATATTATGATTTTCTAAATGCCCTGTTACCATGTCCCTAATAATAGATTCCAGCATTTTCCCTACCTCTGATGTCAGGCTAACTGGTCTATAGTTCGCTGTTTTCTCTCTCCCTCCTTTCTTGAATAGCGGGGTTACTTTTGCTACCTTCCAATCTGTGGGGACCATTCTAGAATCTAGGGACTTCTGGAAAATCGAAATCAATGCATCCACTATCTCTGTAGCCAACTCTTTTAAAACCATCGGATGTAGGCCATCAGGTCAAGAGGATTTGTTGGCCTTTAGTCCCATTAATTTCTCCAGTACTCTTTCTTTACTAATATTACTTTCTTTAAGTTCCTCATTCTCACTAGATCCTTGGTTCTCCACTATTGCCGGAAAGTTCTTTGTGTCTTCTTCCGTGAAGACAGATACAAAGTACTTGTTTAATGTCTCTGCCATTTCCTTATTCACCATTATAATTTCTCCTGTCTCTGCCTGTAAGGGACCCACATTTACTTTCACTAACCTCTCCCTTTTTACATATATTTGAAGCTTTTACAATCTGTTTTTATGTCTCTTGTTAGTTTAAATGCAAGTGTAAGATGAAAGTGAAAGGAGTGGAACTAGAGAAAGAGCACTGTTCCTCTCATAACTGTTGCTCTCTCAGTCTGCTGCTGCAGAGTGCAGACTGAACTGTCTCCTTTAAAGGCTGCACGGATGTGTCCAGGCAGTTCAGCTGCTTACACCCGTTTTACCCGGGTTTTACACCAATGGGCATGCAAATGAGCCAACCCAAGAAACCCGCGTGTAACTCCCTCTGCAGCCCATCGGGGTGGGTGGGCGCACGTGTTTGTTTTAATGGGGTAACGGCAGTGCACATCATTCTGAGGAAATTCTAGGTCAATATTTTTAATGCTCCAAATATCGCAGGTGGTTAAACGCAGCATGTGCAAGAAGGAAAGAGAAGCGACAAGTCCATTATTCAAATCAGCGACGCTGTTCTCTTCACAGCGCAGATCAATATAATGAGTGTCATTAGTAAATGTTATTGAACCGTGTCCCTAACAAACTCTCCTATTGGCCAGAGCCTCTTCACAATCTACAGTAAATAAAATTACCAAAAAATGAAACTATGAATATATTTCAGTAAATATAGTATTTTCTGAACACTGATACACGTCATTTATCTGTTTTTACAGTTGAGACAGATTCACAGAGGCCTGAATTGGGCAGTGACATCACCCTCAGTTGTACCATCTCCAGACTCTCAGATACAGTCAGTCTTCACTGGAAACCAAGAGACTTATCTCAGCAGAGCAGAAGGAACACTGATCAGATCAGATTGAATAACACGGTCTATCTGATAGTCAGAAATGTTGCAGCAAAGAATTGGAATCCGTATACATGTGAAGTGCAGGAAAATGGCACCACTGTAATCACTGGAAACAGACGTGTGTATCCTGGTAAGCCCAAATCTACCTAGGAGCGGGTATTGAAATAAATGACTGGTTTCCAAGTGTTACCAGAACAGCAGAGGGAGCTAATGGCTGCTGTCTGGCTTTTACTGTAGATTGTGGACCCAATGTTCTCTTGGAGGATCTGTGTAAACATAGGTTTGGAGTGAAGTGCAGATCTCATTAGATCCCAAAATAAAGTAAATGGGGATGAAGCTAAAGATGCTCTCAAATATATCACTAGATACCATCATCAAGAGCTAGTCCTTATCTAACTATAGAGCACTACCACTACAAATATGCAGCGTTACAGTATACTCCCAAGTGCCTATGTAGCACAGCACTAATGCACAGTCACATCGAAGAATGTTACTGGATTAGCTATAGTTGAGCATTGCTGAAATTTACCACTACAATGTCCTTCATATTGCTAATGATGTCAATGGATTGGCAGTGCCGTTAAATTCTCCCAACTGTTAATTTACAAAGTTGTACATTTCCTTTCCTGATTAAATGAGATTTCTGAGATGTGCATTCTTTGTATTCATGACATTGTCATTAACATATGTTGTATGTGCCATGCATGACACATGACATGTAATGACATCACAAATGCAGTGCATATACATCATGGAGAATGCAGGGGTTTATTAAAAATCTGCTGATCTGCCAACATAAAAAAAGTGGGAATTTATGATGAAAAATATTTGTGGAAATCTACAATAATAATTATTAAAGTGTGGCGGTACCACTGGTTGTCCCTTACATTGAGATACATAATTCCCTTTAACTTACCTTACTGTATGTTTAACTTACCTTTTGGGGCCGTTGCCCTTTTAACTTACCTGTTGGGGCCGTTGCCCCTTTAAGATTCACCCTAACATGATGACATCACGTCACGTATGACGTGACGTGCGTGCGACGGCCGTCGGCCCGACTCGGCTTCTAGGACGGCCGCTGACACAGCCCGGCCTAGCGTCTTCGGCCTCAACGGCCAGCCGACGGGAGCGATGCGAACTTCCGCTCCCGCGGCAAGCACCGGCACAGCCCGGCCTCCCGACTTCGGCCTCAACGGCCAGCAATGCAACGACGCGCATCACGTGACGCCCTAAGCGCGGGAAACGCGAACAACGTGATAACGTCACAACACAAACGCGATGATGTCATCACGCTCCCCACAGGACTGCGAACTCAGTCCTCGTGGAGTCCCCGCTGGGACAAGACCTATACCATGGTGCTCCTACAGTCAGCCATCTTACCTGCCATCTTACCTGATGTAATTAGTCTGTTCCTGTAAATAAACAACTTGTTAACAGTTCGTCGAAGTCAAACTCTCTTATTTAGTGGCGATCTACACGAACCGCTACAAAAGCACACAAAAAAATGACAATATTACTGTTACTTTTGGAAAGCTGTTGAGAAAGCTTTTTAATTATTTTTTATGAACTTAATGCTATCATTCATGATACAAAAATACCATGATGTTGAGTACAAGAGTTCACAAGAGGGATGATCAACAATCAGCAGTGTGTATCCCTTGTCTCTTGAAAACCTTCAAACAAGTTGTTCACATTCGACTTCCTCATGTGCACATATCCCTCGACAGCTTCACCTCCTCACGCCTGACTAGAATGTCAGACCACACTCTTAATGGGGGGAACATGGTAGCGTGAGGAAAACCCGGCAAGGCCGGGGATGTGGAGGCCCTACTGATCCTGCCTGATGGCCGGCCAGATTGACAGCTTGGACGGCGGGCGCGAATAGGTATTTGCTCCAGGAGAGCGCAACCGGGGACCAGTGGGAGCGTTCTGCGGCAGTTCAAGACAGGTCTGGCCACAATAGTCGGAAAATGGGTGAGGGGGTGGGGGCGACCATCTGGCCGCGATCAGAGGAGGAGAGGGAGTTGTCTGGTCACCATCCGGAGTGTAGGGGGGGGGGGTTGTCCGCGATTGGAGGGGGAAGGGTTTGGAGCCTGGAGCTAGGGAAGCCCAAGGCTTCCTTGCGAGGCTCAAAGGAGCAAACCTGTTCCTCCTGGCCTGCAAGGAAATCTGAAAAATAGGTTTAAAACTTACCTTCTGGGCCTGGCCTGGCCCAGGAACCTGCTCTCGGGAGATTTTGCAAACGCTGCTCTTCCGCCCACCCAAACCCCCACCCGCTCACACCTCAACTTGAAATTTCGGATCGGGCCCTGATGACATTTTCGTACCCAATCTGCATATTTAAAACAGGACCCCACTGATTCCTGTGGCTGACCTGCTCGAAAGAGCAGATTAATACAGGGACCTGGCAGGAAGGAATCGGGATCACTTGGGGGGGGGGGGGGGTAAGTCACTCTGTTATTTTAACTGCCCACCAGTCTCAACCAAGCAGGGTCAGTTACAATCAGGCCCTCATTTTCACAGAATCACAGAAACCCCACAGTGCAGATAGAGGCCATTTCGGCCCATCGAGCCTGCACCGACACATATCCCACCCGATCCCCATAACCCCTACATATCCCACCCTATCCCCGTAACCCCACATATTTAATCCCCCTAACACTAAGGGTCAATTTATCATAGCCAATTTATCACATCTTTGGACTGTGGGAGGAAACCGGAGAACCCGGAGGAAACCCACGCAAACACGGGGAGAATGTGCAAACTCCACACAGACAGTCACCTGAGGCCGGATTCGAACCCGGGTCCCTGGCGCTGTGAGGCAACAGTGCTAACCACTATGCCACCGTGGGAACATTTTCTCTGAATTGTTTCCAAGTTTAGTAAAGCAGCAACTCTTTACATGGAAGCAAGTTTAACAAGCGCATTCCTAATAACACGTGGTTAACGAGACATCTTAACACGTTTCCTTCCCGCTTTTATTATTCACTTAACAGCACTTTTTGAATGAGAGGATGAAGCTATAAGTGATAATGCAATTTTAAGGGAATTTATGAAAAAAAGCAGACTCAATCTGCATTTTATCTACTGTTCCTTTTTGATGTATCACAGTCAGTGCGAAAATCAAAATCCTCTTTTCCTATTACAGCTAGATATCATCATCAGCCTGCCTACACGTGCTATCGGTCGAGTACAGTTCACAGTGAACTTCACCTTATGTATGATTCTCGTTCTTTCTGGAGATACCATGAAGCTGCCTGGATTTGGAAGTCGCATCACTCTCCAAATCAAGAGATACAGATAGCTTCTTATTTCAGACCCCATCGTATCGATCTAAACAGGACGTACTTTGGGAATCGAATAAATTCAGTAAGGAGATATCGTGGCAGGAACATCATTGTACAGATCGTCCCTGTGCTGTTTGCTGATGCAGGAGATTACACATTAACTGTCGATTCAGAAAAACTAGTGACCATTACACTAATCACAGTTAAAGGTAGGTGACAGAACGCTGCCGTTGTTGCCAGTCATCATTTATCAATTATTGTTTAAAATCTAAATGATTTTCTTGTTTCCACAGTCACAGCTGAACCATCTGATGCAGTGACTGAGGGAGACACCGTTACCCTGACCTGCTCTGTCTCTGATGTCACTGAATCAATGAGACTTGTTTGGACCCATAGTGATGGCAAAACTTTTGGAGAAAAAACATTGAATGGACAGAATGGGGAAGAGAAATCATTGAGACTGATTATTCAGAAAGCTGACAGAGACAGAGGGAACTGGATATGTGTTTTGTTTCAACAAAACAGGCCCAAGGTTTTAGTCCCATATTATCTGGAAATCGCAAGTATGTGTTTATGTTTTAAACCGATAACCAGCAGCACGGGTACAAACTGATGCAGAATAAATAGACAGTGCAACTCAATAATATGTACTTGTTTGTTCAATGTACTGTCGCAGAAGCTCTGTTACTCGGGGTTAGCTCTATATATTAGGGGGAAAAAGTTAGTATCGCCCACTTTGGGGCGCTAATATCGGCCGGGCGCAAAGTTTAGCACCCAACGCTAATTATCGTCTCCGACTGCAAAATTCGCCTTTATCGCCCCGGAGGTGATTTGAGCGCGAAATCAGGCGCTACACACCTCTCTTAAGGCGCAAACGTCAGGGAGCGAGGCGTTACCTCAGAACGCTACCGAAGCTCAGGCGATTTCAGTTACCATGGAAGCCAGACAGACTGGCGCCGTCCAGTTCTTAAAGGGGAGGGGCCATCTTGCTGGCCAACCACACCCTGCTCATTGCAGCCTTGAATCTCGGCCAAAAGCAATTGTGTTAGAATCACTAATGGATAGGCCCATGGAAAGAGCTCGGCACTTAGGAACCTCAAAAGTGGTGCTGAGGGACAAACCTACTTAGGACAGCATTAAAACCAAAAATTTTGCCGATAAGAAAAGACAGGAAGCGTCCGCCTTTAAATAGTGCTCCCCCAGCCCCTTCCTGACTTGAAAACGTTCCCCTCTACCTGTCGTTCCTAGCAGCAGGCGTTAAGGCAGGGGGCGCGACTCAATATCCGGTCTAGGGCACAACTGGGGCGTTGCACGCTTGACTGATGTCACGATCTGCGGGTGCAGGAGATCATGGCTGTAGTGTTTAGCGCCGCTGCAAAATGATTGGTCAATTTCGCAAGTGGTGCTAACATCACCGCGCCTGGGCGCTAGCTGCTTTGCGCCCCGTTAGCGCCCTCTTAGGGTGCTAACAGGAGGCGCAAAGCAACCGAATTTTTCCCCCATAATATCCTAGGAAAGCAATAGAAAGGCTTCCTCTGGCCTATTTGGAATGGTAGCATAGTGACTATATTACTGGACTAGTAATCCAGGAGCCTGGACTAATGATCCAGAGACATGAGTTCAAATTCCACCACAGCAGCTGAGGCATGTAAATTCAAATAACTAAATAAATCTGGAATAAAAAGCTAGTGTCAGTAATGGTGACCATGAAACTATCGATTGTCAAAGAAAACCTATCTGGTTCACTAATGTAGCTCAATGGGTAGCACACTTGCCTCTGAGTCACAAGGTTGTGGGTTCAAGTCCTACTCCATGGGACTAGAGCACATCAATCTAGGCTGACACTCCAGTGCAGCCCTGTGGGAGTGCTGCGCTGCTGAAGGTGCTGTCTTTCGAATGAGACATTAAACCAAGGCCCCGTCTGCTCTCTCAGGTAGGCATAAAAGATCCCATGGCACTATTTCGAAGAAGAGCCAATATTTAACCCTCAATCAACATAACAAACAGATTATCTGGTCATTATCACATTGCTGTCTGTGGGAGCTTGCTGTGCACAAATTGGCTGTCACGTTTTCCACATTACGACAGTGACTACACGCTAAAAGTACTTCATTTGCTGTAAAGCTCTTTGAGATGTCCGGTGGTCGTGAAAGGTGCTATATAAATGTAAGTCTTTCTTTTATATCCTTTAGGGAATCTGCCGCCCTTACCCAGTCTGGCCAATAGGTGACTCCTAGACCCACAGCAATGTGGTTGACTCTTAACTGCCCACTGAATTGGTCACCACCACCACCTTTAGGGATGGGCAATAAATGCTGGCCTTGCCGGCGATGTCCACATCGAACGAATAACAAAAGAAATATGTGATCTCTAGTCTGAAGTGGATCTCTGGCCAAAACAGGCAAGTGGCTGCAGGGAGAAAGGAAGGAAGAGAGACTAACATTTATTTAGCGCCTTTCACGACCTCAGGATGTCCCAAAGAGCTTTACAGCCAATGAAGTACTTTTGAAGCGTAGTCATTGTTGTAATGTAGGAAACATGGGAGCCAATTTGAACAAAGTAAGCTCCCGCAAACAACAATGGTTTTGGTTGACTGATAAATGTTGGCCAGAACATTGGGAGAACTCCTCTGCTCTTCAAATAGTGCCATATATTTAGCGTCCAGCGAAATGGGAAGAAAGAGCCTCGGTTTAACATATCATCTGAACAATGGTCCATCGGACAGTGTAGCACTCCCTCAGTAATACGCCAAAGTGTTTGGCTACATTATGTGCTCAAGTCCCTCAAGTGGGAAATGAACCTACAACCTCCTGACTCAGAGGTGAGATTGCTGCCACTGAGACACAGCTGACTCTAGGTGGAGGACTCCAGACCGCACAGATCAGTCACTGAGTGCCCTGGAGGGGAAATCAGCTTTACAGCGGGCACACCTTGTTGTCAATGCCCTTCACATTAGCTCCCAGATTAAACAGTTGCCCTTGAAAAGGTGGTGGTGAGCTGCCTTCTTGAACTGCTGTAGTTGTGTGGTGAGGGTACTCCCACAGTGCAATTAGGGAGGGAGTTCCAGGATTTTGACCCAGCGATGATGAAGGAACGGCGATATATTTCCAAGTCAGGATGGTGTGTGACTTGCAGGGGAACTTGGAGGTGGTAGTGTCCCCATGAGCCTGCTGCCCTTGTCCTTCTAGGTGGTAGAGGCCGCGGGTTTGGGAGGTGCTGCCGAAGAAGTCTTGGCGAGTTGCTGCAGTGCATCTTGTAGATGGTACACCCTACAGCCATGGTACGCCGGTGCTGGAGGGAGTGAATGTTTAAGGTGGTGGATGGGGTGCCAATCAAGCGGGCTGCTTTGTCCTGGATGGTGTCGAGCTTCTTCAGTGTTGTTGGAGCTGCACTCATCCAGGCAAGTGGAGAGTATTCCATCACAGTCCTTACTTGTGCCTTGTAGATGGTGGAAAGGCTTTGGGGAGTCAGGAGGTTAGACGCTCACCACAGAATACCTCGCCTCTGACCTGCTCTTGTTGTCACAGTGTTTATGTGGCTGGTCCAGTTAAGTTTCTGGTTAATGGTGACCCCCAGGATGTTGATAATGGGGGATTCGGCGATGGTAATGCCATTGAATGTCACGGGGAGGTGGTTGGACTCTCGTTTTTTGGAAATAGTAATTGCCTGGCACTTGTCTGGTGCAAATGTTAAATGCCACTTATCAGCCCATGCCTGAATGTTGTGCAGGTCTTGTTGCATGCGGGGCATGGACTGCTTCATTACCTGAGGAGTTGCAAATGGCTCTGAACACTATGCAGTCATCAGCGAACATCCCCATTTCTGACCTTATGTTGAATGGATGGTCATTGATGAAGCAGCTGAAGATGGTTGGGCCGAGGACACTGCCCTGAGGAACTCCTGCAGCGATGTCCTGGGGCTGAGAGGATTGGCCGAATGGCCTGTTTCTGTGCTGTAAATGCTGTGTAATTCTATCTAACTCACCGCGCCATCACCGCCGGCCCGCCCAGCGTGCTGATCCTAGAATCATAGCAATTTACAGCATACAACGAGGCCATTCGGCCCGTCCAGCCCGTGCTGGCCAACAAAGAGCTCTCCACCCTTATCCCACTTTCCAGCACCTGGTCCGTAGCCTTGGAGGTTATGGCACTTCAAGTGTATATCCAAGTACTTTTTAAATGTGATGAGGGCCTCTGCCTCTACCAGTCTTTGGCAGTGAGTTCCAGACCCCAACCACTCTCTGGGTGAAAAGATTTCTCCTCAAATCCCCTCCAAACTTCCGACCAATTACTTTAAATCTCTGCCCCCTGGTTATTGACCCTGCTGCTAAGGGGAATAGGTCCTTCCTATCCACTCTATCTAGGCCCCTCATAATTTTATACACCTCAATTAATTCTCCCCTCAGCCTCCTCTGTCATAAGAAAACAACCCCAGCCTATCCAATCTTTCCTCATAGCTAAAATTCCCCAGCCCAGGCTGTTAGATCCGTGGTTCAGTGGATAAATAATTACACGGATGCTGTACATAAACAAATAACAGGTCTTTACTGGAGGAGGGTAATCTCTAGGCTGGGGTACAGAGGCATGCGCACAGCTTATATACCGGTGTGGTCACTGCCGGTACTATAGTATACAGGAGCTGTAAAAAGTAGTTCTGACTTAAAGCACGTACACTACAATTCCTCCCTTTTTAGATTAATAATACCCCCTTAATATTCAAATAACAATTACATTTTTACATGTACATTCAATAACAAAAGTCCATTTATAGATTCAGTCTTTGGGGCGGCTTCCTGACCCTTTTGGGATAGCGCCTTTCCGGAGGTTCTTGTTCTTGGTGCAGAGGCGATTCTGACCCCCTTTCATCGGGTAGTTCATCGGGTTCCACTGCTACTGGGTCTGAAGTAGACGCTACCGGTATGTCGGGTTCATCCCCAGGTACTCGAGACATGGGGTTGACACATTCCTGTGATGCTAAGATCTGATCGACGTGGCGTCTCACAATGTTCTCCCCGACATCCACTATGTACATTAATGGCCCCTGCCTTGTACATATCGTTCCGGGTTGCCACTTCTCTGTTCGATAGTCCCGGGCCAAGACTGGTTGCCCTACATTGAAGCTCCTTGTCGGCTTCTCGTTGATGTGCTGGAATTGTTTGTCCTCAACATTTCTTCGCACATTTGGTCTGAGCAAGTCCAGACGAGATCTCAACCTTCGGTTAAAGAACATCATGGCCGGGGTCTGGTTGGTAACTGCATGTGTCGCGTTTCGGTAGGCTAATAAGAAATTGTCCATCTTATGCTGTAGTGGAATTTCCTCGTCGCACATGGCATTTATCACCTTCTTAAAGGTTTGTACGAACCTCTCAGCCAATCCATTGGTGGCTGGATGATACGGGGCAGATGTATAATGCCTTACCCCATTCCTTTTCATGAATTTTTGGAACTCATTAGACACAAACTGTGGTCCATTATCAGAGCAGATCTGCTCTGGCAAACCGTTTCTGGCAAATATGGTCCGTAGGACTGCAATCGTTTTCTCTGTAGTGGTTGAAGACATCTTTATCACCTCAGGCCACTTTGAATGAGCATCCACTGCTATTAAGAACATTGAGTCCATGAATGGACCAGCAAAATCAATGTGCACCCGTTGCCATGGAGAGGAGGGCCACTCCCATGGGTGTAGAGGGGCATGTGGTGGTGCATTTTGGATCTTCTGGCATCCTAAGCAGCTCTTAGTTAGGTCTTCGATTTGTTGATCGATTCCCGGCCACCACACATAAGCCCTAGCTAGGCTTTTCATTTTCACTCCCCCCAGATGACCTTCATGTAGCTCATTTAGCACTCTCTCCCTTAACTTGGGTGGAATCACCACTCTGGATCCACACATCACTGTCCCCTGGCATACTGACAGCTGTTCTCTTCTGGATGAGAATTCTGGCAACAGTGAGTCGCCATGTGTTGGCCATTCCCTCACTGTCAATTCATATACCCGTGACAGCGTCAGATCATTGCGGGTCTCCTTCTCTATATCCACGTTTGTTACTGCCAATCGTTCAATTAGCGACGAATAAAATATCTCGATAGGGTCCACTGCTGGTGCTTCCTCCACAGTAGGCAGTGGCAGGCGCGATAGTCCATCAGCGTTCCCATGCTGTCTCGTGCCTTTATATTCTATTTCATATTGATTCGCCCCTAGAAACAGGGACCATCTTTGTAACCGCTGTGCAGTCATTACTGGCACGCCCTTCTTAGGATTAAAGATGGAGACAAGTGGTTGGTGGTCAGTCAGCAAGGTGAACTTCTGTCCATGCAGATAGTGGTTGAATTTTTTTACTCCCCATACTAGGCTGAGGGCCTCCCTGTCAATCTGGGCGTAGTTGCGCTCGGCTGAGGTTAATGACCGAGACGCAAAAGCTACTGGCCTCTCCAACCCGCCTGTGAATTTGTGCGACAGCACCGCTCCAATGCCATAGGGTGATGCATCACATGCCAAACGAATTGGTAGTGCTGGGTTGAAATGGGCCAACACCTCTTTTGATGTGATCAATTCTTTATACTTCTGGAAAGCTCATCTACGTTTGTCATCCCACTTCCATGGTACCCCTGTTTGCAGTAGGGTGTTCAGCGGGTGTAATACCGTAGACAAATTTGGTAAGAGCTTGTGGTAATAGTTCACCAGCCCGAGGAACGACCTCAGTTGTGACACATTTTCCGGTGCTGGAGCCTTGACGACTGCCTCTATCTTGTCAGGGGACTTATGTAACCCCTCTTCATCGATGACGTGGCCGCAATACGAGATCTGTTTCTGGAAAAACTCGCACTTGTGGCGATTAGCTCGTAGCCCATATTCCTTTAATCTGGCGAGCACCTTCTCCAAGTTAGCGAGGTGATCACCGTCATTTTCGCCCGTGACCAAGATGTCGTCCAAATAACACTGGGTCCCTGGAATCCCTTGCCGGACCTGATTCATCGCCCTTTGCCAGATAGCCGGAGCCGAGGCTACTCCAAACACCAGCCGGTTGTATTGATAGAGACCTTTATGGGTGTTGATCGTAAGGTAATGTTTCGAAGCTTCTTCTACCTCCATTTGCAAGTACGCCTGGGCTAGATCAATTTTGGTGAAGCGTTTACCACCAGATAGCGAGGCGAAAATATCCTCAATTCGTGGAAGCGGACATTGCACCGTGTGAAGGACTGGGTTCACTGTCACCTTAAAATCCCCACAGATGCGGACCTTCTTTGGTTCCCCAGGCATATTACTCAACGACCTCTTCATTACAGGAACGATGGGTGTAGCCCACTCGCTCCAGTCCACTTTGGACAGTACTCCTGAACATTCCAACCCTTCCAGCTCTGCTTCAACCGCTTGTCTGATCGCATAAGACACTGGTCTGGCCTTCAGAAACTTTGGGCTTGCATTATCCTCTATTTTAATTGTTGCTGTTATTCCTTTTAGTGTTCCTAGTCCCTCCTGGAACACTTCTTTTGCGTCAGTTAGCATTTTTGACAGTCGTCCAGGTGTGACGTCGTCATCCTTTTTGGCCTCCACCTTCAGTGCCTGTATGTAATGCCAATCTAAATGTATCTTCCGGATCCATTCACGTCCTAGCAGTGGTGGTCCTCCATTTGGCAATACATATATATCCATTTTAGGTATTTCCTGACCTTTATATGTCACTTTCACCCTTATTTTTCCTTTGGGGTAGACTTTTCGCCCCGTATACGTCTTCAAGACAATCTCTGTAGCTTTCAAGGGCATGTGTGAAAATAGCCGCTTGTAGTCTCTTTGATTTATGACTGTTAGAGCTGACCCTGTGTCCAATTCCATTTCCACTTGGACTCCGTCTATCTTGAGTGTAACCCAGATGGTCTGGTGATCCTCCATTCCGGTTACATTATGTAGTTTCAGACAACCCAGCTCCTTGCTTCGGAGTCTGTGTCACTTTTCTGTTCATCTGAACCACTGTCCATCACCTGGTGTACCTTTTTGTACTTCTCCTGTGGAGATTTCTTACTGTTGGTTTTCTTCCCAGACCTGCAGGCTCTTGCTATGTGTCCTGCTTTCCCACACTGTCTGCACACTTGGTCCTTGAACCAACAATCTTTCTGGTCATGTGCTGTTCTGCCACAGCGATAGCACTTCCCTGTTCCATAGGTCATTTTGTTGGTGCCATATTCTTGCGGTCTCCGTTGTATCTCTGCAGCGCCCCTTGCGGCTGCTTCGTGTGATACTGCCATACTGAAAGCCTTGTCCAGCGTAAGGTCCTTTTCTGATAGAAGCCGTTTCTGGGTTCCTTCACTTTGTAGCCCACACACAAACTTGTCCCTTAACGTGTCTGCTAGTCCCGCTCCAAACTGGCAGTATTTCGATAGCTTGCGCAGTTCAGTTAGGTACTCAGCATTGCTTTCGTCTTTGTGTTGGTTCCTTTTATGGAACTTAAATCGTTCTGCTATCAGCAGCAGTGTGGGGTTTAAGTGGTCCTGTAGAATTTCTACTATGCTTTCAAAATTCTTGTTTACCGGCTTCTCTGGGGTTATTAGATTTCGCAGTAACCCATAAGTTTTTGCACCCATGGAATTTAACAGAACCAGTGCTTTATTAGCACCTGGCACTTTATTCGCCCTGCAGTGCACCTCAATATGTTCCACATATGTTGCCCAATCTTCGACTTCATTGTGGAACGTAGAGATACTGCCACTCTTCGGCATCCTTGGTTGTGCGTTAACTATCACCAATGGCGCCTCCCGCGCTTCCCCTTCTTCTCCACTGGCACAAAATGGCGTCTCCCGCGCTTTCCTTCCTTCCCACGCTCGCCCGTCTTCTCCGCTGCGGCTTCGCAAAATGGCGTCTCCCGCGCTCTTCCTTCTTCTCCACGGCTTAATGGCGCCTCCCGCGTTCTCCCTGTTTCTCCGCGGCTCAATGGCGTCTCCCGCGCTCTCCCTGCTTCTCCGCGGCTCAATGGCGTCTCCCCTTGCTTCGCCCCGAGGACCCTGATCAGCCCGTGATCCCTGGCTGTGCTCTGCGCATTCTTCTCTTGATATTTGTCGACGCCGCTCAGTCTAGAACCCGACTGTTTCTTACCCTCTCTCTCTCCAGTTTGCAGTATTTTCCCTCGACGCCGCTCGGTGATCAACCCCTGGCTGCGCCCTGCTCTCTTCACCCTCTTTCCTACCCCGTTGACGCTGCCCGGCTCTCTCTCTCTGCCGTCGGTCGGCTACAGCCGCCGCTGCTTGGGAAGGGTCTGCTCTGGACCTGTCGTCGGTCTCTTACTGCTCGTTGTGGCTGGGGAACCAAGCCCGGCTCTCCACAGCCTCCCCAGCGAAGTTGGATCTCTGCCTGACTGCTGGGCGGTTGCTCGCTGTCGACGCCCGTGTTCCTGGACTCGACTATTTTTTAAATTTTTTTTTACGTTGCAGGTAGAATCCCATCAACACTCGTCGCCACTGTTAGATCCGTGGTTCAGTGGATAAATAATTACACGGATGCTGTGCATAAACAAATAACTGGAGGAGGGTAATCTCTAGACTGGGGTACAGAGGCATGCGCACAGCTTATATACCGGTGTGGTCACTGCCGGTACTACAGTATACAGGAGCTGTAAAAAGTAGTTCTGACTTAAAGCACATACACTACACAGGCAACATCCTCTTAAATCTCCTCTGCAACCCCTCTAGCCCAATCACATCTTTCCTGTAATCTGTAAGACCGAGACCCCATTTGTCACCCCAAAGGGGACTCTGAGGAATTGGTAGAGGCGTCCGTTCGCCTCGAAGGCAGTGTACGGGCGGTCCTCTGGTCTGATAGGGAGCTGGTGGTATGCTGACTTGAGGTCGATGGTGGAGAACACCCGGTATTGGGCGATTTGGTTCACCATTTCTGATATGCGGGGTAGCGGGTAGGCGTCTAGTTGGGTGTACCTGTTGATCGTTTGGCTATAGTTGATCACCATCCGTTTCTTCTCGCTACCCCTTACCACCACCACTTGGGCGCGCCACGGGCTATTGCTGCGTTCAATAATGCGCTCTTTCAGGAGCCTGTCTACCTCGGTCGCGATAAACCGCCTGTCCTCCCAGCTGTACCTCCTGCTTTTGGTCGCTATTGGCCGGCAGTTAGGGGTAAGGTTCGCGAATAGCGAAGGCGGCTTTACCTTCAGGGTAGCCAGACCGCACACTGTGAGGGGCGGCTGGGACCCACCGTAATTGAGCGTGATGCTTTGATGGTAGCACTGGAAATCCAGGCCCAAGATCACGCTCGCACATAGATTCTTCATGATTAATACTTTAAAATTATCGTAAAGAGTTCCGTTAACGGACAATTGTACCGTGCAGTAACCCATAATGGTCGATGTCTGGGTTTTATCAGCCATAGAGATGGTACCCCGAGTAGGGACCACCTTTAGGGAGAGTTGTTGTACCAGTTCAGGGTGGATAAAACTCTCCATGCTTCCACTGTCAATTAAACATTTAACCCTGCACCCGTTTATCTCGATGTCCACCATTGATTTGGATAGCGGGTGCGGCCTGGTCTGATCCACTGTGACCGATGCCACTGTAGGGCCCTGATCGAGACAAGATGATGTCCACGCTGTCTGCTCACAAGATGGCGGACCCCACGAGGTCGGGCAAGATGGCGTCCAAGATGGCCGCTCCCACGGCGCACACGCGGCGGTGGCGGGTTTTCCGGCGGGGTTCCCTCTGCACACCTTCCCGAAGTGCCCCTTCTTACTGCACTTAAAGCAGGTGGTGCCTTTCGCCGGGCACAGGTTTCTGGTGTGCTTCGGCTGCCCGCAGAAGAAGCTGGCCCAGCCTGCAGCACATCCAGTACGGCAGACCTCTGGATGGAAGATACATTCTCCTCTGTGTGTTACCTTCTAAGTCAATAAAATTGATGTGCCTCAATAAATCCGAGACTCGATGTTAGCGAAACAAAACAAGGCTTTTATTGACTTAGAAGGTAACACACAGAGGAGAATGTATCTTCCATCCAGAGGTCTGCCGTACTGGATGTGCTGCAGGCTGGGCCAGCTTACATAGGAGCCAGGTATGGGCGGAGCCCTACACACAGTACAATACAATGGAAATGAAACTGAAACCAACCACAGTCACAGGCAGAGAAATAGTGATGAGTGATGAATGGAATATTTCATCACATTCACCCCTTCTATAGATTTAGTCTGTTCGGGGGTTTGATAGTCCTCTGCGACCGACGTGGCTGTTGTGGTGCCGCGGGTGTCGGCTGGGTGTCCCCGGTGGCCTCCTGGGTCTCTGCCGGGGGTGCCGCCAGGGTTGTTGAAGGGGTAGTTGGTGGGGGTACCGTTGGTCGATGTTCTTCCGGGGGTGATGAAAGAGTAGTGGGTGGGTAAGAGTTGCTGTGATCGTTGTTGCTGCTGTTGTCGTGGTTGTTGTCGTTACCGGCTGGGGCGACAACTTTTATGGACACGGTGTCCTCCCTTCCGTCGGCGTGCCAGACATACGCGTATTGGGGGTTGGCGTGGAGTAGGTGCACTGACTCCACGAGAGGGTCCGTCTTGTGGCCCCTCATATGCCTTCGCACGAATACCGGACCTGGGGTGGAGAGCCATGACGGCATGGATACGCCTGAGGTGGATTTCCGGGGGAAGACAAACATTCGCTCGTGAGGCGTGGCATTAGTGGCAGTACACAATAGCGACCGTATCGAATGGAGCACATCTGGGAGGACTTCCTGCCAGCGGGAGATAGGGAGGCCTTTGGTCCTTAGAGCTAGAGTGACTGCTTTCCATACTGTCCCGTTCTCTCGCTCCACTTGACCGTTACCCCGGGGGTTGTAGCTGGTGGTACGGCTCGTGGCGATCCCCCTGGACAGCATGTACTGGCGTAGCTCTTCACTCATGAAGGACGCCCCCCTATCCGTATGGATGTAGCTCGGCATACCGAACAGGCAGAACAGGCTGTTGAGGCATTTAATGACCGTGGCGCTGGTCATGTCTGGGCAGGGGAAGGCGAATGGGAACCGGGAGTATTCGTCCACAATGTTCAGGAAGTAAACATTGCGGTCGACGGACGGGAGGGGGCCCTTGAAATCTAAGCTGAGCCGCTCAAAGGGCCATGTAGCTTTGATTAAGTGGGCTCTATCTGGGCGGTAGAACCAAGGCTTGCTCTCAGCGCAAGTGCGACAGTTCCTGGTCAGGGACCGAACTTCCTCAATCGAGTAGGGTAAGTTGCGGGACTTTATGAAGTGGAACAGCCGCGTGACCCCTGGGTGGCAGAGGTCATTGTGGAGGGTCTGTAGCTGATCCCCGGTGGCGCTGGCACACATCCCTCGTGAGAGGGCGTCGGGGGATTCGTTAAGGGCCCCTGGCCGGTAAATGATGTCATAATCGAAGGTGGAGAGCTCGATCCGCCACCTAAGAATCTTATCATTTTTAATCTTCCCCCTCTGTTTATTATTGAACATAAATGCTACCGACCGCTGGTCGGTAAGTAGGGTGGAGCGTTTGCCAGCTAGGTAGTGGCACCAGTGGCGCACTGCCTCCACGATGGCTTGGGCCTCCTTTTCTACGGAGGAGTGTCTGATCTCGGGCCCTTGGAGGGTCCTCGAGAAGAAAGCTACGGGCCGCCCCGTCTGGTTGAGGGTGGCCGCCAAGGCAAAGTCAGACGCATCACTTTCCACTTGAAAGGGAGTGTTCTCGTCCACTGCCTGTAGCGTGGCCCGCTCAATATCCTGCTTAATGCTTTTCAAAGCGGCATGGGCCTCAGCAGAGAGCGGAAAAGAGGATGCTTTCAAGAGGGGGCGGGCTTTGTCGGAGTAGTTGGGGACCCATTGGGAATAATAAGAAAATAACCCCAGGCACCTTTTCAGGGCTTTGGGAGTGTTGGGCAGGGGCAGCTCCCGTAGGGGGCGCAATCGGTCGGGGTCTGGTCCGATTTCCCCATTCTCCACCACGCTGCCTAGTATGCAGAGGCGCGTGGTGTTGTAAACGCATTTGTCCTCGTTGTAGGTGAGGTTGAGTTTTTGTGCGGTTTTCAGGAACCTCTCGAGCTTCGAGTCGTGATCCTGCTGGTTGTGACCGCAGATGGTGACGTTGTCGAGGTAGGGGAAGGTTGCCTGCAAGTGGTGGTCATCGACCATGCGGTCCATCTCCCTCTGGAAGACCGAGACCCCATTCGTCACCCCAAAGGGGACTCTGAGGAATTGGTAGAGGTGTCCGTTCGCCTCGAAGGCGGTGTACGGGCGGTCCTCTGGTCTGATAGGGAGCTGGTGGTATGCTGACTTGAGGTCGATGGTGGAGAACACCCGGTATTGGGCGATTTGGTTCACCATTTCTGATATGCGGGGTAGCGGGTAGGCGCCTAGTTGGGTGTACCTGTTGATCGTTTGGCTATAGTCGATCACCATCCGTTTCTTCTCGCTACCCCTTACCACCACCACTTGGGCGCGCCACGGGCTATTGCTGCGTTCAATAATGCGCTCTTTCAGGAGCCTGTCTACCTCGGTTGCGATAAACCGCCTGTCCTCCCAGCTGTACCTCCTGCTTTTGGTCGCTATTGGCCGGCAGTTAGGGGTAAGGTTCGCGAATAGCAAAGGCGGCTTTACCTTCAGGGTAGCCAGACCGCACACTGTGAGGGGCGGCTGGGACCCACCGTAATTGAGCATGATGCTTTGGTGGTAGCACTGGAAATCTAGGCCCAAGATCACGCTCGCACATAGATTCTTCATGATTAATACTTTAAAATTATCGTAAAGAGTTCCGTTAATGGACAATTGTACCGTGCAGTAACCCATAATGGTCGATGTCTGGGTTTTATCAGCCATAGAGATGGTACCCCGAGTAGGGACCACCTTTAGGGAGAGTTGTTGTACCAGTTCAGGGTGGATAAAACCCTCTGTGCTTCCACTGTCAATTAAACATTTAACCCTGCACCCGTTTACCTCGATGTCCACCATTGATTTGGATAGCGGGTGCGGCCTGGTCTGGTCCACTGTGACCAATGCCACTGTAGGGCCCTGATCGAGACAAGATGGCGTCCACGCTGTCTGCTCACAAGATGGCGGACCCCACGAGGTCGGGCAAGATGGCGTCCAAGATGGCCGCTCCCACGGCGCACACGCGGCGGTGGCGGGTTTTCCGGCGGGGTTCCCTCTGCACACCTTCCCGAAGTGCCCCTTCTTACCGCACTTAAAGCAGGTGGTGCTTTTCGCCGGGCACAGGTTTCTGGTGTGCTTCAGCTGCCCGCAGAAGTAGCAGTTGGGTCCCCGACACGTCGCGGCTGTCGTAGGGCTTCTGGGGGGAGAGCGGGGCCCCGACTGTGTCGGGCTGCCGGGCGGGGAAGATTCCTTCCAAGATGGCGGCGCCCTTGGTGCACACGTGGCGGCATGGACGGCGCGGGCTGAAGAGTAGGCGTCCGAGTTTCTCTGGGCCACATCCAGGGATCGTGCTGTGTCCGCAGCCTGTTTCAGGTCCAATCCCGTTTTTTCCAGCAGTCTCTGCCGGATGTAAGTGGAGCTGAGGCCTGTGATAAAGGCATCGCGAACAAGCTCGTCAGTGTACACTGCGGCTTTTACATCTTGGCACTTGCAGTCTTTGCCAAGCGTTTTCAGGGTGCCTAGGAACTCCTCCACCGATTCCCCAGTTCGCTGTGCGCGAGTAGCGAGCAGATGCCTAGCATACACCTCATTCGTAGGCTGCTGATAATGCGCCTTTAAGATGTCGCAGGCAGCCGGGTACGTGTCGGCGTCTTGGATAAGGGGGTAAACCTGGTGGCTTACCCAATTCCGCAGAATTCCAAGTTTCATACTCGCAGCGTCCGTAGCGTCTTTGACGGCTGCGGAATTGTCCAGGAAGAATTCCATACACATAAACCAGTATCCGAAGCTTGCCGATGCGTCCGAAGCATGCTGGTCCAAATCCAAACGTTCGGGTTTCAAGAGTTGATCCATTGTGTAGCAGTGTTCTAGCTGCGGCCTAACTAGTGTTTTATACAGTTCATGCATAACCTCCCTGCTCTGATATTCTATGCCTCGGCTAATAAAGGCAAGTATCCCGGATGCCTTCTTAACCACCTTATCTACCTGTCCTGTTACCGTCAGGGATCTGTGGACATGCACTCTAAGGTCCCTCTGATCTTCTGCACTTCCCTGTGTCCTACCATTTATAGTGTATTCCCTTTCCTTGTTAGCCCTCCCCAAATACATTACCTCACATTTCTCCAGATTGAATTCCATTTGCCACTCTTCTGCCCACCTGACCAGTCCATTGATATCTTCCTGCACTCTACAGCTTTCTTCTTCTTCATCAACTACTCGGCCAATTTTTGTATCATCTGCAAACTTCTTAATCATACTTCCTACATTTAAGTCCAAATCATTGCTATTTACAACAAAAAGCAAAGGACCCAGTACTGAGCCCTGCAGAACCCCACTGGAAACAACCGTCCAGTCACAAAAACACACTTCGACCAATACCCTTTGTTTCCTGCCTCTGAGCCTATTTTGGATCCAACTTGCCACTTTGCCTTGGATCCCATGGGCTTACACTTTCGTGACCAGTTGCCAGGTGGGAACTAATCAAAAGCCTGACTAAAAATCCTTATAGACTACATCAAATGGACTACCGTCATCAACCCTCCTTGTTACCTCCTCAAAAATTTCAAACAAGTTTGTCAGACATGACCTTCCCTTAACAAATCCACACTGACTGTCCCTGATTAATCCGTGTCTTTCTAAATGAAGATTTATCCTGTCCCTCAGAATTTTTTCCAATAATTTTCCCACCACCGAGGTTAGGCTGACTGGCCTGTAATTACTCGGTCTATCCCTTTTGTAATGATCAATAACATGTCATTCTATAGTGGACACTAGGTGGAGCCATAGAGCTGTGTAGAGCTGTATATAGCTGTATGTATAAGACTACACTACCCGGCTGTATATATATTAAGACTACATTACCCATGAGGCTAGGCTACCCAGAAGGCAACAGTCAAGATGGCAGCCTGCACACAGGAGCACATATGCTGCATATCTACAGATACTGTACCTAGAGAATGTGTACTGAATAAATGACTAGCTAGAAGCTAGCTGTGTTCATATTAAGAATATCTAGTTATTAATGAACACAACATGGTACCAGGGTGGTGAAGATCTGCTGAAAATTGTAAAAATCGACATGGAGAATTTGAAGCCACCAGAGCGTTTGAATCTCGAGGGAAATGTCGACTACAATGGGCGGATTTTTAAACAACAATTCGAACACTACATTGCAGCCATCAGATTCGGTACGAAGCCAGACGCAAGGAAGATAGCGTTGCTGCTTACGGTTGCAGGCCCACAGGCGATAGAGGTATTTAATACATTTGTATTTAATCCAGTGGAGAACAGAGAAAAATTAGAAGATGTGCTAAAAAAATTTGATGCACATTGCTCTCCCAAAAAGAATGAGACGTATGAAAGATACATCTTCCGTTCTCGGACACAGCAACAAAATGAGTCTTTTGATAGCTATATAACTGATCTGAAACTGAAAGCACGGACATGTAATTTCTCTGAGCTCAAAGCATCCATGATTCATGACCAGATTGTGTTTGGTATTCATGATAAAAAAGTCAGGGAACATCTGTTGAGAGAAACCGAACTAAATTTGGAAAATGCGGTGAAAATATGCCAAGCCAGCGAGCTAGCTCGAAAGCACGCGAAGAATTTCAGTGAAATCAATAATGATGCAATTGTAATGAGTGAAAATGCTGCTGTCGGTGCTGTGTCCTATAAGGGGAAGAAACATGGGCAGAACAGAAATGAAAAGCAATCAGAGGATGAAATTTTTAATTGTAAACGCTTTGGTTACGAACACCAGTTAAGACAATGCCCAGCGTTTGGAAAAATGTGCACAAAGTGTAATGGAAAGAATCACTTTGCCAAACAATGCTTTTCAGAAGTAAAAACAACAAAAGGGCAACAAGTTAACATGATTGAGGACACTGATCAAAGTGAGACATTTTTTGTAGGAATGGTGTCATGTGACGATATCAAAAAAGATACAGAAAATATGCAGCCCTCAGAAATGGACAATGCTGAACATAAAGTCAGTGCAGTAAAAGTGGACAAATGGATGATCCCACTGCAGGTAAATGGAGCATTAGTTACATTGAAACTGGACGCTGGGGCAAAAGCAAACTTAATCAGTATGAGTGACATAAAAAATATGAAAGAAAAGCCCAAAATACAGAAAAAGTCAGTACTACTGAAGGACTATAATGGACAGAAAATCGATAGCTTAGGTGTATGCAGACTTAAAGTGACAGTCAAAGACAAAGTGCATCATCTCATGTTTTCTGTTGTGGCTGAAAGGCTTGATTCACTACTGGGTGACAAAGCTTGTGAGGACTTAGAACTGATCAAAAGAGTCTACCGTATAAACTGTGCCATAAGCAGACCAGATGACTCTGTGGATTCTGTAGTGAATAATTTCCAGGATGCGTTCAAAGGATTTGGAGTTCTACCAGTCACTTACAAGATCCAGCTAAAGCAGGATGCTCAGCCAGTGGTACATGCTCCACGAAGAGTTCCAACACCCCTGCGTGACCGGCTCAAGAATGAAGTGGACAGAATGACCACACTAGGAGTCATCAGGAAAGTCGAAGAGCCAACAGACTGGGTTAACTCCATGGTATGTGTAAAGAAAAAGAACAATGATCTAAGAATATGCATGGATCCAAAGGACTTAAATGCAAACATAAAACGTGAACACTACCAGATTCCCAAGCGAGAAGAAATCACCAGTGAAATGTCAGGTGCCAGATACTTTACAAAGCTCGATGCCTCACAAGGATTTTGGCAACTAAAACGGGATGAAGAGAGCACCAAATACTGTACCTTCAACACACCATTTGGCAGGTATTGTTTCCTCAGAATGCCTTTCGGGATAATATCTGCATCTGAAATCTTTCATAGAGCGATGGAACACATAATTGAAGGTCTGGAAGGAGTTCGGGTCTATGTTGATGACATCATCATCTGGGGCTCCACACTGAAAGAACACAACGAGAGGCTGACTAAAGTGCTACAGAGCATACGCCGGAATGGACTGAAGCTCAACAAAGCCAAGTGTCAGTTTAGCGTCCAGGAAGTCACTTTCCTAGGAGATAATCTATCTGGTAAAGGAATAGAGCCAGATATGGAAAAAGTAAACACCATACTTAAAATGCCCCGACCCACTGACAAAAAAGGAGTGCTACACATCATGGGGATGAGAAACTTAATTGGAAAGTTCATTCCTAACTTGTCAGCCAAGACAGCCTGTCTGCGAGACGTGCTACATAAAACAAATGAGTTTGCATGGACAGAAAGACATGAACAAGAGTGGGTAAACCTCAAAACAGTGCTGACAACCATACCTGTACTCACCTTCTTTGACCCAACAAAAAGAATCAAAGTGTCAACGGATGCATCAAAAGATGGCCTAGGTGCGGTCTTGCTACAAGCAGAGGATGAAGATTGGAAGCCTGTTGCCTATGCCTCCAGGTCTATGACTGATACTGAGTGTTGATATGCCCAGATTGAAAAGGAATGTCTAGGCTTGGTAGTTGGACTAGAAAAGTTTCATGGCTACATATATGGACTTTCCACCTTCGCAGTGGAGACAGACCACAGCCCTCTGGTTGCCATCATAAACAAAAACCTGAATGAGATGTCTCCAAGGATTCAACGACTCATGATGAAGCTGCAAAGATATGACTTTGAACTGACCTACACACCAGGCAAATACGTAGTGTTAGCAGATGCACTATCCCGAGCACCCACAATGAGTCATGTGAGCTCTACTGAAGAAGACGTGGATGTTCATGTGAGTATGGTCACTGCTGCGCTGCCCGTGTCAGACACAAAATCAAAGCAAATAGCAGAAGAAACAGTAAAAGATACAGTATTACAAACAGTAATAGAGAACATTCATCATGGTTGGCCCAAAGGTTCCTGTCCAAAATATTTTCACATAAGGTCAGAATTGAGTGTCGCAAGTGGACTATTACTAAAACAGAACAGAATAGTCATTCCACAGGCTTTACGTCAAGACATGCTCAAAAGGATTCATGAGGGACACCTCGGAATTGAAAAATGCAAAAGGAGAGCAAGAGACACTGTTTATTGGCCTGGCATAAATAAGGACATTGAGAACATGATAGGCAAATGTGAGACATGTCAGAAACACCAAAACAAACAAGCAAAGGAACCAATGATAGTAGCTGACATACCAACAGCAGCATGGCAAAAGGTTGGTATGGACCTTTTTCATTTAAATGGTAAAGACTATCTAATAGTGATTGACTACTATTCTAACTATCCTGAGATGGCGCTGCTCTCAAGCACCACAGCAAGCAGTGTCATAATGCATGTGAAATCCATCTTCGCCAGACATGGAATTCCCAGGATTGCCATTAGCGACAATGGTCCGTGCTTCAACTGTAAGGAGTGGTAACAGTTTGCAGCACATTATGACTTTCAGCACATCACATCCAGTCCTTTGTATGCTCAGTCAAATGGTAAGGCAGAGAAAGGTGTTCAAGTTCTCAAGCAGCTACTGAAGAAAGCGACAGAAAGCAAGTCTGATCCTTATCTCGCCCTGCTGAGCTACCGAGCCTCAGCTTTAGACTGTGGTTCTTCACCTGCTGAACTACTAATGGGTCGCAAGTTGCGCACCATGCTACACTGCTGTGCAAAAGAACAGCAAAGTGAGGAACTGAGACAGAGACTTCAACTGTTAAAGCTGAAACAGAAATCATACTATGACAAGTCATCCAAAACTCTAAAACCATTGACAAGGAATGATGTTGTCAGGATTGAAGATCCAGATGCATGGAACAGGAAAGCTACAGTTCTTGAGGAAGTAGGACCAAGGTCATACACTGTTAGAACTGAGGAAGGACAGATTCTCAGGAGGAACTGCCGTTCCCTCCTAAAAACACAAGAGACTATTCAAGACCAGATTGATGACAATGCCGCAACTGCATCTTGTCATTCACCGCCAGAACAATCTCATGAAGACACATCAGACTTACCCGTGTTGAGAAGATCCACACGTGAAGTAAAAGAGCCTGATAGAATTAATCTTTGAGTAAAATGTAAAGCTTTGAAAATGTGTTGACCGTTTTGAAAATGTTTATGTTTATAGAGCACTAACAAAAGTGTTACTGATATTATCTTTATTGTTTTCTTGAAAGTTGATTGATATTGATTTTGTTAAACCTCAAAGAAAGGGGGATGTAATGATCAATAACATGTCATTCTATAGTGGACACTAGGTGGAGCCGTAGAACTGTGTAGAGCTGTATATAACTGTATGTATAAGACTACACTACCCAGCTGTATATATATTAAGACTATATTACCCATGAGGCTAGGCTACCCAGAAGGCAACAATTAAGATGGCAGCCTGCACACAGGAGCACACATGCTGCATCTCTACAGATACTGTACCTAGAGAACGTGTACTGAATAAATGACTAGCTAGAAGCTAGCTGTGTTCATAATAAGAATGTCTAGTTATTAATGAACATAACACCTTTCTCCCTTTTTAAACAACAGTACCACGTTAGCAGTCCTCCATGTGGTGTATGTGCCCTTAAGAGCAATTATGGTGTATGTGCCTTTAAGAGCCCCAGGTGTGCGTAATGCTGGTAATTGCCACTTGGGCTATATAAGCCTGTGTATTGTGTATATCCTTTAGAAACCCCCCCCGCCAGACTTGCTTAGTAAATACCTATGAACCAACTCCTGTCTTCATTGTCTTTATCTACACACGGACACTACAGTGGCGACGAAGTGGAAACGGACTTACCTGCAATTCGGCAGCACCTCAAGGACATCGATTCCTCCAGCGTCCAGAAGACTCAAGGAAGTAAGAGGAACTGTGGTTTCACCAGCTGGCCAAGCTGGTGACAGGTACTGCACTAATCCTTCCTGGGCGTCAGGCTGGAGCTCCAGCGGCGGGCTCTACAGCTGAGACAGGCAGCGAAATCGGAGGCAAACAATAACGGACTGGGAGGGAGCACTCGAGAGACGGCCGGCGCGGCAAGCAGGTCAGCGTTTAGACCTCCATCGGGAACGAGTCTCCAACAGTGAATAAACGGAAACCACAGTAAAACAGCGTTGTTATTGGTAGCAGTGGCGGGAAAGCACGGGAAGCGCCATATCGTTGCTACAGAGAGAAAAAAAAAAAGCGCGGGAAGCGCCATATCTTTTCTGAAGTGCCTAAATCTGGTAATATTGAGGCTTTTGATGGCGAAATAGAAGATTGGACCACATACGTGGAAAGAGTAGAGGTTTATTGCACTGCAAATGGAATAACAGATGAAAAAAAAGCTTCAGTACTTCTGAACTTAATGGGCGCGAAGACATACGGGCTGTTACGAAATTTAATCACTCCAGCCAAACCAAAGGACAAGACTTTTAAAGAAATTGCTGATACCCTGCAGGAGCATTTAAACCCAACACCGCTGCTGATAGCGGAACGATTCAAGTTCTTCAAGAGAAATCAACACAAGAATGAAAGTAACGCTGACTACCTAACCGAATTAAGAAAGCTATCAAAGTACTGCCAATTCGGAGCAGGACTATCGGATTATCTTCGAGACAAATTTGTTTGCGGTCTCTTAAGTGAAGGAACACAAAAAAGACTGCTTTCTGAAAAAGATTTAACATTGGACAAAGCTTTCAGTATGGCTGTATCATATGAAGCAGCAGCAAAAGGAGCTGCAGAGATACAACAAGAGACACAGGACTTCGGCACCCATAAAATGACAGAGGAGTTCGGAAGATGTTATCGCTGCGGCAGATCCACCCATAACCAGAGGGACTGCTGGTTCAAGGGCAAAGCATGCAGGCAATGTGGTAAGATTGGACACATTGCACGGGTATGCCAATCTGGACAATATAAATCCACTGACAGAAAACAAAAAATCAATAAAGAAAAGTACAGGAAGGTACAAATGATGGCGGACAGTAGCTCTGAAGACCAGAATAGCGATAGCGACTCCGGAAACAAGAGACTAAGCTGTCTCAAATTACATAATGTACTTGCCAAAGAGGATTACCAAACCATTTGGGTTACCCTCACAATAGCAGGGTCCCCAGTTAAAATGGAGCTAGATACAGGATCAGCTCTAACCGTAATAAATCGACGAGATTACGAGAGGCTATTTTCGCATATACCTCTAAAAGACACATCCATTATCTTAAAAATATATATGGGGCAGAAAGTCTACCCCAAAGGAAAAATAAGGGCACCTGTGGTATACAACGGCAAAGAAATACAAAAGTTGTATTTATACATTCTACAAGATGGTGGTCCACCGTTGTTGGGACGTGAATGGATAAGGAAGATACGTTTAGACTGGCACTCCATTCAGGCACTGACGGTGACCAGTAAGGAAAAAAACAATGATGACATCATACCTGAACGATTAAAAGACATCTTGGCCAACGCCAAAGAAGTGTTTCAAGAGAAACTAGGAACCTTGAAAGGCATCACCGCCTCAATAAAAGTGGAAGATACAGCAATTCCAAAATTTTTTAAGGCAAGACCGGTGCCATACGCAATACGTCCAGCAGTCGAGGCAGAGCTGAAGAATTTGGAAAAGGCAGGCGTATTATCCAAAATAGATTGGAGCGAATGGGCAACACCCATCGTTCCAGTCATGAAAAAAACATTGAAAAATAACTCTGAGGAACAGAAAAAAATTCGCAGCACGGTGGCATAGTGGTTAGCACTGTTGTCTCACAGCGCCAGGGACCCGGGTTCGAATCCGACCTCCGGTGACTGTCTGTGTGGAGTTTGCACATTCTCCCCGTGTTTGCGTGGGTTTCCTCCGGGTGCTCCGGTTTCCTCCCACAGTCCAAAGATGTGCAGGTTAGGTTGATTGGCTATGATAAATTGACCCTTAGTGTTAGGGGGATTAAATACGTGGGGTTACGGGGATAGGGTGGGATATGTGTTGGTGCAGGGGTTACGGGGATCGGGTGGGATATGTGTCGGTGCAGGCTCGATGGGCCGAAATGGCCTCTATCTGCACTGTGGGGTTTCTGTGATTCTGTGACTTTAAGGTGACTGTAAACCCGGTCCTTCACACGGTAGAAGATGTTTTCGCCTCACTATCCGGAGGGAAACGTTTCACAAAAATTGACTTGGCACAGGCATATCTACAGATGGAGGTTGAGGAGACCTCTATAAAGTATCTCACAATAAACACACACAAAGGCCTGTACCAGTACAATCGACTGGTTTTTGGAATAGCATCAGCTCCAGCTATCTGGCAAAGAGCTATGGAACAAGTCCTGCAAGGGATTCCGGGGACTCAATGCTACCTAGACGACATCCTTATAACAGGAGAAAACGACAACGAGCACCTTGCCAATTTGGAGCAGGTGCTCACTAGGCTGAAAGAACGGGGCCTACGAGCAAATCGCCCCAAGTGCGAATTTTTCCAAAATCAGATATCATATTGTGGCCACATAATTAATAAGGAAGGGTTGCATAAGTCACCTGAAAAAATTGAAGCAGTTATAAAAGCCCCAGCACCTGAAAATGTTTCACAATTAAGGTCATTCCTGGGATTAATAAATTACTATCATAAATTTTTACCGAACTTATCAACTATTCTACACCCTCTTAATGATCTTCTACAGACAGGAGTGATTTGGAAATGGAACGAAGACTGTAAACGTGCCTTCCATAAATGTAAAGACTTAATCACATCCGAGAAAATTTTGGCTCATTACAACCCATCACTACCAATCAGACTGGTGTGCGATGCATCCCCTTACGGCATAGGAGCGGTATTGTCCCATAGATTCCCTGATGGCTCGGAACGGCCGATAGCTTTTGCGTCACGCTCATTGAACTCAGCTGAGCGTAACTATGCCCAGATAGACAGGGAAGCACTCAGCCTGGTATGGGGAGTGAAGAAATTCAACCATTACCTACACGGACAAAAATTTACCTTGCTGACTGACCATCAACCCCTCATCTCCATATTCAACCCTAAAGAAGGTGTCCCCATTATGACGGCACAAAGACTACAGAGGTGGTCCCTTTTTCTAGGGGCACACCAATACAACATTGAATACAAAGGGCCAAAACAGCATGGGAATGCTGACGGTTTATCACGCCTACCGTTGCCAACGATAGAAGAGGCACCTACAGTAGACCCAGTAGAGATATTCCACTCTACCATAGTGGAATGTCTACCGGTGACAAATTCTGCCATTGAAAGGGAGACAAGAAATGACGCTACTCTCTCACGGGTCTACGATTTAACAGTGAAGGGATGGCCAGCACATGGCGAACCACTGTTGCCAGCATTCTCGCAAAGAAGAGAACAGCTGTCAGTGTGCCGAGGAACCTTGATGTGTGGATCCAGAGTGGTGATTCCACCCAAACTCCAGGATAACGTGCTAAAGGAGCTTCACGAGGGGCATCTGGGTGGAGTGAAAATGAAGAACCTAGCTAGGGCGTTTGTATGGTGGCCAGGTATCGATGGAGACATCGAAGACATGACCAAGAGCTGCCTAGGATGCCAGAAGGTCCAAAATGCTCCGCCACAGGCCCCTCTACATCCATGGGAGTGGCCCTCATCTCCCTGGCAAAGGGTGCACATCGACTTTGCTGGTCCATTTATGGACTCAATGTTCTTAATCGCAGTTGATGCACACTCCAAGTGGCCGGAGGTAATAAAGATGTCCTCCACCACCACGGAAAAAACCATCACAGTATTAAGGGCCATATTTGCCAGGAATGGGCTGCCGGAGCAGATATGTTCTGATAATGGACCGCAATTTGTGTCCGAAGAATTCAGAAAGTTCTTAAAGAACAATGGGGTAAAGCACTACACGTCCGCCCCATACCATCCCGCCACCAATGGATTGGCTGAAAGGTTTGTCCAGACCTTCAAGAAGGCCATCAAGGCCATGGGTAATGAAGACATAAAACTTCAGCACAAGGTGGATAACTTCTTATTTGCATATAGGAATGCAACGCATATGGTTACTAACCAAACTCCCGCCATGATGTTCTACAATAGAAACCTAAGATGCCGGCTGGATTTGGTCAAGCCCAACATCCGAAGGGACGTGGAGAACCGGCAGTTTCAGGGCATGAATGAAAGGCCGACTAGGGCCTTCCAGATAGGCCAACCGGTTTTGGCCCGGGACTACCGTACCGAGAAATGGCAACCTGGAACTATCTGCACACGATTAGGACCACTGATGTATACCGTGGACATCGGAGACAGCATAATAAGGCGCCATGCTGACCAAATCATCAAGTCATCCGAAAAGGGACAACCTACACCACCACTCTATACATCTAACGATGAAGTAGAGATACCCATATCTACCTCCGATCCGGTGATACTGGAGCCCGATGAACCCGACACTGGCCTTCAAGCCGAATCAGCCTTGCCAGAAGAACCTACTACACCACCAGAAACTACTACACCCCCGAGGCGTTATCCGGACCGAGTCAGGAAGCCTCCTGAGAGACTAACTTATAATTAATTAGTACAGCAATGTATATTATTTTGCATATAACATGTAATTAATAATTACTTAAAATATGATGTACTAGTTAGCTAGAAGGGGAGGAATTGTGGTGTATGTGCCTTTAAGAGCATTTATGGTGTATGTGCCTTTAAGAGCCCCAGGTGTGCGTAATGCCGGTAATTGCCACTTGGGCTATATAAGCCTGTGTATTGTGTATATCCTTTAGAAACCCCCCCCACCCCCCCCCCACCCCCCCCCCACCCCCCCCCCACCCCCCCCCCCCACCCCCCCCCCACCCCCCCCCACCCCCCCCCACCCCCCCCCCCACCCCCCCCACCCCCCAGACCCCCCCCACCCCCCAGACCCCCCCCACCCCCCAGACCCCCCAGACCCCCCAGACTTGCTTAGTAAATACCTATGAACCAACTCCTGTCTTCAGTGTCTTTATCTACACACGGACACTACACTCCAGTCCTCTGGCACCACACCTGTCGCCAAAGAAGATTGGAAAATTATGGTCAGAGCCTCTGCTATTTCCTCTCTTACTTCTCTTGACAGTCTGGGATACATTTCATCCAGGCCTGGGGATTTATCCACTTTCAAAGATGCTAAACCCCTTAATAATTCCTCTTTCACTATGTTTATTTAATCTAATATTTCACATTCCTCCTCCCTGATTGCAATGTCTGCATCGCCCCTCTCTTTTGTGAAAACAGATACAAAGTATTCATTAAGAACCATACCCATGTCTTCCGCTTCCACACACAGATTACCTTTATGGTCCCTCATTGGCCCTACTCTTTCTTTAGTTAGCCTCTTGCTCTTAATATATTTATAAAACATCTTTGGGTTTTCCTTGATTTTACTTGCCAATATTTCTTCATGCCCTCTCTTTGCTTTCCTAATTTCCTTTTTGATTTCACGCCTCTCGGCTTTCTGCAAAATTAAGCCCTCGGTATCTGGCATAAGCTTCGCTTTTTGTCTTTATTCTACCCTGCATGCCCCTTGACATCCAGGGAGCTCTAGATTTGTTAGTCTCACCCTTTTCCTTATGGGAACTACTTGCTCTGAACCCTCACTATCTCCTCCTTGAATGCCTCCCACTGCTCTGACACTGATTTACCTTTAAGTTACTGTCTCCAGTCCAGTTTGGCTAAATCAACTCTCAGCTTAGTAAAATTAGCTTTTCCCCAATTGAGAACTTTTATTTCTGGTCCATCCTTGTCCTTTTCCATAACTACCCTAAATCTAAATGAATTATGATCACTACCACCAATATGCTCTCCCATTGATATGCTTTCCACCTGCCCAGCTTCATTCCCTAAAACTAGGTCCAGAACCGCTCCCCCTCTTGTTTGGCTTGCTACGTACTGACTACAAAAGTTCTCCTGAATGCATTTTAAGAATTCTGCTCCCTCTATGCCTTTCTCACTAATTTTATCCCAGTCAGTATTAGGGAAGTTGAAATCCCCTACTATTACTGTCCTATTTTTGCACGTCTGAGAAATGTGCCTACATATTTGCTCTTCTATCTCCCTCTGACTGTTTGGGGGTCTGTAGTACAATCCCAGCAGTGTGATCGCCCCTTTTTTTTCTCAGTTCAACCCATATAGCCTCATTGGATAATCCTTCTAACATATCATCCCTCCTCACAGCTGTAATTGTTTCATTAATCAATATTGCGACCCCCCCCTCTTTTTTATCACCCTCTCTATCTCATCTGAATACCCTGTAATCAGAAATGTTGAGCTGCCATTCCTGCCCTTCTTTCAGCCATGTCTCAGTAATAGCTATAATGTCATACACCCACCTGTCTATCTGTGCCCTCAGCTCATTTGCTTTATTCCCTAGACTGCTTGCGTTGAAGTATATACCATTTAGCACTGTCAAACTCCCTTGTTGTCTATTTTCTAGCCTTTGTTTCCTCTGCCTACCAAACTTGCTTACTAATTTTTTGCCTTCTGTTTCCTGCTTTGCTTCTTTCCCTTCTGAATCTATTCTCAGCTTCCCATCCCTCTGCCAAGCTAGTTCAACCCCCCCCCCACCCCCCAACGAGGATATTGGTCCCGGCTCTGTTGAGGTGTAACCCGTCCAGCTTGTAAAGGTCCCACCTTCCCCAGAAATGGTCCCAATGCCTCAGGAACCTCCCTCCTGCACCATCTCTCCAGCCACGCATTCATCTGCCCTATCCTCCTGTTTCTGTACTCACTAGCATGTGGCACCGGGAGTAATCCGGAGATTACTACCTTTGAGGTCCTTTTTAATCTCTTTCCTAGCTCTCTAAAATCTGCCTGCAGGACCTCATCCCTCTTTCTACCTATGTCGTTGCTACCAATGTGGACCACGACCTCTGGCTGTTCACCCTCCCCCCTCAGAATGTCCTGCAGCCGTTCAGTGACATCCTTGACCCAGGCATCAGGAAGGCAACATATCATCCTGGAGTCACGTCTGCGGCTGCAGAAACGCCTGTCTGTTCCCCTAACTATCGAATCCCCTACCACTATTGCTCTTCCTCACTTCTTCTTCACCACTTGTACAGTTGAGACACCCATGGTGCCGTGGACTTGGTTCTGGCTGCACTCCCCAGAGCAACCATCGCCCTCACCAGTATCCAGAACTGAATACTGGTTAGCAAGTGAGATGCACTCCAGGGACTCCTGTCTAGTGGTCACCCATTCCCTCTCTTCCAGCACACTCTTAAGCTGCGGGGTGAGCATCTCCAGAAACGTGCTAACCACGTAACTCTCAGCCTTGCAGATATACTGCAGTGACTCCAGCTGCTGCTTAAGCTCCGAAACCCGGAGCTTGAGCTGCTATAGCTGGAGACAATTCCCGCATATGCGGTTGTCCAGGCCACGAGATGCAGCCAAGGCTTCCCACATGGCACAGGATGTGCATTCCACAGGGCTGTGCTGCCCTGCCATGCCCCAAACCCACCACACCATCCCCACTCACCCGCCCAGCACTCTGATCACTGCACTCACCGCACCATCCCTGCCTGCCCAGCGCTCTGATCCTCGCACTCACCGCACCATCCCTGCCTGCTCGCCCACTCTCTGATCCCCATATTCACTGCACCAACCCTGCTCGGTCACTCTCTGATCCCCGCACTCACCACATCTTCCCTGTGTGCCTGCCCACTCTTTGATCCCCGCACTCACCGCACCATCCCTGCACTCCCGCCCACTCTCTGATCCCCGCACTCACTGCACCATCCCTGCTCTCCCGCCCACTCTCTGAGCCCCACACTCACCGCACCATCCCTGCCCACCTGGCGACTCTCTGATCCCCACACTCACCGCACCTTCCCTGCCCGCCCACTCTCTGATCCCCACACTCACTGCACCATCCCTGCCCGCCCGCCCACTCTCTAATCCCCACACTCACCGCACCATCCCTACCCGCCCACTCTCTGATCCCCACACTCACTGCACCATCCCTGCCCACCCGGCCAATCTCTGATCCCCACACTCACTGCACCATCCCTGCCTGCCCGCCCACTCTCTAATCCCCACACTCAGCGCACCAGCCCTGCCCGCCCACTCTCTGATCCCCGCACTCACCGCACATCCCTGCCCGCCTGCCCACTCTCTAATTCCTGCACTCACCGCACCATTCCTGCGCGACCGCCCACTAACTGATCCCCACACTCACCGCACCATCCCTGCCTACCCGCCCACCCATCCTCTGATCCCCGCAATCACCGCACCCACTGCACCATCCCTGCCCACCTGCTCACTCTCTGATCCCCACACTCACCGCACCAACCCTGCTCATCTGCCCACTCTCTGATCCCCGCACTCACTGCACCATCCCTGCCCGCCCGCCCACTAACTGATCCCCACACTCACTGCACCATCCCTGCCCGCCCGCCCGCCCACTCTCTGATCCCCGCACTCACCGCACCATCCCTGCCCGCCCACCCACTCTCTGATCCCCGCACTCATCGCACCATCCCTGCCCACCCGGTGACTCTCTGATGCCCGCACTCACCACACCATCCCTGCCCGCCCACTCTCTGATCCCCGCACTTATCGCACCATCCCCTCCCACCCGGCGACTCTCTGATCCCTACACTCACCGCACCAACCCCGCCCGCCCTCTCTCTGATCCCCACACTCACCGCACCATCCCTGCCCGCCCACTCTCTGATCCCCACACACACTGCACCAACCCCGTCCGCCCACTCTCTGATCCCCACACTCACCGCACCAGCCCTGCCCGCCCACTCTCTGATCCCCGCACTCACCGCGCCATCCCTGCCCGCCCACTCTCTGATTCCAACACTCACCGCACCATCCCTGCCAGCCAGCCCACTCTCTGATCCCCACACTCACCGCACGATCCCACCCCGCCCGCCCACTCTCTGATCCCCACACTCACCGCACCATCCCTGCCCGTCCGCCCACACTCTGATCCCCACACTCACCGCACGATCCCACCCCGCCAGCCCACTCTCTGATCCCCGCACTCACCACTCCATCCCTGCCCACCCACTCTCTGATCCCCGCACTCACCACACCATCCCTGCCCGCCCACTCTCTAATCCCTGCACTCACCACACCATCCTTGCCCGGCCCCCTCTCTCTGATCCCCACACACACTGCACCAACCCCGTCCGCCCACTCTCTGATCCCCACACTCACCGCACCAGCCCTGCCCGCCCACTCTCTGATCCCCGCACTCACCGCGCCATCCCTGCCCGCCCACTCTCTGATTCCAACACTCACCGCACCATCCCTGCCAGCCAGCCCACTCTCTGATCCCCACACTCACCGCACGATCCCACCCCGCCCGCCCACTCTCTGATCCCCACACTCACCGCACCATCCCTGCCCGTCCGCCCACACTCTGATCCCCACACTCACCGCACGATCCCACCCCGCCAGCCCACTCTCTGATCCCCGCACTCACCACTCCATCCCTGCCCACCCACTCTCTGATCCCCGCACTCACCACACCATCCCTGCCCGCCCACTCTCTAATCCCTGCACTCACCACACCATCCTTGCCCGGCCCCCTCTCTCTGATCCCCGCACTCACCGCACCATCCCACCCACCCACTCTCTGATCCCCGCACTCACTGCACCATCCCTGCCCGCCCGCCCACTCTCTGATCTCCACACACATCGCACCAACCCTGCCCGCCCACTCTCTGATCACCACACTCACCGCACGGTCCCACCCCGCCTGCCCTCTCTCTGATCCCCACACTCACCGCACCATCCCTGCCCGTTCGCCCACTCTCTGATCCCCTTACTCACCGCATGATCCCACCCTGCCAGCCCACTCTCTGATCCCCGCACTCACCGCTCCATCCCTGCCTGCCACTCTCTGATCCCTGCACTCACCGCACCATCCCTGCCCGCCCACTCTCTAATCCCTGCACTCACTGCACCATCCCTGCCCGCCCGCCCACTCTCTGATCCCCGCACTCATTGCACCATCCCACCCCGCCCACTCTCTGATCCCCGCACTCACCGAATCATCCCTGCCCGCCCACCCACTCTCTGATTCCCACACTCACCGCACCAACCCTGCCTGCCCACTCTCTGATCCCCACATTCACCGCACCAGCCCTGCCCGCCCGCCAACTCTCTGATCCCTGCACCCACTGCACCATCCCTGCCCGCCCGCCAACTCTCTGATCCCCACACTCACCACAACATCCCTGCCCGCCCACCCACACTCTGATCCCCACACTCACTGCACCATCCCTGCCAGCCTGCCCACTCTCTGATCCCTGCACTCACCACACCATCCCTACCTGCCCGTCCACTCTCTGATCCCCACACTCACCGCACCATCCGTGCCCCCCCGCCCACTCTCTAATCCCCGCACTCACCGCAGCATCCCTGCCCGCCCACTCTCTATTCCCCACACTCACCGCACCATCCGTGCCCGCCCGCCCACTCTCTAATCCCTGCACTCACCGCACCATCCCTACCTGCCCGCCCACTCTCTGATCCCCACACTCACCGCACCATCCCTGCCCGCCCACTCTCTATTCCCCACACTCACCGCACCATCCGTGCCCGCCCGCCCACTCTCTAATCCCTGCACTCACCGCACCATCCCTACCTGCCCGCCCACTCTCTGATCCCCACACTCACCGCACCATCCCTGCCCGCCCGCCCACTCTCTAATCCCCGCACTCACCGCACCATCCTTGCCCGCCCACTCTCTGATCCACGCACTCACTGCACCATCCCTGCCTGCCTCCCCGCACTCACCGCACCATCCCTGCCCACCCACTCTCTATTCCCCGCACTCACCGCACCATCTGTGCCCGCCTCCCCGCACTCACCGCACCAACCCCGCCTGCCTGCCCTCTGATTCTGATCCGGCTCCAGCCGCCGCTCCACTCAGCAGCAGCAAAACCCAGATATGGGTGTGAGTGTTGCTAGGTGGAGGTTGTTGGTGGGTGAGTGCTGGGGGTGTGGTTCTTTGGCCAGCCTATGCATACTGTGGTACAGATGGTGCTATG